>NW_021938808.1:20838-23621 GCF_001715985.3 Manacus vitellinus
TTCCCACCTGGAATTTGGGGTGTTTGGTACACTGGGATTTTCCCTGCTTGCACTGCTGGAGTTTTGGGTGTTTGGCACACTGGGATTTTCCCTGCTTTCCCTCTTTGCTCCATTCTCCACCCAAGGAGAGCCCCAGGGACACCGATCCTGCCTGGAATCTTTGGGATCCAAAGGCACAGGAGGTGCTGGCACACCCCTGGCCCCCAGAGCAGCCGGCTGGAGCCACTTACTCCGAGAATCCTTTCCACTTGAGCAGATATTCCACCTTTCCCTTCACCACCCGCCGATCCAGGACCTTCTCCACCACATACTCCTCCTCCTCTTCCTCTAGGACCTCTTCCACTTTCTTCTTGTTCTGTTTTTTTCCCATTGTGCTGGCCAGCTTTTCAGCTTTCGGGCGACGCTGCTGCGAGGGGAGGGAGCCAAGGTCAGCCCTGCCTGTGCCCCCCGGGAATTCTCTGGGATGCACAAGGGGCAGGGAATGCTGCCTGGGAGAGAACAGGCAGGGAAAACACAGAGGGACGGGTCAGGATGGTGCTGCCAGGCCAACAGGAATCAAAATCCCGGGATTCTGACGCAAAGCTTTGGGGTTTTTTTTGCCTCTCCAGCTCCTCATTCCACCAATTCCACGAGCGCTTTTCCCACGGGAGCTGTTCCACACCTTGTCCCTCCTCAACCTGCTCCCTTCTCTTTCCTCACCCCACACAGCCCAAAGGGTTGAACTGAGTGATTTTTATATTAACTGGAAATGAATAAATCCTTAATCCAGGTCAAATCCAAGCCCCAGCCCCTGATCCCAACATCCTCACGCTCCTTCCTTTCCTGGATCGTGGATGGGCACTCTGGGATATTTATCCAGCTCATCACCCCACAGCAGGGGGGGTTTTATTTCCCCTCCTTATCTTCCAGAGCTGTTCAGTCAATCCAAAAATCCCTGGATATCCATCCAGGGCTGGCTGGGAAGGGAGAACTCCGGATTCAGAGCTGGATGGCACCCACAGGGAAGCGTGTCCAGGTGGCCCTGGCACTGGATGGGCTTTAAGGTCCTTTCCAACCCAAACCATTCCATGATCCCAAAATTCCATTATTCCATCCAGTCCCCCAGAATGAAGGGGGTTTTTTGCCTCATTCAATAAAGGACAACAAAAAAAAAACCCCCAAGCACCTGGAAAGATCCCACCAAAACTGAGCCAGAGCCTGGGAGGCTTTTCCCTCCATTCCCGGGTGGAAATACTCCCAATGGCACCTCCAATCCCATTCCAGAGGGAAGCAAACCTGGAGCAGCGAGGCTCCTGGAGGTCTGGAGACTGGGAAGAGGAGGAGGAGGAGGAGGAGGAGGAGGCAGGGCTGGCACAGCCACAGCCACAGCCGGGTGTGCAGCACAACAATGGAAAAGCCTCCGACCCTCCGGCATCTAATCCCGGCCCAGGAGCAGCAGGAAGCCCCAGGATCGTGTTTCACTCTGGAATTCCTCAGCCAGCTCCTTCCTCTCCCCTCCATCCTCCTCCTCTGGCACCACATGGCTGCTGGAGAAGCTGCTGGAGAAGGGGCTCAGAGCCCAGCACGCCAGGGAAGAGGAGATTCCAAGGTGATTCCCAACGAGGCTCCGAAGAGAAACCCCGGGAGCGCCCGGAGGGGCGAGATCCCGGGATTGCTGCTCTCAGCAGAGGAATTCTCCTCAGCTGCAGCCAGAAGGGCTCCAGGGAAAGCTCTGTGGGCACTGCCTGGAGGTGGAGGAGCTGCTCAGGCACCTGAGGGGGCTCAGCTGGATCCGGGGAGGATTCCAGAGGCAGCAGCTGGATCCAAGACTAATGGGAGAGCCAAGGGGAGCTCAGGGAGGAGCTGCTGAAATTCCAGGGAAACAGAGAAGGAGCAACACCCCAGATCCATCATTTTCTGGAGCAGCTGGGCAGGGAAGATGCAAATCCAAGGCTGGGAGCACTTTGGGAAGGAGCTTCCCCCAGAAGGGCTGCAGGAATCTCCCCAAACCTCCCGGATATTTGGGGGTTGTCCCTTCCAGCTCCCTGGGCATCCAATCCCAATCCTGGCTGGAGATCCAGGAGGATGAGGCCACATTCCCAGAGCCAGCAGGGAGCAGAGCTCCTGCACAGGCCTCTCCCTGCACTGCAGGAAAAAGGGAGAGAGGAGCTCCAAACCCTCCCTGGATTTATCCACAGAGCATCCAAGCTGCTCCACACCGGGAATAATCCCATGGAATCCTCGGCCACCAACACCCAAACCCTGCAATTCTGGGTGTTGAAACAAGGCCTGATCCCTCCCTGGATATCTGGGAAGGCAGCACAGGGGGAATCCCTCCCTCCTCTCCAGGGATTCCAAACACACCTCTCGCTCCCACTGGGATGGGAAACGGAGCTGCTTCCTTTGGGGGCATTTTTGGGAAGCACAGACGTTCCTGTTCCCTTCATCCCAACAGCCCCGTGGCTGCCCCAGCCCTGGAAGTTTTCCAAGGAGGTTTTGGAGCAAACCTGAGCTAATGGAAGGAGTCCCTGCCCACGGCAGGGGTTGGAACTGGGTGAGATTTAAGGTCCCTTCCGACACAAACCATTCCATGATCCCACAGAATTTGGGGCCCTCCTGCCTGACAAATCAGTGGGATGTTCCCTAAAATTCAGCTTCAATTGTTTTTATACTCCACACCCTGAGCCCAACCCTGCTCCAGAGGCAGCTCCTCATCCGCCCCTTCCTCGGCCCTGTCCTTATCCAGAGGCACAAATCCAGCATTCCCACAGGTCCTGCTCTATCCCAAGGGCTTCACAACCCCC
>NW_021938808.1:27438-30223 GCF_001715985.3 Manacus vitellinus
AGGTGGCTGTGTCCAAATGGGACAAAGAAAAGCGGGAATAAATGGAATTAATTCCCGTTTTTGCTGCCGTGGAGCCTCCCCAGGAGGGTTTTCCCCGAGTTGGAGCCTCGGCCAGGCTGGATTTGGGAAGGGAATGGAGCTGGGGGCGGGAGCTGGGAGCTGAACTCTGGTCTGTGCCTGTTGGGAAAGAGCATTCCCGCTGTTCCAGAGGGCGGGAAGGGCAGTTAGGGATGTGTCAGCCGGGTGGATAAGAGATAACCAGGAACACTTTCCCTTGTCAGCACTGTGGGAACGGGAGCCGGGGGAGGGGGCAAATTCCACCTGGGATTTGCGGCTCCTCCAGCCCAAATCCTGGGCAGGTGAGAGGCAGCAGGGAAAACTTGGAATTGCAGGGACATAAACCCAACCCTGGATAATCCCAGAGCCCCTTAAACCGAGGCTTTCCCCCAAATCCCTGGAAGAGGATTTGCTGGAAGTGCTTAGGGCTGATCCCGAGCTGCTCCTCCAGGGGCTGGAAGTTGATCATTAGGATCAATTAACTCCCAATAAAGCCTCGATGAGATTATGTGTTCCTGGGGGTGAAGGGACCTGAGCTTCCTGGGCTCCCTGCTCCCGGTTTTCCTGCATGGAGCCACCTCCCTCGGGGCTCTCTGCTCTTGGGAGCACCTTGGGAAACGAAATTCCCGTTCCTGGCAACCCTTTGCTCTTCCACTGGGCAATTCCTGATCCCTCCTCCTGCCTTTTGAGGCTGCTGGGGCAGAACAGGAGCTCTAAAACCTCGGGATGATTCCACAGGGGTCATCCCAGCGTTTGTGGGGCCTGTGATCCCGTGGGATTTGGGAATGTGATGGTCCCAGCTGTGCTGCTGGACTGGTTCTGACTGGGAGCCCCGGGAAGTCTCGGAGCTCCCCCCAGAACTGACTCCTGGCACATTTGGCTCCTTCCCTCCTCTTTCCTCTTCCCTAAGGAGGATTTGGAAGCATCCTCGTTGTTCCACGGATCAGGGAGGGCAGCTGAGTGTGGCTGGTGCTGGGGGGATGCAGAAGACCCCAATGTGCTGATCCTCCTAAATCCTTTTTTTTTTTTTCCCCAGATGTTTCCCGCTGGGCTCTGGCTCCTCTAGGATGTTGGAGAACCGAGAGGAAGTAAGACCCTCCCTGATATGATAATTCCTGGCTGGAATTTGGCAGCACAGGGAGGTCTGGGCAAGGCGGAGGGTCCGTGGGGCAGAGCTGAGGGGCAGCTGGGGACAGGGCTGGGAATGTCTGGAGCTGCCTGTGGGAGCTGTCTGTGCTCTCCCTGGGACAGGGAAGCTGGAGGAGGTGGGATGGGGGGATCCCTGTCCCTGGAATGCCGGGGGGCTGAGCAGGGACACCCCTCCTGCCCCCCAGGAACTGACCACGGTGCGAGTGCAGGACCCCCGAGTGCAGAACGAAGGCTCCTGGAATTCCTATGTGGATTACAAGATCTTCCTCCACGTGAGTCGGGGCTGAGGGACAGGGGGTGGAGCTGCAGAGCCCGGGACTCACCAGTGGGATCATCCAGAGTGGGATCATCCAGAGTGGGATCATCCAGCATGACTGGGATCATCCAGCACGTGGGGATGGAAGGAGCCCCCACGGGAGAACCCTCTGCCTTCTGTGGGTCTGAGACCTGGCGTGGAGAGGATGGATCCCTGAGTCCCTCCTCTTCCTCCCTGCCCCTCAATCCCACAGACAATTCCCATGGAACTGTTGGGGTTTTGTTTTCCCAGACCAACAGCAAGGCCTTCACTGCCAAGACCTCATGTGTGCGGCGCCGCTACCGTGAGTTCGTGTGGCTGAGGAGGCAGCTCCAGAAGAATGCTGGCCTGGTGTAAGCATTCCTTGGCCTTCCTTTCCCTCCTCCTGCTGCTCAGGGAGACCTGGGAGAGCCTTTCTCCCTGCCCTGGGTGACCCCTGTGAGCTCAGAGAGAAACCCCGGGCAGGAGCAGGGGATACCCGAGCTCCCAGGATCCAAGGGCCTGGCAGGTGCTGCCACAGTGTCCCCAGGATCCAGGGGCCTGGCAGTGTCCCCTGTGCTGGCACTGAGGTGACCTGAGCCCTGGTTCCCCCCCAGGCCTGTCCCAGAGCTGCCTGGAAAATCCACCTTCTTCGTGGGCAGCACGGACGAGTTCATCGAGAAGCGGAGACAGGGACTGCAGCAGTTCCTGGAGAAGTGAGTGAAGGATTCCTGAGGGCTGGAGGGGGGGTGGCAGGGAGGGGACCATCCTGCTGCAGGGCTGTGAAGGTGCCCTGAAGGGTGACTGCCCCTCCTCTCTCCGTGCCCAGGGTGGTGCAGAACGTGGTGCTGCTCTCGGACAGCCGCCTGCACCTCTTCCTGCAGAGCCAGCTCTCCGTGCCTGCCATCGAGGCCTGCGTGCAGGGCCAGGGCCCCCAGACAGTGACAGAGGCCATCCTGCACTATGCCATGTCCAACTGTGGCTGGGTGCAGGAGGAGGAGGGTCGGCCCTCAGCGCTGCCCGGGCGGGACCCGAGAGCCAGGTAATATGCTGGAATGGCTGGGACATCCCTACCAGCGACAGGGGGTCTAAATTTTGGGACAACAAGCTGACAAGGAGTGCTTTCCTTCCCTGGAAGGGAAAACAACCTGGAAAAAAAAAATCACCCCCAGTGTTTTCCAGGTGGCTGTGTCCAAACGGGACAAGGAAAAGCGGGAATAAATGGGATTCCTTCCCATTTTTCCTGCTGTGATGTTCCTCTGTGAGGCTTTTCCCTGGATTCTGAGATGCTGGAATGGCTGGGGA
>NW_021938808.1:30553-31746 GCF_001715985.3 Manacus vitellinus
AGCCCCCGGGGCTGCCTGGAGAGCATCCCGGACTGGAGCGACTTCGGCGTGGACGACGCGCACTCGGAGCCCCCGGGGCTGCCTGGAGAGCATCCCGGACTGGAGCGACTTCGGCGTGGACGACGCGCACTCGGAGAGCCCGGAGGAGCCCCCGGGCTCGGGGCAGGACCCGCAGTGACAGCCCTGGGGACACCCCCTGCCTCCCCAGGACCTGCTCCCTCGCTGGGAGAGGGGGCACTGTGGCAGCAGGGGGGTGACTGGGCTGCCCTGGGCACACGGCTCATCCCGGGCTCTCTCCCTGCTGATCCCGCCTGTCCCGGGCAGGGTTTGAATCCCCCAGAAGGGATCTGGTGGGGGGTGGAACCCGTGTTTGTTGTTCCCACGGCCTTTGCCCTCTGGCTGGAGCAGCAGCAGGGCTCAGTGGGGTGGCAGTGCCACCTCCCTGCTCCTGGCACATCCCAGGGCAGGGTGGGATCCGCTGCCCGATGGGAAAAGGGCTTTCCTTGGTGGATCCAGGGCCAGCCGCCCTCTCCAGTTTAGCCCCCTGTGCCCCCCCTCCCTCTGCAGCTCCTGGGGAGGGGAGAGGGGGCTCAGCTGCACCAACCCAGAGCCCACACACGGGCTGCAGATCCCACCCCCACCCCCGGGGCCTCCTGGCACAGCTTTCCCTCCCTGCAGGTTGGTTTCTGCAGCTGGAAAAACGGGAGCTGAGCTTTCCCCCCGGGCAGGGAATGAGTCGGGTGGGGGGGCGAGCAGTTTGTCACCCCTGCCCTGGGAGGGGGTGTCCCTTTCCAAGTGGGCTTGGATTTGCTGGGATGAGAAGGAGCTGCTCCTGCTGCCCCTCCCCGTGTGGTCCTGCCCCGTCTCCTCCCCCGGCCCAGCCCCGGGTCAGGCGGGGCTCGGACGTGCTCGGACTCCAAATAAAACCGAAGCAGGAGAAGCTGCCGGGTCCGGCTGGGTGGTGGTGTGGGCGGGGGCCGGGCCGGGAGAACTGCGGAGCCAGGGATTTTGGGAAAACGAGGAGGGGAGGATGGCACCTTCCCCACACCAGCAACGCCAGCGCGGCTCCCCCTGCCCCGGGCACCGGGGGGGCACGGATGAGGGTCTGCCCTGAGTTCTGGGGGGGTTTTTGGATGCACCAGGGAGGGGGAGGGAGGGAGGGAGGGCTGGAAAGCCCTTGGAGGCGCATCCGA
>NW_021938808.1:32767-33883 GCF_001715985.3 Manacus vitellinus
GAGCCACAGCCCTGTTCCTGGCCGCCTTTCAGGGATTATTTTTAGTGCCAGTGATGGGCTCTTGCGGAGCTGTCGGGAAAACGGTGACTCAGGGCCGGCCCAGGCTGGGGGGGGCAGCAGCCCCTGGGCTGGGGGGTCCCACCTGGGGGGCAGTGGCTCTTTGGGGGGGGTGACTGTCCCCTCTGCCACATGTAGGGCGGGCTCAGCCCCTCGTGCCAGGGATTGGGGTGGCTGGAGGCAGCCCTGGAATGCTGGGGGGGCTCAGGGCACACGGAGCTGCCCAAGGTAACCTTCCCCACCTGGGGCAGGTGAGGGTGGTGTGGCCCCCTCCCTGTGCCCTCAATAGGCTGGCACAGCTCCCTTCTCCCTGGCTGCTGCCAGAGGAGCAGCCTGGAATGGGGCCAGGCTCTCCAACCAGCACATCCTTATCCCCTGGGAAAGCAGCTCCTTCCCGTCTGTCCTTCCCCCTCCTCAACACCCCATCCCAGGGGGCTCCTGCTCCAACCTGGGGCCAAAGCATCCTGCTCCCATCTCTCTCTCCTCTCCCATCTTCCCAGCAGAGCACCAAGGTCTCTGGAGCCCAGGATGAGGCCGTGGATTTGGGATCAGGCTCCTGAGGCCGTTTCCCACACGCTGGGCTGGGGCAGACACATCCAGGCAGCCCCAAGCCCTGATCCTGTTTGCTCCACAGCATCCCACTGCAAAAAACATCCATTCCCTCCTGCCAGGATCCCAGAGGGCCCCGGGAATGCTGCTGGAGAGATGGATTCAGGCCCTGCAGCCCCTCAGAACCAGCTGCTCCTTGCGAGATGTCTCTAATGGAGACAGCGAGGGCAGAGCAGAGGGGGAATTGCAGAGGGGGAATTTCCCTGCTCAGGGTCACCCATGCTGTGGAGAAACGGGGCTGGAAGAGTGGCTTGGGAATGCCAGAGGGATTTAAGCCGAGCTCTTGGCACCCCAAAACCCACCCACACACACGGTGGAGGTTTATTCCCCACTGTGAGCAAAGCCTCGGGATGAGGCAGCGGGTGCCAGGATGGGGCTGGTGAGCATCCCATGGGATGGGGACACACAGACCCCAGGGAGCATCCCATGGGATGGGGACACACAGACCCC
>NW_021938808.1:34514-36263 GCF_001715985.3 Manacus vitellinus
ACTTCCCACCCCCTGCTCCGGCTCCACGAGGTCTGGAGCGGCCAAGAAGGGAGAGGAAAACGCCTTTATTGCGGGGTGCCAACCCCCCACCCCGGACCCCCAGGAGGACACCCCCGGGCACCGCGGGGGTCTCTTCGTGCCAGGGGTGCTCACGGCAGGGCGGGCTGCTGGTGGGGACTGGTGTCACTGGTGTCTCAGCACGGCCAGGGAGAGAGGAGTGCCTGGGTTTGGGGACGGGGAGAGAGACACGGGTGATGGTGGGGAAGGGGACAGCGAGGCTGGCACTGCCACGGGCACAGAGGGACAAGGAGGTGGCAGCACTCCAGACCCCTCCTTCCCAGCCCTGCCCCGTGCCTCGGTTTCCACAAGGGAACGGCTCCATTGTGGGTTTTTGGGAGGAAAACTCCCTGTTTCTGGCACTTGGTGTCGGGGTTGGTGGCACAGTGACAGTTCCTGGCGGCCCTGGGGGCTGCCGTGGCTTCACCACGTCCCTCCCATGGGATTTGGGGGGCACTGGGCGGGGTGGCACCGCCCCTGAACTGCCACCGTGGCTCCTGGTCTCTCGCCTGTTCCCGGGTGAAACGGGAGACCAGGAGATGGAGCCAGAGGCAGTCAGTCCTCAGGGATGCCGGGACACCCCAGGGGATGGAGCTGCCTCCACATCACCCACCTCCAGCCCTCACTCCCACCCACCTCCAGGCCCCGTTCCCGGCAGGAACACACCCCGGGTGCCCCCTCTGCTCTCACCTGGGGTCTCACTGTCCCCCCTCACCGCTCCTCCAGCTCGTAGGCGGCTTCCAGGTAATCCCTGGGCACGATCCCGACCTCGTCGTTGAGCTCTCCCACCCACCAGCCGTACACGTCGTATTCCTGGGGGGACACGGGTATGGAACGTGGCTCAGGGCCCTTCCTTTGGCTCTCCAGCCCCCCCCAGACTCCCACAGAAAACCCCCCCAGTCCCACCTCTCCCCCAGTAAATCCTTCCCTGCCCTTCCTGTCCCCCCTCCCTCGTCCTGCCCCCTTCGCTCTGGGGCCTCTCAGAAACTCAACATTTAATTCACACCCCGACATTTTGGGGCTGTTTAATTTCAAATATCAACCCCCCAGGGAGGCCCAGCCCTCAGCCTGGAGCTCCAGAAGCCCCTCCAGCTGGATCATGCCTGGATAATCCGTTCCCTCCCCAGATTTAGGTGGGATTTCCTCCTCCCCCCCCTCCTCCCCGACAGGGAAATAACAACAGGGAAAACTTTCCTCCCTCCGGGTGTGCAAGAGGAGGAGTTTGCACATACGGGTTCGAGGAGTCTGGCATCAAAACAGGTGAGCTTTAAACAAATTGGATGTTAAATTTAGAGGTTCCCGGCAGCACATCCCATTCCCTGCCCCACGCTCCCTGTTCCCTCACTGCCTGGCTGGGGACATTTCATGTTGTCCCCCAAGCCCATCCCTGCTTCCTGACGGGGGGAGAAGGGCTGAGTCACCCGAGACAGACACTCTGCAGATGGTGCTGCCCTCGCCAGAGCCAGGAAGGGGGGCCAGGAATCCTGACCCTTCCCCAGGGACCCCCCCACTGCAGCAAAGAGCACGGAGCTGGATGGGAAGGACTGGGGAGGGACAGCAGGATGGAGGGCTGGGAGAACACATCCCACCAGCCGGGAGGGGAAAACAAATCCTCCCGCCAGAAGGAAAAAATCCGGGTTTATTTGTACCCCGGGCACCCCCCCGGGCACGAAAAGGACCCCGTGCCCGCCC
>NW_021938808.1:37533-39138 GCF_001715985.3 Manacus vitellinus
CTCCACATCTACTGTTTTGTAGAGTGGCTCCTTATAAAAATCAACAATTCCCACTTGTTTCCAGGGATTGGATTCCCAGCCAGGGAGCTTTGGATACACAGCTGGGGCCGGGGGCTCCTTCCCCTTTTTCCATCTGCAGTGTCAGCTCTGGCATTGCCAGGGTGGCCACAGTGTCCCATCCCACCAGGATCTGAGTGTCCCATCCCAACACAATCCATGTGTCCCATCCCACCAGGATCCGAGTGACAAGGATAAGAGGCCACCTCCTCCTTGAGACAATTCCTCAGGTTTTCCAAGGAGGGAACAGCCCCAAATGGGTTCAGGATTCCATTTCCCCTTAAAAACAACCTAACTTCTCCTTGAGAAAATTCCTCAGGCTTTCCATGGAGGGATCAGCCCCAAATGGGTTCAGGATTTACCCAATTAACCATTTCCCCTTAAAAAAACCCCAGATCCTCCTTGAGACAATTCCTCAGGCTTTCCAAGGCAGGACCAGTCCCAAATGGGTTCAGGGTTCCATTTCCCCTTCAAAACAACCCAACTCCTCCTTGAGACAATTCCTCAGGCTTTGCAAGGGGGGACCAGCCCCAAATGAGTTCAGGATTCCATTTCCCCTTAAAAATCACTCAGCTCCTCTTTGAGACAATTCCTCAGGCTTTCCAAGGGGGAAACCAGCCCCAAATGGGTTCAGGATTTACCCAGTTAACCAAAATAACCGACCAGCAGAGCCAGGCACCACCACAGACCCCAAACCCACCCGCCCCAGAGCACGACCCCGCTCGGGGTCAGAGGGACAAACTCCCCTGTCGGGGACAGAGGGACAAACATCCCTCCGGACACCGGGAGGGGGCAGAGGAGAGAGGGACAATCACCCCGGCGGCCCCGGGGCTCGTGGAACCGGCGCGTTCATCTTTTATTCCAGCCTTTATTCCAGCCTTTTATTCCAGCCTTTATTCCAGCCTTTATTCCAGCCGGCTCCCTCCCTCCCTGACCGCGGTGCCAACCCTCAGGCACCGCGACTGGAAAACAATGTGACGGAAATGTTTAATCTGCTCAGCCCATCTGTGCCGCGTATTTCTGCAGATCTCCCCGAGAGAGGCGCCTTCCGAGTCTCCACATTGCCTTTAATATTCTCCTAAATCACCTCCCCACCGCACTTCAAGGGCCATTGCTACAATATCACAGGTTCATCGAGAGTGCACGGCAGAAGGGGAGGGAGGGAGGGAGGGCTGGAAGGTGCGGGCTGGGGGATTTTTTTTTTTAATTTTAAAGTCTTTCCCGGGGCCGGTGTCCCTGTGCCCTCCCCCCTCGGACAGGAGAGAGAGAGAGGAGATAAAATAAAATAATCAGGGGGGAAAAAAATCCAAGGGAAGTTGTGGTGGCGTCGCCGGTGATTCGAGGGGCTGTTTGGAAGCAAACAGGCTGGAATGGGGAGAAAATCATTCCCAAAGAATCGCTTTCATCGAGCTCCTTCCTCTCCTCCCTCCAGAGGGTCCCGGCCCGCTCCGAGCTCCACGTGGAAAATGGGTGTGGATGCTCAGATGCCCCAAAACAACATCAGCACAGGGTGGGCACAGCACTCCTGGGTGCCCCCAGCCTGGCACA
>NW_021938808.1:40788-42311 GCF_001715985.3 Manacus vitellinus
CACACTCCATTTCCTAAATTTGTTCTGCAGCCAATTATTTTCGCCTCTGAAGCCCCGCGCGCTCCCGCCGGGTGGAGACGAGCGGCCACCGGGGTTAAAAACTCCGCCTGTGACCTGGGAAAGAGGGCTCGGGATAATCGCGTGTGCCGGGAACCAGCCGGCCCTGACCGCCCGGGAGAGGGGAGCGGGGAGCGCCGATTCCCTGCTGGATTTGATCCAGAGGGCTAAAATAGCTTTACACGGTAACACACACCCCTTCCCCAGCTCCTCTCCAAAGGTCACCCGATTATTTCCCCAAACCCTTGGGATGGGTTTGGGGCACTGGGGGAGGCAGAGGGAACGAGGGGGATAAACCCTGGGAGGGGGAGAAGGTGACAGATCCACAACTTCACCGGGAATTTGCAAAAACACCTCGTTTTCTTCCTGCATTCCCCACCCAGTGCAGAACCCCGAGCCCAGCCAGCCCCAAACTGCTGCCCCAAACTGCTGCTTCCTTCCTTCCTTGGGATTCAGGCTCCTGATTAATGGGTGACCTCAAGCCACCCGTCTTTCCCCCGGGATTGATGGGAGGGATGTGGGGAAAGGATGAGGGACCCCCAGGGGGGAAGAAGCACCTGAACCGGGATAGGGGGGCACTGGGAGCAGGGTCCTTCTCTTCCCTGTGACTTGTCACAGGGAGCAGGGTCCTTCTCTTCCCTGGGATGGGGTCACTGGGAGTGGGTGTCCCCCTCTTCCCTGGGATGGGGTCACTGGGAGTGGGTGTCCCCCTCTTCCCTTGGACAGGGGGTCACTGGGAGTGGGTGTCCCCCTCTTCCCTTGGACAGGGGGTCACTGGGAGTGGGTGTCCCCCTCTTCCCTCGGACAAGGGGTCACAGGGAATGTCCCCCTCTTCCCTCGGACAAGGGGTCACAGGGAATGTCCCCCTCTTCCCTCGGACAAGGAGTCCCAGGGCCCATGTTCCAAACCCCAATCCCACCCCTTTCTCTGACACCCAGTATCCCCCCAACCACCCCATGCCTCGACCAGGAGCCAGACCCAGGACCCCTGGATCCCTCACACACTCAAGGGTCCCAAATCCTTGGAGAACCACACAAGGAAAGGGCAGGAGAGGACGGAACGAGGCTCAGCCTCGGCGAGAACGATGCTCCAAGTGTTCCCTGCCTCATCCCTCTGCTGCACCTCCATAAATCCAAGGCCGGGAGCGGCGGCTGGAAGTGGGTGATCGCTACCCCAGGACATATCGAGACGCATCTCGTGTTATTTTAATTAAATCCTGCATTATGGTTCGTGACAACTCCGGCGCGAGTGAATCCCGAATTAAAGTCTTACTTAGGCATTCCATGACTCTCCCCCCCTCCCTCTGCTTCCCCCTCTCCGTGGTAGGAAAGAGAGAGGCCATAAAATCAAGATGTTGGTTCGTTTACAGATGGAGCAGCTTGGGAAAGGGGATTTAAAAAAGAAAAAAAAAAAAGAAAGGAAAGGAGGGAAGGGAGGGCGGAGGGAAGGATGGAGGGAAGGGAGGA
>NW_021938808.1:44025-45206 GCF_001715985.3 Manacus vitellinus
TAATGTAATCATGAATATCCCGAGTTGGAGGGGACCCACAAGGATCACCAAAGTCCAAATCAATAATATTACACTCATAATGTTATAGTCAATAATATTACATAGCTAAAAATATAAGACATTGCCTATATAATTACACATTATATCTATATCTATATAACATCTATATAATATGCAGGTCCATAAAACAACCTGGGAAAGCTGCAATCAGGAAGGGAAGGGTTTAAGGACGAGGCTTCACTTTAACACCTCCCATCATCACGACTTCCAAGTGAAATTCCCACTCCCGTTTACAAAACAAACTGGGAAACTGTCAGGCATTTGCCACACTGGAGTAAAAAACCCTCTCTATTTATTCACTTATATATTTATTTACTTATTGATCTGCTTCCTTATATAAAGCCCTTTCTTCACCCACCTCGAGACTGATTTATTTCTCTCTCTGCCTCTCCCATTATTTATCTCTTTGCCCCTGTATTTATTCACCTATTTACCTCCCCGTTTAGCTCGACGTTTATTTATTTACCCCCCGACGTGTATTTACCTATTTATTCACTCTTATTTATTCGGGTTTTGCCACAGCAAATGGCACCGCAGCAAATGTCACACCCCCCCAAAAAAAAAAAAAAACACCCCCATCGAGGGGTTTGTCCTTAAATCTCTGTCAAATCAAAGGCAGGAGCCGAGTCTGGAGGAGCTGCCGCCCGTTCCGGAGCCTTTGGAAAATGGCAGGATTGTCACACTCAGAGACACAAATTTCCCCCGTTAATATATTCGAATGGAAACCTCTGAATCCAATCCTACACGGGCATATCTAATAAATTCACAATATTTCAGCCTCAACAGCCTCCGACGGTTCGTTTTAAAGATTTATGGGGTAAAAAATTACTGGGTGATGAATATAGTTTATTCTGGGCAGTATTGGAGGGGAGAAGGAATTAAACTACTGTCTTTAACACGGAATTTATTATTACCTCTGTCAAAGCCCACGTCCTTAACAGCATTTATTATACATTTCAGGGCAAAATAAATGCTCAGAGTGTTTCCTCAAACCTGAAATCCCCCCGTGGAACAACGTGCCAGCTCGTGGGCTTGGGGGGAAAGGTCTCAGCAACTTCCAGAGAGCACCAGGGATGGGTTTGGGATACCAGGAGCACGGGAAAGGGGCTCCCTGTGCCCCC
>NW_021938808.1:48025-54806 GCF_001715985.3 Manacus vitellinus
GAGCCACTATTTCATGTTCAGACAGAGCGGCCGCGCCGGCTTCGCCTCCGCCAGATTAACTCGGCGAAATTAATTGGGACAAGATTGAAAAGGAAATTAAAATGCAGCTGAGTGAACAGGCTTTTCGAACACCTTTCCCCCTCTCCCCACCCTCGCCACCACTTCTCCCATCGCTGCCTCTCTGGCTTGTTTTTCCTCCCACCCCACCCTGGAGCCGCCTCCCGGAGCCGCATCCCGAGTAATTTACGGGGGAAAAGCTCCCAGGACCCATCGGTTCCGTGTGAGGGAGCCGGCACAAGGGTTGCAATCTGGAGCCACTGAAGAGAGCGAGAACCCTGCCGTGACTCCAAGCTGTGTCCCCGAGCTGGCACGGGGTGGGACACGCACACAGACACGCACAGACAGACAGACACACACAGAGACACACAGACAGACAGACACAGACACACAGACACACACAGATACACACAGACACACACAGACAGACAGAGACACAGACAGAGACACAGACAGACACACAGACACACACACAGAGACACACAGACACACACAGACAGACAGACAGGCACATACACACACACAGACACACACACATGGACACACAGAGACACACACACAGAGACACACAGACACACAGACACACAGACACACACAGACAGACAGACACAGACACAGACACACACACAGACACAGAGACACAGAGACACAGAGACACACAGACACACAGACACACACAGACAGACACAGACACAGACACACACACACACACAGACACACACAGACAGACACACACAGGCACACACAGACACACACACAGACAGACAGACAGACAGACACACAGACACAGTCACCCTGGGGATGGACGCGGGTGTCACCCCATGGATAAACCAGGAGATGGGCTGGGGGTGTGGGTTCAGTGGGGTGAGGGTTCAGTGCCCAGGGGGGTGGGTTCAGTGCCCAGGGGGGACAGCAAGTCACTAAACGCTGCCCTAAAAGCTCCCTGGGATCCCCAGATGGGGGATTCTCAGCCTGCCAGGAAGGGCTGCTGAAGCCCAGGCTCCGAGAGGCTTCCAGGGACACAGCTGCCTCCTGGCAGGGAGGTGGCAGAGCCGGCCCCAAACGCTCCTCGGAGCTAGAAATGTCTGTCCAGGGTGGTTGGGAAGCTCCAAGGGGGTGGAGGGGCAGTGGGGGGGCAGCTTGTGGGGTGCAAAGGGCATCAAAACACCAAATAAACACAGCCCCCCGAGTTCATTGCTCCTCCTGTGATGGATCAGGGCGCAAAAGGCACTGGGAAACACCTGTAAAATGTGACCCTAAAGTTCACTGCTCTTCCCATGTCACACTGGGGTTCAAACATGCTGCAAAACACCACAAGCAAAGCACAGCCCCCCCAAATTCATCCCTGTTCCTGCCTCATGTCAGGTTGTAAAGCTTGTGGAAAAACATCACCCATAAAACACGAACTCCCAAGCTCATCCCTGCTCCTGTGCCAGAATGGGGTGCCAAGGACATTGTAAAACACCTGTAAAACGTGACCCTAAAGTTCACTGCTCTTCCCATGCCACACTGGGGTTCAAACATGTTGCAAAACCCCACGAGCAAGGCACAGTCCCCTCAAACCCACCCCTGTCCCTGTGCCAGGTCAGGGCGTGAAGGGCATCGCAAAACATCCCCCATAAAACACAACCCCCGAGTTCACCCCTGCCAGGTCAGGGCCAGCACAGACCAGCAGGGACCAGCTGGGGACTGGGACAGAGCCCTGCAGGGACACACGGGGCAGCAGAGGGGTCACAGGCCCCTCTTGCCCCCCCCAAACCCGTTAATACAACCCCTTAATTTATTCAGCCCGAAGGGAGCCCCGGTCACACCCGGCTGAGCAACTCAATTACCCCTGGAATACCTGAGCAACAGCACGGCCTGACTCCATTCCTGGGTGAAAAAAACAGCTAAAAATAAAATAATCTGGCTCTGGGGCATTCGAAATGTCTCGTGGGGTGGGGTGTGGGGTGCAGGGAGGAGGGAGGGGGATGCCGGGATCCGGTTCCTTCCTCCCCCCGTTAATTTAACTGCCTCAAACCTCAGTTTTGATCGATTTTGTCATGTTTTGACCTTGAAGTTGAGCCCCAGCCCCGAGGTGATGGGGTGTCCTACCTTGCTGAGGATGTAGATGAGGTCCCCCCGGTGGAAGGAGAGCTCGTCGGGGTGGTCCCCCCTGCAATCCCAAAGGCCCTGGTAATAATTGGAGTAATCTCGTTTGGGATCTCCTGGGGGTAAAAAAAAAAACAAAACCAGGGGGTCAAGGGGACAGGGAATGACATTTGGGGCTGTGGGGTGTCGGGGGAGAAGGGGTGGTGTTTGTTTAGGAAAGGAAGGAAGATTAATCTGGCATTTTAATTAAAAGGTGGAAGACAAAGAGGTATCGCACGAGAGAAAGGGGCTGATCAATAAATAAACGCAACATTTCTCAATAAACAGATTGATAAATGTTTCAAAGACCCTAAATCAAACCACGACAGGAAGCAAAGATGCTCTCCACCCCTGTTCCCAGGAGAGGAGGTCCCAAACCTTGGGAATGATACACCCTGATGGCTCAGGTGTCCCTCTTCCCATCGGGCTGGGAGTTTAGGTAGAAGGCCTGTGGAAAGGGAAGGGAATGGGATCCAGTAACTTTATTTTCCCAGCAAATGTGTGCTGAAAGCCAAAGGGTTTGGGCTGATGGGGCTGTGGGAAGCGGTGCCAAGGCTGGGGGGATTAAATCTGGAGTTTCTGGAAAACTCCGCGGCGGCGTTTCCAGAACGAAACATCTCCACCTTTGCCATCTCAGAAGGGCACTTCCCGCCCCAAAAATGAAACATCTCCATCTCTGCCATCTCAGAAGGGCACTTCCCACCCCAAAAACCGGCTCAGGCACCAGAGGCACCATGGAAGGGGTGGGGCAGGAATCATCCCACCCTGGGATGGACCCAGAGGAGCCCGTGCTGAGCTCTGCAGGAGATGGGGACTTATCCCAGCACAAAACCAACCCCAAACCCCCTCAGGTTCCCAGTTTTCAAGGCCACAACCGTTAAAAGATGCTCCTGGAGCAAAGGCTCCAGGCAGGAGAGTGCCCTGATGGCACAGCACCGAGGCTGGGGGCGAATGCAGATGTCACGACACGGACACATCCGTGATGTGACCCCCATGGATAATTAGAGCCAGTAAAACCAGGGTTTTAGGGAGGGGGGATTTGAGCACGGGGGCTGTTCCAGCGGGTTGTGCTGCTCTGAACCAAGCCCAGAAAGCATAAATAGAAAATATTGAGCACATGTTGGAGGGAAATGTTGCTAATGTGGTCTCGGGGACGGAGCGATAAGGGTGCAGCTGGAATGCTGTGCCCAGATTGGATCACCTAAATATGAAAAAGGACATTACAGAGATGGGTAATGGCACGGCAGGGAGCAGCTGGAATGACTCAGGGACTTGGGGAACTTAAATAGAAAGGCTGGGCAGGAAAAAAAAAGTAGGTCTGCATCCTTTGGAAAGTATTAAAGGGGGAGAACGCAGTGGCGAGGAAAAGATTGGGAAGGGAATAGAAGGAGTAGGAGCTACTGAGTTATTTAAGCTGGTGGTGAGGGCAGGAATCAGGGGTTATGAGCTGGAAGCAGAGGAAATATCGGGGAGCTGAGCAGGAGGATGAGGCCAGTGCAGCTCTGGGAAGAGCCAGAAAATTGTGTAATTAACACAAAAGGTCGTTAAGGGAGGGTGTGAGGACAATGTCACGCAGCAGAGAATAATCCGGGAGTGGGGGATGGCCTTGGCATCCCCCTGTGAGACAGGGATGGGGAAAGGCTTGAAATATAGCAGGAATATCCAAGTGTTCTGTGGAACATCATAATTGACTTGCTGGCAAAGAGATTTAAACACAGTGGTAGAAAACACACAGTGAAACAGAAAACAGAAAACAGAAAATAGAAAATCCATCTTCCTCCAGGATGTTTCCAGAGCCACAAGTACCCCTGGAGATCCCCTGAGGATGCTGCTGGGAAGTTGGAGTCCCAGCTTCCCCTCCTTCACCAGGAATTAGGAGATGCTTCCCTATCCCACAGCTGCTCTTTCCTGCTCACCAGAGGAACGGGAGGACCTCGGAGCCCTCGTGCCACCCCAGCCAGGAGGAAGGGGGAGCATCAGCCTGGATGTGACACCCCGTGACTGCAGAGGGAGACAGTTTTCCAGCCCACAGGAAGAAGGTTCGTGCCCCCAGAAGTGTTTTTTCCAACCGTGTCAGCTGCTGGCAGGGAAGATCCCACCCCTCCCTCCGACCCTGCCTTCCAAAGGTCAGGATTTGTCGTGCCAGAGGAGGAAGATGCTCCCGAGGAGAGTGTGGCACTTCCTTCCCAGCACCAGCTTCCAAACCCACAGGGATGGTTGTGCCAGCGACCAGGGATATCGTGTTAAAATAAAGCAACATTAGAATTCATTAAGATTATGAGTGTTTGCAGGAAAAGGGATCCCATTTTAACACTCCAAGGCCGGGCAAGGGCGAGTTTCCCTCTGCAGCTCCCTCGGGGGATGGTGGATGTCCGTGATCCCCCTGACCCAGCTCCAGGCAGGGCGGGATGTGGGATCCACACAAGCCATCCTGGGACTCCTGCATTGACTCTGCTCCCTTTTTAGGGACAAATGTTCTGTTTCAAAAGCCCCAGACAGTCAATCCGTGATTTCCCTGCGCTGATTCATCCTGATGGAAGCGGAGCCGCTCCCCCTGCACGGCCTGGGGGGGTCACAAAGGAAACCAGCCACATGTGACAAGTGCTCCTTTCCCCTCTGCACCCCGGGATGAGGCTGTGGGAGAGGCAGGATCCATCCCAGTGCCTTTCCCTTGGGCTCCTTCCTTCTCCCGTTGATGCTGAACCCTCCTGACAAAGTGGTTGCAGCTCCGGGGAGTCACTGCTGGGTGTGACAGGGAGGGGACAAGGGCTGGGACAGGGGACATGATCTGTGACAGGGAACAGCCTGGCAGGCGGTTTTGTTTTCCAGAGGAAGGGATTTTTGCTCTGTTTGTGCCACAGCCCCGAGCGGAGCAAACAGGACTCGTGGTAGGAGCAGCCCCCGGCTCTCAGCTGGACTGTGGGGCTGCTCTGGAATGGTGGCATCCTTGTGGTTCTTTAGAAAGGACAAACAATGGCTCTCCACGAGCCAAACGCCGCGTGATTCAATCAGGAACTTGCTGCTTTCCTCCCTCCCCGAGCACATCCCCCTGCTCCAGGATCCGGCGGCTCCTGGTCCAGCTGGATGGGAGCACAGCTGGAATTCCGAGGCAAAAAGGCACGAGGGGTTGGGGCTCCCGGGGCTGCTGTAACCTTTCCCTCTTGAAACCTTTCCCTCCTCTTGAAAGGCAGCCCGGTTTTCCAGAGGCAGGAGTCTAATGCGTTGTGGAGTGTGAAAACAGCGCCAGGGCTCGGAGCGATCCCGACACCGCCAGTAACAAACCAGTTCGAACCATTAACGGCAATTAGAGCCGGCGGCAGACGCTAATGAGGCTGAGCAGGGTGTGAAAGGGCCGTGACAGGCGAGAGGTAAAATCCTCAGGAATCCCCGGGGTGAGGGATCAGCGGCACCGGAGGTGCCGGGCTGCCACGGAGCCGGGCTCTGATCCCACATCCAGCTGGGAAAGCCCCGGGAGCTGCTCTCCCGCCGCCGGGGCCTTCGGGGGTTTAAATAACAGGGAGGGCGAGAGAGGGAAAGGAAAACGTGTCTGTGCAGATTTCCCACCCCCTCTGCTTTCCTCACACATCCATTCCCATCCCTGCTGCCGCCCTTATCCCACTCCATGGGGTAAGGACACGGGGCATCTCCATGGATAAATGTTCAGCCCCACTTTAGGAGCACCACAGAGTTTAGAAAGTTTGGAATGAGCAGTTTTCCCAAGCTCTGGGTGCTGGTACCAAATGCTCCAGTGGTCAGATAATTCATCGTGCCAGAGGGTGGGGAAAAGCTTCCCAAAATCCCTAGGAGAGGGGAAACACTGAGTTGCTCCAGCCTCTGGAAGCAGCTGGGGCTCAACCCTGTCTGTGCTTCCAAGATTTCCACAGGAACAGGCCCGAGCAGTCTCCCGGGCTGGGGACAACTGCCCAAGGATCATCCAAGGGGGAGCTGATGTCAGCTGAAGGGAATTATGGGATCAGGCTTTCCAGAAACACCAGGAAATCAGGACTGAGGGCTCTCGGATCGCTGGGAGGGGAAAACCAGCCCAGCAACTCTCGGGGTGCTGGTGAATCCAAGAGAGTACAGGAGTGGAGCTGCTTCATCCACCCCCCATCCCACCGATCCCTCCGCTCCCTGTCATCCCACAGCGGGATGCAGAGCGTCCCCGGGGTGAGCCCGAGGTGCACACGGTGTGGGGAGCTCTCCCAGGGCAGGCTGGGGGGGCAGGATGTGTTTTCCAGGCAGCAGGAAGCCCCTGGCCAGCCCGGCCCCGGCTGCTCGGACACAAGAGCCGCTTTCCTGTGCCGGGGCGGGAAGTCCATGGAAAATCCAGGAAAACCGGGCAGGTGGGAGCGGGGAGGAAACAGCCCTTCCGCTCCCATCCCACGGAGCAGGTCCTCAAGGAAAAGGCAGGGCTGGGGCTCCGGCCACCTCGGCGGGATCTCGGTTCCTTCCGGCTTCCCGCGCCGGGATCCTCCCTGCGGCAGCTTCCTCTGGGCAGGGACTGCTTCCTGCCCCTGCTCCGGGCTCCTTCTGCCTCTCCCCAGCCCCTCGGGATGCTCCTGCTCCACATCCAGGATGGGATGAGGGAGAGGGA
>NW_021938808.1:57006-59411 GCF_001715985.3 Manacus vitellinus
CCCGGGAAGCGCCTCCCGGCCGGAGCCGATCGATGCAAACCAGGTCAGGGCTCGGCCGCCCCTCGCAAATCACATCCCGAGCCGGGAGGGTCCCAGCGCCTGCTCCCCCTCCCGACGGGAAGCGGCACCAAAAATCTTTCCTAAATAAATCAGCCTTTATTGTAAAACTCGGCCCCCGACGAGACAGAACCTCGTTAGCATCGATTTTGAGATAAATTATTGAAAGTGGCTCTTGCCTGCTCTTTGCATTTGTAAAGGAGAAGGGAAGCACAGCCCTGACAGCCCTGGGCTCCCAGCACCATTCCCGCGTCCCAAATCCTCCTGCCAGGATTCCTTCAGCCCTTAACTCGGTGGCATAACCCCAAATTCCATCTTGGCACGGAAACCAGGCTCCTTGTGCCAGGAAAAGCCCCCCCAAAACTGGGGCAGCACCACCCGCCCCGCTGCTGCGGGCGACGCTTCCCCACGGACATCCTCACATCCCTGCATCCTGCCGGCACTGCTTCCATCCCTGAGCCAGCCTGGCCTCGGGGAACCTCTTCCCAGAGCCCTTCTCCCACCTCCTGGCACGCACACGGGACCCTTGGGACCCACGGGATCCTTGGGAAGCGTTGGCAGGAAAACACACCCGTGGCAGGGAGGAAGAGCCACCGTGCCCCTCATTCCAAGGGGAGCAGGGCTCTGGGAATCCTGGCACTGCCACAGTTCCTGCCTGGACACAGAGCTGGGCAGCCATGGGAGCCACAGGGATCCTGGGGAGGTTTATCCACCCTGCTCCCTTCCCCTTTTCTGGGAGCTCCCTCCCGGGATGGGCTCCCTTGCTGGAACAGCTCAGGGATGAGCTCAGGCTGGGGGGGTCCCACCATCCTCACTCCCCAGGAACCAGGCAGGGATTGGGAAGGTTTTTCCAAGCAGCCCTTCCTCCCTCTCCCACCTTGGGCCATTCTTCCCCGTATTTTATGGAATGGGGGGTGTTCCACCAGGAATCCAAGGCAGGGCCCCCCCTCCCTGTGTCCATCGCCCATCCAAGGCTTGGACAAGGAGCTCATTCCTTGTGCCCCAGCTTCCCTTTCCTTCCCTGCTGATCCCTCACCCTGTGCCTCTTCCCAAAGGAGCTCGGAGGGAATCCCAGGTGATTCCCACAGGGTGGGACAGACACCTGGGATGGCACCACCAGGCTCATCCCTGCCTGCTCCACCCCTTGTCCGGCTCCACGCCGGCCCCAGGCACATTCCCAGGCACATTCCTGGTGGATTCTGAGCTGGGAAATCCAGGAATGGGATCCATCCCTCACCCTTCCCAAGCCCTGCTGCATCCAGGTGCTCTCCTGGAGTCAAGTCTGGAAGTGCTGCTCTGCCTTCCCACGACCCCGCCGTGTGATCCCAGCCAATGTTTGGATTTCCCAGGGATGAATCAAAGGGAAATGCTGGAAAACCCAGCCCAGGGGGCTGTGTTGCCTCTCCCTGTGTGCAACATCCCAACCTTGGCCACCCCATCCGTGAGAAAACGCCTTTAACACCCCGTGGGCACCCACTCTGGGGTCTGGAGCCCCCCTGGCACAGCCAGGATCCCTCAGGCCCTGCATCCCAACACCGTGGATCCCACATCCCAGAGCTGCCCGGGCACATCCTCAGAGGAGCTGTGTTTTAATGTAGCAATTTGATTCAATTTTCCACTCTATAAAATTACCCATCACTGCTCGTTGCTTCCTAACAGACACCTTCACTCTTAATTTAACAATCCTATCGAATTCTGCCAGGGAAATTGGAAAAATTTATCACCTGTGAAATTTTATTTTTCCTTGGTTGTGTCTGTTTTTGTAAAACTTCATTAACGACGATGACTTGCTGAGGAAATTATCTCTTCATCTCCCTCCTCTTCTCTTTTCCTCCCCCCTCCTCCTCCTTCTCCTCCTTTCTTTCTCAGTTTTCACTTGGGACACGAGGGAGGGAGAAGCTCCAGCTGGGATGGGGATTTTCCCTGTGCTCACTGCGGGGTGGGAAGGGATGAGCTTGGGAAAGAACAGACTTTTCCTGAGCCCTGCCACTGGTTTGTCACCTCTGCAGGGATGTGACTCCACCTCTGGGCACACTCCCTGGGAATTGGGGTGGGGAGGGTTGAGGGACTGAGCACCTTCAAGGTGCCAAGGCAGCCAGGAATGCTGGAAAACCTCAGCCAAGGCAGCCAGGAATGCTGGAAAACCTCAGCCAAGGTAGCCAGGAATGCTGGAAAGCCTTGGCCAAGGCAGCCAGGAATGATGGAAAACCTCAGCCAAGGCAGCCAGGAATGATGGAAAGCCAGGAATGCTGGAAACCCTCAGCCAAGGTAGCCAGGAATGGTGGAAAACCTCAATCAAGGAAGCCAGGAATGATGGAAAGCCAGGAATGCTGGAAACCCTCAGCCAA
>NW_021938808.1:60035-65219 GCF_001715985.3 Manacus vitellinus
GGGTCCTGGCTGGAGGAAGGGAAGAGGAAGGGAAGAGGAAGGGAAGAGGAAGGGAAGAGGAAGGGAAGAGGAAGGGAAGAGGAAGGGAAGAGGAAGGGAAGAGGAAGGGAAGATGGACACAGGCCGAGGGTGTGTCCTGGAGCTCCAGCTCTGCTCCCAGCACTGCCTGGATGCCACAAGCCATTGCTTCCCCCCTGGCAGCAATTCCAAGGGGAAGGTCTCGGGCACAATAAAACCTCCTGGTGCTTTTTAAGGACCAGCCTGGACAGAAAGTTCTGAAATAGGGAAGAAGAAACAAGGATCTCTTTTTTTCTCCATCTCTGAACTCAGACACTGCTGGATGCTCTCAGGGTGGGGTTCCCCCCCTCAGGGCAGAGGCAGAACAGGCTCAGGTGACCTGCTGGCCGAGCCCTGGGCTGTGTCACCCCCTGATTCCTGTTGGCAGAGCCAGAAATGTTGCAGGCCTGTCACCCTCTGAGCCTGTGGGGTCTGTCCAGCCCTCGTGAGAGGGCACCAGCTTGTCTTTAATGCAGTTATTTTATCATCTGGTGGCAGGGCAGTAATTGTGTTACAGCCCTGCCTGCCATGCCCAGGAGGGAGCATTTCCATCAGCTCAGCTCTGATTTTCCAGGTAACACAGCCCAGAGATCCCACTCTCACCAAACTCAATCTGACTCGAGCTGAGAGGGAGCAAAACCTCTAAAAGCTGCTTCACCCGAATTTACTGATGAGAACCCCCCCAGAACAGGGAGGGTTTGTTCTTGGGGTCCAGCCTGAGCAAAGAAATGGGGTGAAACCTTCGGGTTTTGGGGCCATGAGATGTTCATTCCCATCAGTGTGTGGTGTGGCCGAGGTTTCCTCCCTCGTGCAGGGGAGAAGAGGAAAGGAATGGTTTGGATTTTGGGTCAGGGGGAGAAGAGGAAAGGGGTGGTTTGGATTTTGGGTCAGGGGGAGAAGAGGAAAGGGATGGTTTGGATTTTGGGGCAGGGGGAGAAGAGGAAAGGGATGGTTTGGATTTTGGGTCAGGGGGAGAAGAGGAAAGGGATGGTTTGGATTTTGGGTCAGGGGGAGAAGAGGAAAAGGATGGTTTGGATTTTGGGTTCTCACCTGGCAGGACCTCGTAGATGTCCTCCCCTTCCAGCTCCAGGTTGGGCTCCTCCTGGGTCAGGGTGGTGTTGTGGGAGGTGTTCATGGAGTCAGAGCTGTCCACGTCGTTGTAGAGCTCTTCCTCCTCCTCCTCCTCCTCCTCGTACGGGATGGTCAGGGAGCTCAGGTCTGGGGTGGGGTGAGCAAAAAAAACGGGGTGAAAACCAGCAAATCCCCCACTTTCAGCCAGCGGGAAACCCTACACCAACCCCTGTGCCCGCTCAAGGTGTGAACTGCCCCCGGGAGCACCGAGGGGACAAACAAAAGAGGTGCAAACGAGCCGAGAATTGGCCAAAACAAAGGAAAAGCCCGAGGAAAAAAGCGGGAAATCCAAGAGAACAAAGCCGAATTCCACGGAAAAACCGGGAAATCCAAGAGAACAAAGCCAAATTCCAGGTGTGTGCCTCAAGGGAGCCGCCCCTGCTTTCCAGAGGGTTTTTCCAAAGGCAGGGCTGGAAGTTTTGTCTCGGTGTTGTCGGTGTCAAACCGTTCCCGGGTGGGAAGGATCTTCCCAAAGAAACGGGACGCGCTGGATGGGGCCAAACTCACCCTTGAGGAGGAACTGGATCTGGTCCACCCAGTCTTCAGCCTCTGCTGGGCTTGGGGCTGTGAACTGGAGAGAGGGGCAGCTGTTACTGGGCTGGGGTTGGGTTGGAGGGAGAGCAAGAGGATTTGCAGCTGGAACAAGGGTTTCAGCCCTATAAAAGGATTTCAGCCCCACACAAGGATTTCAGCCCTATAAAAGAATTTCAGCTCTATAAATGATTTCAGCCCTATAAAAGGATTTCAGCCCTATAAAGGATTTCAGTCTCACACAAGGATTTCAGCCCTATAAAAGAATTTCAGCCCTACAAAAGAATTTCAGTCCCACACAAGGATTTCAGCCCCATAAAAGGATTTTAGCCCTATAAAGGATTTCAGCCCTATAAAAGAATTTCAGCTCTATAAATCATTTCAGCCCTGTAAAAGGATTTCAGCCCTATACAGGATTTCAGTCCTACAAAGGATTTCAGTCTCACACAAGGATTTCAACCCTATAAAAGAATTTCAACCTTATAAAAGGATTTCAGCCCCACACAAGGATTTGATCTCAGCCCACTGAAATCCACTGAGCCCAAGTTCCCTTTTCACTGTTGTCTTCTGCAGAAGATTTGGAAGGTGACAGCTGCTCACCCCCACCCCCAAAAAACCCCCAACAACTAAACATCAACCCCAGGAACCACCAAACCTCATCCCTTGGCTTCAACCCCCACCCCCGGCAGGAGTTCCCAGCCCGGGGGGGTTGGGAGGAGTCCTTTGGAAACTGGGAATGGCCATCCCGGCTCTGCCATTGTCCACCCTGGGACAGCGGGAAAAGCCATTCCAGGGCTTTCTCTCCCCGTTCCAAGCAGGGAAGGAGCAGCAGGACAAAGCCAGGCTCACCCCAGAGGAAGCCTGTCAAGCTCAATTGGTTAAAATAATTCCGATGGAAACCACGGTCCCCACGGAACGGGCTCTGCTGCCGCCCCCACCCAGGGCCCTGCATCCCAAACCTCCCCGAGGCCCATCCAGGCTCTCATTCCCACTTTGTGCATTGGATTTTTAGGCTCCCCCCTGGATGCTCAGTAAACTGGAGGTTTATGTTTAACCTGGCTCTGCAGGGCTGGGTTAAAATTGGGCTTTTCCAACTCGATCCTCGACTGGTTCCACTCCCTGTTCCTCCTGATCCTTTGGGAGAGCCCGGGATCCTCCCCTGTGCCCCCTGCTCAGGTGGGGAGAAGCCCCTCCCGAGGTGCTGCTGGTTTGGTTTCCGTGGAATCGCAGAATTATGGAATTATTTTTGAGTTGGAAGTGACCTTTGGAGGCCACCAAACCCACCGACCCCCGAAATGAGGGACACCCCCAGCCAGCCCAGGCTGCTCAGAGCCTCATCCAACCCGACCTCGGGTGTTCCCAGGGATTGGGAATCCACCACCTCTCTGGGAAAACCTGTGCCACCCTCACTCCAAAAACAAATCGGGATTTCCCCAGGAATTTAAACATTCCCAGCCCTCCCGACCCTGCAGGTCCAGCCTGCACCTCAACCCCCACATCCAGGACTGTGGGCTTATATTCCCAGCCCAGAATTCCATGTTTCCCCCCATTTCCTACCTCGTAGGTGCGTTTGCCAGGGCAGGTTAACTCAAAACAGCATTTTTTCCGGGAATCTTTGCGGAGGTGGGAGACCAGCCGGGCACTGTAGTGCTCGATGGAGAAGGTGCCTCTTGGTTGCTTGCCTGGAAGCAGAAAAAGGGGCTAAATTTGGGAGTTTCCACAAGAATTCCATCCCACCGAAACCCACCGAGCCCAGGATTCCTTCGCTCCATCCCCTGGAGATGGTTTGGGAGATTCCAACTGCTCATCCTCCAAAACCCCCGAGCAAACAACCCCAGAAATCACCAAACCTCACCCCCGGGGTTCAACCCCCACCCCCCTGGCAGTTCACACCCCGAGGGGGTGGGATGGGAGGAGTTGGGAGGCTCGTTTGGGAAAACAAAAAAGCGCTGGAGCTCCTCAGACAAAGGACGGGGGAGGAGGACAAAGACCCTCCTCACCCTCGGACCCCCCCGGGGTTTAACCCCCTCCCTGCTGGGGGTGGGAACCCCTGGATAGGGGGGGTTGTAGGGCCTTTTCCTGCCCCTGGAATCCTGGGAAGCCCAGTTGGGATGGACCCGATGGAGCACGACAGCAAACTATTGACATCCACTGGCACGAGGATTAAATACAGGCACGGGGGTTGGAGCTCATGGAAAACTGGGAACAGCCTTTTATCCCCCCCCCAGCTCCATTCCTTGTCCCCTTTTTTCTCATTTCATCTCCATCAAGGGGGGAAAAAATGAAATCAAGCCGAGCTCTGCCTTTCTGGAACCCTGATAAGGGATTAATCCCAGCCTTCCCAGTCCTTCAGCAAAGGCTCTTCCTTTCTCTTTTCCAGCCCCTTCCCTCCATATTTTGGGAACAAATGCAGGTGTGTCTCTCTCACCACTCACTTTTCTCGTTGGCATAGTAGTAGAAGGTCTTTCTGTTGAGGACACACCACCTCTTGTGCCACTCTGCCCCAAAAAAGCTGTGATCTGGCAAAGAAAAGGGCGTCAAAAGAGGGGAAAAACAGTCATTTTCGTCCTTTCACCACGTGTTTCAGATGGATGTGATGCTAAAAGGGCAGGAACATGTTTTATATATATATATATGTAAGTAAAATAAGTTTTAGTCTGTATCTGGAGGAAGCTAAACCAAGCACCAAGTCCTAAACTCAGCTGATGGCCAGGAGGGATAGAAAAAAAAAGGGGCTGTTTTTGCCTCCTCCCACCTTGTCACAGAGTAAATAAATCAGGATAAAATCGGAGTGATGAGGAAATAATTTGTGGCTTTCCCAGGAGTTGGTAAAAACGGAGATAAACCCGAGGCTGAGTCAGGGGCCTTATCTCGAGCCCTTAATGTGTGTGATGCTCCCAGCTGCTGGGGTTTTAGCTCGTTAAAAGGGCACATTTTGCCTCAGAGGGCTGGGCTGCCTGTTTAATTCGATTTTTTTGGGGGGGGTTTTTAATCTTTGTGCAGTTGGATGATCTGCAAAAGAGAAAAAAAAATCGAGGCCCTCTCCTTGTCCCTGAGAAGGAAAATTTGCACATTTGGCCTTTGTAAATCTGCAGGGAAAAAAAACCACCCATGTTTTCCTGCTTGTTCTTCCCCTGAAAAGTCGAATTATTGGCAATCCTGACAGGGCACCCCCAAACCTTACCCTGTGATTCCAGGTCTTACCTCGGGATCTCTTCTCCAGGTATCCCTGTTTCAGGATGTTCCCTGTATCCAGGATGGGCTTTGGGGGGTTCTCCTCCAGCCCTGCAGGGAGCAAAGGAAAGGGAAACCTTGGGATTCCCCATTGCCCTTCCCACATGCCCTCAGCTCCTTTCTCTGCAGGAGAAGCCAGACCAGGGCCTGGAGGTGAAAAGAATGGTCTGCCACGATCCCACCAGATCCCCACAAGAGGGAAAAGGCTCTCAGGAGCCTACAATATATTAT
>NW_021938808.1:65573-67256 GCF_001715985.3 Manacus vitellinus
CCCCCCCCTCCCTGGCATCCCCCTTCCCTGCCCAGGTGAACACACCTGCCTGGTACAAACCCTCTGAGCAACTGCCTCATAAAAAAACCCCCATCGTCTCCTCGAAAATAAACCAAAAAACCACCAAAACCAAAACCAACCCCGACCCCTTTTGCCGATGCAAATCCAAAATGTCATTTTCCGGGATGTTCATAATTAGGAAAACGGGGCCGGGGCCGCCGGGGAGACCCCGCGAGGGTGAACATTCCATTCCTCGCCCGCCCCGCTGGCAGGAACGTAAAAAAACCAAAAAAAACCAAAAAAAAAACCCCAAACGCTTGAGCGGAACTTTTCTTTGGCCGTTAAGAACCTTTCCCGCAGCGGGGGGACCGAGAGATCCCATCGGCGCCGGGAGCGCGGATTGAATTACCCGCCAGGGGAGGAGGAGATGGGGGAAAAAAGGGAGCTGCGAGCGCCGCTTCGCTTCTTTAATTTCATTTACTCGCAGCGCCTTCCCAGCGGGGGCTTCCCCTCTGCCCTCCGCTGGAAAAGCGGCTCTGGAAAAGCCGGAGGCGGGATGAGGTCGCTGCTCAGCATCCCGGGGCTGGGATGGGTCCGGCCATCCCAGGGATGGGCTTCCTGCTCTTCCCGCCGTTGCCAAGAGGATTTGGGGAGCAGGGAAGCAGCAGGGGTGGGATGGGAGCCCAGTGAGCTCTCCCAGCCCCGCATTCCCTCTCTCCACCCGTGGTTTTGCTGGAAGCAGGACCCCCGGGAGAGCTGCTGCCTTCCCCAGCTGTTGTGCTCTGCCCTGTTTGAGATGGATTTTCCACAGCCCCTGTTTGGGGTTATTTGTGGCCCTGGATCATGGGAATCGTGGGATCAGGGAATCCCGGGATGCTTTGGGTTGGAAAGGACCTGGAACACCACCGACTTCCAACACCTTCCACCAGCCCAGGTTGCTCCAAGCCCTGTCCAGCCTCAGATCCCGGGATCTGCCGGGCTGGCAACTCCCTGGGGCCTCTGAAGGACCAGTAGGAGCCCAAATCTGTCCCCCTGTGCAGGACACACCGGGCCTCAGTCTCCCAGCAGGAAAACCAGGATGGAAGGAGCCTCCCTTTCCCTTAAATACTCCAGACAAGCTGACACAATTAAGGAGGGGCTGCAGGGGCTGATTTGATTCCAGAGGGCTCTGGAAATTTGAGGTCTGACAGCCTGTGACAGGGAGGTGGCAGCTGGAACCCGTGTCCTGCCTCCCTCCTGCATCCCTGCCCATGCAGAGCCCGGATTAAATCCCTGGGATGTGGGGGATGCAGCACTGGGGGCTCTGCCTGGCTGCACACGGGGTTGGGGTGAGGGGGAGTGTCCCCATCCCTCCCCAGCCTGGCCCTAAAACAACCCAGATGGCTCCTGCCTGCAGCAAAGAGCTCGGTTCATCTGCAGTCACAGTCCTGGGGGGGTTCTACCTCTTTAGGATCCTAAGGGATGCCCAGAGGATGTGGAGAGGGAAGTGGGAGCCCAGGGGAAGGTGGGATCCCAGGGGAAGGTGGGAGCCCAGGGGAAGGTGGGATCCCTCCCCTGCAGCCTCCCAGGCTCCCCAGGGAGCTGCTCATCCCCCAGGATCTCCCTGAGGATGAATTTCCCAAGCCATGACCCACACGGCTCCAGCTGGAGCCTCCCACGGAAGGGCTGCTCTGGGAATTACAG
>NW_021938808.1:68066-69063 GCF_001715985.3 Manacus vitellinus
CCTTCCCAAACCTTCCCTTCCCTCACCTGGGCTGGAGCAGTTCCTAATTAACAGCATCACCACAATGAACTGAACACAAATAAACAGGGAATGCACATATGGATCTTTGCTGGGCCCTGAGTTAGTGTTGGATCCATCGGGGTTTTTCCAGAGGAAAAACTGTGGGATTTGTGGTTGAGAAGCAACAAGGGAAGAGATACCCAAGGGCAAGAAGTTGGGTGTGGGTTGGGTTGGGATTTAGCCCCTGAAGGGCTGGAAAACCTCCAGTTCTTGCTGACATTTGTTTTAATTCCATCTGGAAAATTTAACAGCAAGTTTGAAGTCAAACCAACTTTGGCAAAGGCAAAAAAAAAAAAGACAAAAACCATATAAAACGAACAAAAAAAAGAGAGGAAAAAAATTCCAAGAGGAGGAAGAGCCTTTGGCCCCCAAAAAAGTTCCCTTCCAAATCACTAAGTCCTTAATTGCAAAATAAACCCCGCTAAATCTCAATATCTATTTGCACAGCTCATTAGCCAAGGGCTCCCACTCAGCAGAGAGGGAGGGGAAAATAGGAAAAAAGAAAAAAACAAACCAAAAAAAAGAGAAAAAAACCCCTCTTTTCAGCCCCGAAGTGGATTTGGGGAGTTGCTATGGCAACTGGTGCTTCGGAGCTGCAGCTCGAAATTCCCCTCGGATGGGGCTGGTTGGGTGTCCACCCACCCACAGGCTGCCAGAGGAGGGGACTGGTTTTAAAATCCTCTTAAAAAAAAAGGCAGGGTAAGGTAATAAATGTAGAAATACATAAATATAAAATAAGTATGTGAATATATGAATATATAAATATAGAAAGAAATATGTAAATATGGAAAGAAATGTATAAATGTAAAATAAATATATAAATGTATAAGGAAAAATCTAAATATGTGAGGAAATATCTGAATATAAAAGAAATATATAAATATGTAAAGAAAAATATAAATATATAAGGAAATATCTAAATATTAAAAATATATAA
>NW_021938808.1:69553-74833 GCF_001715985.3 Manacus vitellinus
TATATAAATATATAAATATATAAATACCCAACCCATGTAACTCACTCCCCTGCTATTTCTCTCCCCCCCAAACACAACACCGTGTCAGACACTCGACCTGCTCTGATTTACGGCGTGAAAAGGGAAAACCTAAATCATCCCGGGCTGAAAACACTCCAGTTAATGCACCACAGGTGAGGGATTTATTCCCATTAACTCCGACCAACAGTTATAACCCGCCCGTCCTTCGCTGTCCCCAACATCCTCCTCCTCCTCCTCCCGCCCGGAGCGCTCATGTGTGGGCTCCAGCAGGTCACCACTCCTTGTTAAGGGGACTCATTTTCCAGGGAACGGCGACGCTCCCAAGGCCTCAGCCATTCCCTTCCCACAGCCAGGGCACAAGGACCTTCCAAGGGAGGGATTTCCTCCCAATATCCCACCTAAACCCACTCTCTTCCCATTTAAATCCATTCCCTTCCCACAATGAGGGCACAAGGACCTTCCAAGGGAGGGATTTCCTCCCAGTATCCAACCTAAACCCGCTCTCTTCCCGTTTAAATCCATTCCCTTCCCACAGCGAAGGCACATGGACCTTCCCCAGGGACATGTGCCCCCTCACAGGGAGGGATTTCCTCCCAATATCCAACTTCAGCCCACTCTCTTCTGGTTTGAATACATTCCCTTCCCACAGTGAGGGTACAAGGACCTTCCCCAGGGAGGGATTTCCTCCCAGTATCCAACCTAAACCCGCTCTCTTCCCGTTTAAATCCATTCCCTTCCCATGGCCAGGGCACAAGGACCTTCCACAGGGACGTGTCCTCCCATCACAGGGAGGGATTTCCTCCCAGTATCCAACCTAAACCCGCTCTCTTCCCGTTTAAATCCATTCCCCCCCTTGTCCTGTCACTCCAGGCCCTCGGGAACAGCCTCTCTCCACCTTTCCTGTCCCTCCCTTCAGGTCCTGGAAGGCCACAGTGAGGTCACTCCAAAGCTCCTCTTCTCCAGGCTCAACAATCCCAATTCCCTTGGCCTTTCCTCCCGGGATCCCTCCCATCCCTTGGTGCCACCAACCCCAACCTGCTGCCAGCCCCACACAGACAATCCCGGGATGGGTTGGGTTGGAAGGACCTTAAAGCCCATCCAGTGACACCTTCCACCAGCCCAGGTCGCTCCAAGCCCCGTCCAACCTGGCCTTGGACACTTCCAGGGGTGGATGTGCCTGGATCATGAGGGATCTCAGGGAATTAAATCAGATTTTTTCTGGTATATTTAACCAAGATGTTGGATACGGGATCGGGAATGCCAGGACTGAGGAACCCCCCCAGAAAAGAGCTTCTGCCCAGCTGCTCCAGCTTTTTGCCTGAGGTTTTTATTCCCTTCAGAAGATGCAAAACTGAAAGTTAGCTTGAGACATTCCCGAGGAACCTCCCTGGAGATGAGACTTTGGGAGCCGGGCCGGGATCCATCTGCAGAGCTCTGGGCTAATTCCTGCAGATTTTTTGGGGGAGGAAAAGGCTCTTCCTCCCCGTCGAGCACGAAGGGGGGAATAATCCCTGTCCCCAATTCCCCTCTTTGCCATTCCAAGACCTCCCTGGGCCCCAAATCCCTCCTGGAGCAGCTCCACCGGGACAGGGTCTGGAGCTGGTTAAGAGGCTCCTGCTTTGCGCTGGGCTGGGACAAAGATGTTCCCTTTGAAACCCTCGGGATCCCGAGCCATGAAAGGAACTTCCCGGGCGGTGTCGGAGCCCCCCGGGGTGGGTGGATTTAATTCCAGGGGATTGGAACTGCCCCCTTCATTTTTGGGATGATTTAAATCACCCCTCCCTTTTTAACGTTGGGTCTCTTTGATACTTTTTTTTTATTCCCTTCCTGGTAACTTGTTAAAACACATCCATGGGAGTCGGGTTTTTATGGGAAATGCAACATTTCTTGCAGTTCACCAGCAGAGAACACTATTTCTCTGCAAAAATATTTCGGTCGTTAACGCAGCTTAACAAACGTTTATTTGGGTACTTAAATTTTGTATTCTGTTCCAAACTGGGGGGAAAGACGCAGCTTTTAGTGATTATTAACTTTTATTCACAGCTAATGTTCATAGAGCTCTATGGCCTGAGACTGGAAAAAAAAAAATAAAATCAAATAAAAACGTACCAAAGCGACGGGTTTTGAGTTTTATGGGTGAAATCAATTTGCTTTTAACTTGATGGATATATGAGGGGGGGGGGGAAACCAAAAATTTAAATCCTGTTAAATTTAGAGCTGATTTATTTAACTACAAAGGAAGAACTGGCAGGAGTGATGGGGCTTAAAGCTCCTGGTTATCACAGTCCTCCCAGCTGGGAGATCTCAGCCTCCCAAACCTTCCCCAGTTTGAACAGAACCAGAGGTTGCCTTTTCTCAGCCTTCCAGATTTGGGAGGAGAACAGATCTGGGGTTGAGGATGGGAGTTAAGCTGCTGCAATACATCAGATTAAAGAAAATCTTCTCCCCCTCAGCCCCTGGGTGGTTGAGTCTGGTTTGGGACCTTTCTGAAATGCTGGGACTCTCCAGGGCCTTATTTCAGACTCGGGCAAGCAAAGTTTCGGGATTTGGGGATTTTAAAATTTGCTTTGGGGTCTTTAATGGTCCTTTTCAAGCTTCGTTTTTCAAGCAAATCGCTTTGGGTTTTTAAAGAGACCCATCTGAACTCAGCCCTGGTGACAAACCTACAGTGTCTGACGAGGCTTCCCAGGGGAACATCCCGTGGGACCATCCTGGAGGAGCATCCCACAGCTCCCTGGCACCGCTCATGCCCGATCCAACCCCTGGAACAGCCCTGGAATACCCACTGGGTGAGCCAGAAAGCCCCAAAATCCACGCCGGGGTGCAAAGTGGGAGCATCACCTCCCTTCACCCTCCTCGAGCTGAGCAAGGAGGGGACTCCAGGGGCTCCCTCAGTGAGCACAGCCCGGGATCTCACACCTCATTTTTCCCGATATTCCAGCGACTTCCACCTCCCTCCCTCCCTCCTGCCGTGGGTCCTCCCCCATCTCCCGGCTCTTTCCGGGGTCTGACACCAGCAAATCTGGTGTCTGTGAGTCCTCCCAGGCTCCCACCTCCCGCATCCCAGCTCGGCTGGGCACAGGGCCAGGTGGGAATTGGGGAGTGGGGACCATCCCTGCGAGCCAGGGCTGCTTCCAGAGAGGAGGAGAAGGGAGGAGGACGCCGGAGGCTCCGCGCTGGGCGACACGGGGCAATTAGATTAAAGTCTCCTCCATTAGTGAAGAGTGAGAGTTTGCTAAGTGTGGGATCTGTTAGCCCAGAGTCATAACAAACCCACAGATAAATGAAGTGCCAGTTACCTCCTTCCAAAGGAAAAAAAAAAAAACAAAAAACCACACACAAATCCAGGAAAAAAGAGCAAGCTGCTTCCTCTTGGAAAAACTCCCGACTCCCCTGCTTAAAACTCCAGCATCCAATCCAGCCCTATTAACCAATTTCTAGAAAACTGGCTTTTTTAATACAAAATTAAGGATGTGTGTTAAAGGGACACAGCTGGGATGAAGTTTTAGGGAGTGCTGGGTGGGGAGGGGGACACATCACACGTGGGGAGGGTCGTCGGGAATGGGGCATCAGAGGGGCCTGGGGATGCAGCAGCCCCTCAAAGCCCCCCCCCCCAGTTCAGCCAAGTTTCTGCAGGATGAGAGGGCGATCACTGGAATGGGATAGTTGTCCCGTGCAAAATTCATTAGGCTGCCATTCTCCTGTCAATTAATTTAAGTGGAATTTATGTGGCACTTTGCTCGTCCGGGTCCGGCTCAGTGACGGAGGGAATTGTTCTGCCGCTGGGCCGAGTCCTGCTCCAGCCTCCATCCTTCATCCTCCACCCTCCATCTCCTCCAGCCCACGCCTGGGGCACCCCACCAGCCCCACAGAGCCCAGGAACCCCCCAAAAACAGCCCCTGGGCAGAGACAGGAGGGCTGGGAGCCCACGGGACCTGCCCCTCACCGAGGGCTGGAGGTGGCTGAGAACCCACCGGGAGTAGTGGGAATGTCACAGCCCTCCCCTGGAGCAGTGGGAATGTCACAGCCTTCCCCTGGAGCAGTGGGAATGTCACAGCCTTCCCCTGGAGCACTGGGAATGTCACAGCCATCCCCTGGAGCAGTGGGAATGTCACAGCCTTCCCCTGGAGCAGTGGGAATGTCACAGCCCTCCCCTGGCAGGGCAGTGCCGAGAGCAGGAGCTGGATCAGCCTCGGGATTCCCTTGTTTTCCCGTTCTGGTTGCACAGCCATCCCCTGGGGCACAACCCCACAGTGCCAGGGGCACCAAACCCCGGGACAATTCCCAGGGGGCGAATCCGGGAGGAAATTCGGTGTCGCTCGGATTTTTCCAGCAGGGGAGGTGCAGAGAGCCGGGGAACGGATCCAGGGCTCTGTGCTGAGCTGGTTCCACCCTCTCCTTCCATCCCAGCCCTCCCAGCAGAGCCCGAGCAGCATCACCCCCCATCACCCCCTGCCCTCGGCATCCGGGCGGGAAGCGGAGCCGAAACTCGGCCACTGCTTTTCCTTGTTCCAGATAAGAAAATCATTTGTCACGGGCGGGGCGGGGCGGGGCGGGGTGGGCTTTTTATCGGCCAAGTGTCAGTCTGTCCACACGACCCGCAGGACAAATGTGTGTTTTATCATCCCCCCCGGGCCTGGGGCCGCCCAGCACCTGCAGCAGGCGTGTGCTCCGGGAGAAAGTCGCCGTGATGGATTCGCCCATCTTAATTAATGTAAACAAACAAAAGAGGAACATCAAATAATGCCCTTGACAGGCTGAAAACGGAGCCGGGAGAGCTTTATAAAAGGAGCCCTTTTGATGTCGGGGCGGCGGGGACGGAGGTTTGTAAATAGCAGCAGCTCCCTATCGCCCCTTATCCAAATATTTTCATTTCCCATCACGGGCTGAGAGCCGGGGGTTGATGGTTTTGGACTCTTCAACTTTCAGCTTTCACCCTGCAGCCCCCAGAGGAGCACGTGGAGGAGGGCGGCGGGGGGTCACCTGCCCACCCCCCCATCCCTCCCGGGATGTGCTCCATCCTCTCCCCATGGAAAAGCTGACATGGGGCACCTGGGAGACCAGGCTGGAGCCCCCGGTGCTGCTCTCCCACACTCCCCCCCCGCTGCCCAGGGAACGCTGAGCCCCTCCAGCAAACCCACAGCCCTCATCCATCCCAGCCTTCTCCTCCTCCAGGCTGGAGCAGGGGATGGATCCAAGGGTTAGGGCAGTTCAGGAGCCCGACATGAATCAGTGGTGTCACACCGGGGGTGAAGCATC
>NW_021938808.1:76669-78804 GCF_001715985.3 Manacus vitellinus
AACATTTCCCACGGATTTTGGGGTGGCTGCACCCCCGTGCCCCCAATTCCTGCCCGTGCTGGGAAGTGGAAGGCCCAGCTCCCTCCCTTCCCTCTCCTGACTTCATCACTTTTTCCCCTCTCCAAAAAGTGCTGAACGTGGGCACTTCTCGCCCTGTAATTATTTATCCAAAGGTGGGGGATGAGAGAAACATGCTGTGATTAAAAAAATTATTGGGAAAAAGGAGAGATAAAATAAAGTATCGATCGGTGCTGGCTGGATCCCACCTCTGGAAACACGGGGAAGTGACAGTGGATAAAGGATGTCGGGGCCAAAAAAAGGAGCTGCTTCTTATTACATCTCACATCCCCCACTCAGTGATAAATCCAGCAGGTTATGGAGCAGGAGTTTATTATAAAAAGCACCAAATGTGGTTAATCAGAATGTTCCTTTGGCCACAAATCCAGGTTGGATCACCCAGGGGTGACATTCAAACCTCCAGCGGGTAAAAGGATGTGGCAACAACCACGTGCTGCCAGAAAACGGGGGAGAAAGGGGAAATTTCGGTGCCAGTTGTGCACCTTTTCAATATTAAACCTTAAAACTGGTGCCTGGCAGAGGGGGAGCTGAGGGAGAGCAGGGAATGTTCAGGCAAAGGTGAGAGGGAGGCACTGAGACCCCTCGAAAGGTCCCTCAGGGAATCAAAGCACGGCCTTTGATGGCTTTGGCCACCTCAGAGAGCAACAAAAGCCCCAAAGCCGGTTCTGAGGAGCTGATGGGAGGTTGGAGGGAACCTGGCAGAGCTCTGGGGTTGTTGGAAAGCCATAAAAGGGTTGCATTAAAGCCCAACGGGAGGTCACGGCTCGGGGAAGGTGCCCGCCCTCATCTCCCATCCAAGGGCACCCCCTGAGCCTCAGGGACGGGGCTTTCAGGTCTCTTTGTGGAAAAGAGATTTATATAAATCTGACTTTTGTTGGGTTTTGCAGCATCCCTGTCCCACCTTCCCCTGCTCCCCCTTTTTGCCAGCCCGGAATTCGTTCGGGGTGTGGAAAAATCGAACAGAAAAAGGGAAATAACAGAGTTATTTCCCCTCTCCCACCACCCTTATCCTCCCTCTCCACCTCTGGGATGTGTGGGGGTGTTTGTGCTCATCCCAAAACTCCAGGGATTCCAGGCTGTGTCCTCCCCAAACCCACCCCGGGAAGGCACAGAAGGGTTTTATCTCCACAGCAGACACCTTATCTCTTACAGCTGTGCCCTCGACTTTTTTAACTTCCTTTGAAAATCCTGACTCCTGAAACCAAGGAGGAAACCCAGACAAGGGCCGAGGAGGCTTTGAACAAACCAAACTCCCTCCCAAAAAATTGCAGAGCACGGAGCAAAGAGGACTCACAGAACTTCATGTTATTTAACTCCAGGTGCCACCACTCGGCGTTTTTTTTCCCCTGTAAATTTTCAGCTTTTCCTCAGACCTTTGCCCCAAAAGGTACCAAATTCTCACAGGGGAAAAAAGCAAAAAAAACCACTAAAAATAAGATTTTGCCAACAGATTGGAACTGGAAGGTCCTGAGCAAGCACAGGCCGGGACAAGCTGGGTGTTCTGCCTCAAAAATCTGGAAATCTGAGAAGTTCAAGACACATTTAACTCTGTAACCCGGTGTTTCCAAGCTCTCCCGTGGGGATGAAGCATCTTCCCGTGTTCCCAGCACTCAACTGGGCCGGGTTCACCCCAAACTTTGCCCCCCAGGCAGGGACAGGGTGTGTGTTCCTTCCCTCCATCCCCCCCCGGGACCCTCCCGGTGCCGAGGGGAGGGGAGAGGAGCAGCAGTGAAGAATTTGTAACCCTGCATGTAGGGATGACATTTATAGGGCTCTCAAATTGGAAACTGTACATTTTATTGCACTCTCTGTCAAAAAATGCACTTCCATCAGAGGCGAGAACGACAAGGGAAACAACCAATCAATATCTGGGCCTCTAATATCTGGGCCGAAAAAAATCATTATCCTGTTACTTTTATTATGGCGTTATGCCTGAAATATGATAGTTTAAGGTTGTTTCCATTACCTCGACAATTTTTAAGGGGTGTTTCCCTCCCTGCTGCCTCTGGCTCAACTCCCTTCGGGCTGGAAAAGCAGAGTGAAGTCACTCCAGAGGG
>NW_021938808.1:79808-80550 GCF_001715985.3 Manacus vitellinus
CTGAGAGCATCACAGCACCTCTGAGAGCATCCACAACACCCCTGAGCCCCTCCATAACATCTGAGCCCTCCACAGCACCTCTGAGAGCATCACAACACCCCTGAGCCCACCACAGCACCCCTGAGCCCCTCCATAACACTTCTGAGACCACCACAGCACCCCTGAGAGCATCACAGCACTTCTGAGACCACCACAGCACCCCTGAGCCCCCCCATAACACCTGAGCCCACCACAGCAGCTCTGAGACCATCACAGCACCTCTGAGAGCATCACAACACCCCTGAGCCCTCCACAACATCTCTGAGCCCTCCACAACACCCCTGAGCCCACTCCAACACCCCTGAGGTCTCCACAGCACCTCAGAGACCATCACAACATCTCTGAGCCCACCACAGCTCATCCAAGCCCCCCACACCACCTCAGACCCCCACCAGACATCCTGTTGGCACCCACCCCTCCTGGGCAGAGCCTGCAGCCAAAGGTGCCCTCAGCTGCTCCGATCCCAGAGCCATGGAATGACCTGGGCTGGAAGGAACCTCGAAGTCCATCTCATTCCATGGGCAAGGACACCTTCCACAGACCAGGCTGCTCAAACCAGCCCCAGGGTTGGCTGAGGGACACTCAGTTCTTGCCCCTTTTTGGGGCAGTGGGGATCACAGGGCTGGCAGTGCCACGTCAGAGCCGTCCTCACAGTGTCACCCCAGGGCCAGCCCAGAGCTCCCTGCCCTTCCCTGCCATCCCA
>NW_021938808.1:81294-83471 GCF_001715985.3 Manacus vitellinus
GCTTTTACCATCTTGCTTTTACCTCTCCTGCTGCTGGGGAGGGGAACACGGTGGTGCCCATCAGCCCCTGGCAGTCCCAAAATCCCTGCCAGTGGTGCTGCAGCAGCTCTGGAGGTGTGGGATGGGACAGACAATCCCAAAATCCCTGCCAGCAGCTCTGGAGGTGCAGGATGAGACAGACAATCCCAAAATCCCTGCCAGCAGTTCTGGAGGTGTGGGATGAGACAGACAATCCCAAAATCCCTGCCAGCAGCTCTGGAAGTGTGGGATGAGACAGACAATCCCAAAATCCCTGCCATCAGCTCTGGAAGTGTGGGATGAGACAGACAATCCCCAAATCCCTGCCAGTGGTGCTGCAGCAGCTCTGGAGGTGCAGGATGAGACACCCCCATCCCTCTGCACATCAGGGCAGGGCCCAACTGTGCTGCCATCCTGCCAAAAAATGGCATTTCCCCCCAGTCCCTGCCCTCCCTCAGGGCAGGAGGGGAAGGAGTGACCTTCCCCTGCTCAAATCCCCAAATTCCTGCAGCAAAGCCTTGGCTGAGCTCGTGGGGGTGACCCGAGTGTGGGGACCCCACAGCCCCAGGGACTGATGGGCACCACCGTGTTCCCCTCCCCAGCAGCAGGAGAGGTAAAAGCAAGATGGTAAAAGCTGGTAAAAGCTTTGCTTCAGGTCTCCCTCTATGTCTATATCCCATTTTCTTTATTATTTCTATTTTCCTGAGCAGCTTGTGCCCCTCGAGTCCCAGCCAGAAGGTCAACAAACCCCTCTGGGATATTGGGGGATTCATCAGGGATGGGGAAAAACCCCTCCACCCCAGTCCAGCCCACGGCAGAACCCCCAGAAGTTGGGAATGGCCGGATTTCCAGCCTGGATTTACCAGCAGATGGCACTTCCCCCTCTCCACGGCCACCCCTGTCCTCACCTCCCACAGCACCTCAGCACTGAGGAGGGGGGAAAACACCTTCTCATGGATAAATCCCACAGAGAAAGGGGGAAAAACATCATCTCGTGGATAAATCCCACAGAGGAGGGGGGGAAAAACACCTTCTCGTGGCTAAATCCCTCAGCAGGAACATGTCATCTCATGGATAAATCCCTGGCATGTGCACACACACACACACACACACACGTGTGTGCATGAAAAACATGCATGTAAAACGTGCATGCATGTAAAAAACATGAAAAAAACCCTTATTTTTCCTCATCTGGGCAACAAGATGTGCTGCTGCCTGTCATTAACGAATGCCTGCAATTAATTAATTAATAATATCAGTTCGGGTGGGGTGTTACAACACCCTGAAAGGCTCCAACACCAGGAGGCAGGAGGTGGTTCCTGCCTCTCTCCACACCCCCATTTCCCTAAAAAAATCCCCTTTTCCCGGCGGATCCCGTCGGATTAAGCGGCGCCCGGGTTGATCGGCGCAGTTTCAATGGCTCGTTCAGCCATCGATCGCCGTCATGTCACGGGGAGAAAAGGATTAATAATCGGGTGCTCAGGTTGGCTCAATAGCGCTGATAGCGCCTGACAAAGCGGCGCTCGGAGCACTCCCTCCGGAGCACTATCCGGGGAGGGGGAGCCGCAGGAAACATCACTCAGGGGCTCCGTGGAATAATGATTAACTCCAGATCTCCAGCCTAGAGAAAATCCCGCGAACAGTTTCTATTATTTCCAGATAAATTCTCCCCCCCTCTCTCTCTCTCCTCCCCTCGCTCCGCTCCTGTTGCGCGCCAGAGAGGAGCTTTTTGGGGAGATGCATCTCTGGGGCTGTCTCTCCCTCCTCCTGCTCCCCCCATGGTTCCTCTACAACCCACCCAGGAGGACACACGCTCCTCTGTGACCCTCACATTCCTTGTGACCCTCAGGAAGACAAACAATGTCCCCTCACAAGCTCCCGATGCCGTGGATGAGGAGCAGGTTCCCACCAGGTTCCTGTGCCAGGAGCGATACCCGTGTCCTGCCCGGCCTTGGTCCTGCCACTCCTGCCTGCCACCATCTCCCTGCCACCACTGGTGCCTGTCCTAATGGCCAGGAACACGTGATTTCCACGATCCATGGGGTAGGGACACAGGTAAAGGAGCTCTGGTGCCTCCCAACAGCTCGACCTCACTTGGGAACCACGGAACATCCAACAGCCCTGGAGCTGCAGGATCCAACCCACCAGCCCATGGAAGG
>NW_021938808.1:85554-87729 GCF_001715985.3 Manacus vitellinus
ATTTTGGGAGAGGAAGAGGAAGGGGAAGGTTGGGGAGAGCCGACAGTCCTGCATCAGGAACAGCCCCATCCAGGCTGGATCCCGGCATTCCCACGCCTCCTCTCTCCGGAAGGAGGACTGGGTGATGCTGTTCCAGCCCTCCTAAAACACACCTGCCCCAGGCTGAGAGGCTGCAGAGCACCCCGGGCTCCCTGCACGGGCTCCAGGCCTGACCCCGGGATGAACCCTGGGAGCAGAGGCAGCGAGGAGTCCCCCGGGAATGTGCCCTTTCCATGAGGATGGGTGGCAGGAGGGGGGAGAGAGGGCTGGAGGCAGGCAGGAGTGGGCCTGGCTAATTATGGAAATGAGATCTCTCCAGCAGCAGACTTGGGGCTCCATTTGGACTGACAGCTCCTGAAGGGATCATCTGACGCCCTTAATGGGGGACCAGGGGCTCGGGGGCTGTGTGCCAGTAAATCCTGCACGTCCAGGGAGGGGGACGTGGGGAGGGGGGACAAGCCCAGATGTGCTGGAGGGGGCTTTGGGGACCGCTCTGCATCCCACTGCTGGCTTTGCTCCACAGGAAAACAGGGAAAACACATCCCATGCCCTCGCTGCACCACCTCCTGCAGCCCTCCCCTGGCAGGGCTCCGTGCCCAGCCCTCAGCTGGCCCAGGCTCCATTTCCATGGGGGTAAATCCCGGGATAACGTGCCAGTGGCCGTGGGAATTTGCCCCCACCCACCCAACTCTTTCTTCCAGCACCCCCCCACCCCCTCCCCTCCTCCCCTTGGTGCTGATGCAGCTCAGAGGGGACCAGGGGGCACAGCCAAGACCAGAGCTCGGAAGCGCCTGAATCCCCACTCCAGGTTTTCTGGGAAGACTCGGCAAAGGCCCAATTTGCCACCCAGACAATTCCTAGTGCTCGACATCCCCCTCTGGAGAGAGGGTGAGGACAAAGACCCGGCGGGGCTGCCATTCCCTGCCCGTGACTGCCCGGGCACAGCAGGGACACTGTCACTGTCCCCCCACGGCACAGCAGGACACCCCAAAATGGTCCTGGGCCATCCTCGTGGCAATCCAACACCCCTGTCCCTTTGCCAAAGCGCTGTGTGACCCCTTGGGCAGCACCCCAAGGGTTAACACCCCCCAGACCCACCCCGAGCCAGAGCAGGGATGTCACCAAATGACGGGTTTAAGGCCGGTTTAAAAAGCACAGGTTTTTCCCTTCCCTGTTTCCCCGTTTCTCACGAAGTTGGAGGGTGAGACGGAGCAGAATCCAACAGAACCCAACCTCTCCCCTGCCCACCCACCTGCCCACCCCCTGCCACTCTCCGGGCTCGGCTGGCTGGGGAATGAGCCCTGTCCATCAGCGCTCGGGAGGGCGTCGTTCCGCCGCAGGAGAATGGACTTCCCGAGCACATGGACCTTAAACTGCAGGGAAACAGAGCCCTAAATCTCTGGCTGCAGATTTACGGCCTCCATTCTCTTTCTTTACTGCAAATACAATCCGGCAGTAATGGTCTAACACAGGAACACCATCACCAACCGGCTGATGGCTCACATAAAAGCAATGTCAACCAAAAACTATGAGTTTATAAAAGGGAACAAACCCTCAACAGTGACAAGAACATGAAACCCATTAACAATTTAAACACTCTCCATTTTTTATTCCCCACCTTGAAGCTATTACGGCTGATAGAAGGCTTCACAGCTGAGTTAACCACTTCAAGGGAGGGCTGCTCGCACGCAGAGTTCGCCGAGGTGGGAGGTTACGTGGTTCCAAACCAGCCAGGGGCTTTTGCTCCTGCAAAGTCCTCAGCCACCTTTCCCTCCCCTGGACCTGGCTCAGCATCCGGCAGGATTTGCCCACGTGCCGTTTCCAAGGCTTTGGAAAGCTGCCCAGTAACCCCGAGGTACCAAAAGATTATTGCCATGGTTACCGGAGGAGGGGTGGGGGGAGAAATAAAAAGAAAAATTGCAGGTGTGTTCTAATTGTTTTTCCCGGAGATTTTCTTGCTGCTCTGGGTCTCTTTTGGCACCTCGTCATATTATGGAGCAAATGTTTGTGGAGGCTCTTGTGGAGCCCCAGAGCTGAGCCCTGAGCCAGCCTGGGGGAGAGGGGAGAGCCCACCTGCTCTGAGACTTCTCAGGGAGCTTCTGCAGAAAACACGGGCAAATCCCAAATAAAGAATCC
>NW_021938808.1:88149-90191 GCF_001715985.3 Manacus vitellinus
CTCCCGGCTCTCCACTGACCCTGAAAACACCCTTTTACCTCTCTAACTATCAATTTTCTCCAGCTGCAAAACAGGGGTAACACCAGTTAACCTCTACTGCAAAGTGCTTGATAATCTTCAGTGTAAGTGCTCTGTCCTAGGCAGGAAAATGACTGTAATTTCTCCCTATTATTAGAGGAATTAAGATGGGGCTGATCCTCATCCAGCCTGATCCTCATCCAGCCTGATCCACCTCTTTTCCACGAGCTGCCCCAGGAGCAGGAACAGTTCTGACTCCTCCAGGTCTAAACAAGCAGCAGCTCCATGCAAGGTGCAGAGACATCCCTGATCCCTGAGGGATATGCAGTCGTGGAATCATGGAATGGTTTGGGCTGGAAGGGACCTTTAAAGACCATCTCAGGGTGGGATTGCCCAGGACACGGGCAGGGACACCTTCCACTGGACCAGGTTACTGGGATCGTTCCCACCACTGATAAAAACAAGGCAAAAACTGGGAAAGAGAGTGAAAAAGATTCCCACACAAACAGCTCCAGAGCCCACTTTTTCCGGGCTGGCTCCAGAATCTCCAGCACCACATCCTGACTTTTCCAGACCTCGTGCCCACTGACCTCCCGGGGATCCCTGTGGCACCACCACCCCCTCCCTCCCTTCCTTCCTGCCCCCGGGGGTGACCAGCAGGAAAGCTGGGAACGGCCTGGGATCAGCCCCTCTGTTCCCAAACGGGAGGAAGTGGCACTGGAAGGAGGCTCCTGCCATAAAGCCGCTCCCATCCCATGGAAACGCCGGCAGATGGGGCCATAAACGTTTCCTCCTCCCCTCACCGAGGCTTCGGGTTCAGCTTCCTCTTTATCTCCCTGTCAGGCTGTAAATGCCTCTCTCTCCATCCCTTGCAGCTGGGATGCTCCAGCCCAGCTCCCTTCCTCGGGAGGTTTCATCCCTTTTCATCCCCCAAAAAGGGGAAGGAACGGAAACAGGATCAGAGAGCCCGAAGGGAAGAACCCACACCCTGCCTGATAAAGATCCCTGGGAGGAGATAAAAGCAGGACCCACCAGCAGAGCTCTGAGGGGGCCAAAAAAGGCCCCCCCAGCTCCAGGCCCCCCCACATTTGCATATCTAATCACAGGCCTGGATTAATGGCCCCTCCTGTTTACCTGGGTTGGATATTTACACGAGCAGCACGAACATCTGCAGCTTCATTAGGCAAGATAAAAGTTAAGGACTATAAACCTTTATGCTTTTCCAGTCGTAAAGCTGAAGGGTCAGAAGGGAATTTCTAAACACAGGGAAGTCACTCCAGCACTGCCCGTGACGGGGTTTTCTTGTGACCCTCCAGAGCAGCTGCTGCTGGTCACTGCCAGGTCCTGGCTGGTCACTGCCAGGTCCTGGCTACTGGTGAGGGTGGAGGGTCAAGAGTCTGGTGTGAGCTGGCACTTCCCACATTTCCACGGTCTCCCTTTTATATCCCATCCAACATTTCCACCTCCTTCGTTTTACATCCCATCCCACCTTCCCACGGTCTTTGTTTCACGTCACATCCCACCCTTTCCACGGCCTTCATTTTCTCTCACGCTTCACATTTCCACTGTTTCCATTAAATATAGCATCCCACATCTCCATGACCTTTGTTTCACACTGCATCCCGAATTTCCAAGGTCCTCATTCCCACGTTCCCTGTTTTACATCGCCCACCTCCTGCAAGATCTGGGTTTTTGCTTCTGATTTAAAGACCTGATACTCCAGTTTTGTACCAAGAAAAGCCACATTTAGGCACCGTAACTGGTGTCCTCTTGAGCAGAATGGGAAAAACTGTCACCTCTTCCACCTAATTCTGCCACTTGTTTGAAAATTCGGGCAGCTTTTATCACCCCAGGTACTTTGTGTCTCACAACACTCAGCTCCGGACTCTTCCCACCAGGAGCTGCCTTGGCTGCCCACACAGTCATTCCTGGGGCTGCTGCTTTCCCAGTTTTAGGAAGACCTCAGGCCCCAGAACCCCGAGGTGGAATTCCACAGCCTCATTCCCTGCTTTTTAAATGCCAAG
>NW_021938808.1:90699-91928 GCF_001715985.3 Manacus vitellinus
CCCCACCCCTGTGGGATAACCATATCTGAGCAGGCAGAGCCTTGTCCCGGGCCATAAATCAACCCCTGGGCACTGGGGGCCAGCAGCCCCTTCCCTAAACACGGCATTTCCGCAGCCAGCAACGACCCAAACAGGAAAGGGAGCTGGAAAAACACCCGGATACGCTCAGACCCCCCCAGTCCCAGGGCAGGGGGAGCCGGACGGGGCGACGGCGCTTCCGACCCCCGTGAGATTTGGGGCAGGGAGGGGGGAAAAAAACCTCCCCAGCAAAGCTGGGCTGGGAGACACGGCGCTTCAGAGCCCCAAATTCTGGGTTAGAGCAGTTAAAACCCCCTGATTAATAATAACAACAGTGCCAGGGTGATGTTAATTGGGACAAGGGGACTCTTGTTCCAAGAGTTTCCTAAAGGTTGTTTGGGGCAATGGATGCTCTGGGTTGTTTTACTGCACTGCACGCCCACACCTTTGGTTTTAAGGACAGTGGGGGGTTTTTTTGGAGGGGTCTGGGCTAAAAGGGGGAAAGTTTTGTAGGAGGAAAGGGGCTGACAACCCTCCTGTGCTGAGACCCAGGCACGGGATGCTCCAACCCCTGCCCCTACGGCCACAGGGGAGCGGAGCCTCCACATCGGCCCCTTTTCAAGGATCAAAGGGGTTTTAAGGACTGGCTGTGTCCCACAAGGGGATCTGCAGGCGTCTGGAGGTCCTTTCTGTCTGGAATCAGATGGGCCTCGGGCTGGTGGAGTCGCAGGAGCTGCTCTAGGAGGGTCCCACAGGCACCTCTGCCCACAGAACCCAAATTCCTCCCTCGGTCCATCCCCACAGCAAAGGGGCTTTCACCCCCAGCTTTCCCACACTGACTCCAAAAGTGATTTTCTTTCACATCCACCCGTTTCCCCCCATATTTCATGCAAAGAAACAAAGCCCAGGCAAACTTCTGTCCAGGCCCTGAGTGGGGTCAGCCCCACCAGGACAGCCCAGACAAGCCGGGAACCATCAATAAATACCATTTTTTCCCAGAGGACTGAGGAGCCCCTGACCAGTTTTCCCCACCACGAGCTGCCTGCACGCCCCAAAACTCCCAAGTTTCGAGGGCTCGTCCCTCTGAATATTTAACAAAGATGTTTTTTAAAGGAAGAGCGCAAACCCAGAGGGATTTATTTTTATCTTTCTAATTGTGGGGAGCCCTCTCTGCGCCTGTGTTTTTCCAGGATTAACAGCTAAAGCAGGAG
>NW_021938808.1:92423-93999 GCF_001715985.3 Manacus vitellinus
GGTGTAAATTGGTGTAGCTCCAGTGACTTTGGTTCATCTGGCCCACGAGTGTCATTTAAATCAAGCTGAATTAAAGGCAGAGCGGCGCCGCTCACACGGTTCTAATTAAAGGCCCATCGACGATCCCGGCACCAGCCCTGCCCTGCTCAGAAACTCTCCTTCCCACCCCCTGCCCAGCCCTGAACTGGAGGCTCAGTGACCCCCAAAATCCCCCCGGGGAATCTGCGCCCCCGGGACGCCCCGAGGTGCCTCCCTCCATCCTCCTGATTCCCTTCGTGGGTGGGGATCTTTGGAAGAGCCTGATGGGCCCCCAGGAAGGACTTTGGGGCAGGACCTCTCCTGGCAGCTCAGAGCTGGGCTGTCCGAGCCTGGGCTCGCCCCATTTCACTTCTGACACCCACATGAAGTGTTTCTGTCACCCTCTCCCCGGGGGCAAAGCTGTCCCTGGGGGTGTCCCACTCTCTGCCAAGGTCCTTCTGACAGTGGGGAAGGACCTGAACCATCAGACCGGGAGAACTTGGGCTTCACCCGGACCCTCCTCTCTGCTGGAGGCTCCACGGGGTAAAAAGGGATTGTCAGACCCAAGGGTGGGGTGGAGCTGAGCTGGGAGGGCCTGGAGTGGGACAGGAGCCTGGGAGGGGAGGCTTTGGGTATGTCACACCCTGCAGGGACATCCCTGCTCCAAACCATCCCCTCTGGTCTCCAGTCCAGGCCAGGCTGGGAGTGTTCCTGCCTTGGCCTTGGCACTGAGCTCTGAGCTCAGCCCGGGGGCTGCACCAGGGGCTGAGCCCCCCCTGGGCACAGCAGGACACTTAAACCACCTCAAACACCAAATAATACACCTCAAACACCAAATAACTCCCATCAAACACCAAATAACCCACCTCAAACACCGAATAACTCCCATCAAACACTGAATAACCCACCCTAAACACCAATAACCCACCTCAAACACCGAATAACCCACCCTAAACACCAATAACCCACCTCAAACACCAAATAACCCACCTCAAATACCAAATAACCCCCATCAAACACCCAAAACGGGGCCACCCCAAGCCCCAAAACGGGGCCACCAGGAAGAGCAGCAGGAGATCAAAGTCCAGGGAAACTTTTGATGAAGTGCCCCGAGCAGACCCGTCACTGGGAAGCAGGAAAGGTCAGAGAGTGGGGAAAAAATAATAAGAAAATATAACTGCTTTCTTATGAGGAAAATATTATGAGTTCTTCCCCTTTTTTCAGCTTTTATGGAAGGAGATTCTGCCAGTTCCCTCAGAAAAAAAGAAGAAAAAGTAGTTTTAAAATGAGATTATGCACCTTCAGGGTGCCATTAGGAAGTTTTACTGTACTGAGATGACATGAAAGCTCTGGAATTAATATCCCTGAGATGCTTCAAACCTGCAATAGCAATTATTGTACTACGTGTCCCTGGATAAATAATAGGGCCATTCAGCTAATTAGCTTCAATGATTTCAGCTCCCTGTAAATTCTCTCTCACTCGGCTATAAAAATAACACAAGGCAAACTTTTGGTAACAGAAACTTCTTTCAGGGAAGAAAAAAATAATAAAAAAAAA
>NW_021938808.1:95295-96264 GCF_001715985.3 Manacus vitellinus
CAGAGTCCAGCTCCAAAAGACTTGGCTGCCTGGAGAATCCCACCAGGGGAAGGAGCCAGTGTGGGGTCACCTCTGACAAGGGACAAGGGACCATCCAGACAAGGGATCATGTAAATAAGGGAACAGCCAGAAATGGGAATATCCAGACAAGGGACCATGTAAATAAGGAAACATCCAGGCAAGGGACCATCTAGAAATGGGAACATCCAGAAATGGGACCATGTAAATAGGAGACTACCCAGAAATGGGAACATATAGAAATGGGACCATCCAGAAATGGGAACATCCAGAAATGGGATCATCCAGAAATGGGATCATGTAAATAAGGGACCATCCAGATATGGGAACATATAGAAATGGGAATATCCAAACAAGGGATCATGTAAATAAAGGAACATCCAGACATGGGAACATATAGAAATGGGAACATCCATAAATGGGATCACGTAAATAAGGGAACAGCCAGACATGGGAATATTCAGGCAAGGGACCATCCAGAAATGGGACCATGTAAATAAGGGACCATCCAGAAATGGGAATATCCAGAAATGGGACCATGTAAATAAGGGACCATCCAGAAATGGGAATATCCAGAAATGGGACCATGTAAATAAGGGGCCATCCAGAAATGGGAATATCCAAACAAGGGATCGTGCAAATAAGGGAGCATCTAGAAATGGGAACATCCAGAAATGGGACCATGTAAATAAGGGACCATCCAGGCAAGGGACCATCCAGACATGGGAATATTCAGACAAGGGACCATCCAGACATGGGAATATTCAGACAAGGGATCATCCAGAAATGGGACCATGTAAATAAGGGACCACCCAGCCCCAGGCCCAGCCAGCCCCGGGCCCATCTCCCAGGGCAGCAGGAGCCCCCGTGTCCCCTCCTGCCCAGGGGTGGCCCCTGCCTGGCTCTGGCCCCGAGCACAGACCAGGGACTGGCAGCACAAGGACATGAAGA
>NW_021938808.1:96568-107322 GCF_001715985.3 Manacus vitellinus
TCTGAGGCCGATATTTCTCCATGAAATAAATTGGACAAATGAAATGGGGCTGACAACGGGCGATATTTCCCAACTAGCCGGCGCCTCCCCGCAGCGCTCAGGGACTGTCAGGAACCTCTCCCCGAGGTTTTCCCTGTTTGTTTTATTTATTTTTGCAAAGCAGGGGCACGTGTGAAGGTTCTGGCACGGGGTATTTTTCAAATCAGTGCAAATCCCGTCGCGTAAGAAGCAGGTTTTGCACGTCCCACCCCGACAGACCGTTCGTGCTGCACATCCTGGTGCCATCCTGGCTGATCTGGCAGGTTAGAACAATTAAAAGCTGACCCTGAAAAGAATTTATTCGTTGCCCTCGACACCTTTAGGATTTGAAATCCCCTTGTAAGGTTCCAGCTCAGGTTTGGGGGGGGGTGAAATTGGTTTTTAAGGGTGATGTTGAGTTGGGGTCACCGCGATGAGGGCGAGGGAAGGTTTCTGGGTGGGTGATGCTGTTACAGGTGTTGCAAAAATCAGGGTCAGAAAGGAAGAAAACTGGGCATGGCCAAAATGCTGCTGTGCTGTTCTCCCCCCTGGCCAGAAGGGGAACATCCAGGCAAGGGAACATCCAAACAAGGGACCAACGGGACAAGGGAACAAACACCCAGGCAAAGAACCACCCAAATAAGGGAGCAAACAGATGAGGGAACATCCAAACAAGGGATCATCTGAATAAGGGACCAGTCAGAAATGGGACCATCCAAATGAGGGATGCAGCTTTTAAAAGGCAGGAGGGGCTCAAAAGCCTCATGTTGACCCATCCCTGGACCCGTGGCCTTAATCTAAACTTTCCTGGATCTCCCTGGATGAGTGATTACACACACAGGAGGGCAGCTCATCAGCTGCTGTGAACTGCCTGAACTCCACCAGAGTCCGTGGAGAACAGGCCACAGGAACGTTTCCAGACATGGTGCAATGCCACCAGGGTGGAGGGGCAGCAGCACACAAGGACTCCAGGCAGGAATCCGGGGTTTTGTCACCTCCCTGGCCCAAGGAACAGGGTGGTTCCTTGCCTGGATGATCCCTTGTCTGGCTTGTCCCTCATTTATATTATCCCTTATTCAGCCCTGCCTGCTTTGCCAGCTCTGTGTGTGTCTTTTGAGCTTGTTTAAATTCAGTTCACTTCTCTTCCACTTCAACCTCCTTTTTTTTTTTTTCAGGATAACAGCTGGAATTGTGGGGTTCAAAATAAAAAGCCCAACCCCTGAGCATCGCTGTTTATTCCTGATTTCCAGACATCCATGTGTGGCTGGTTCTGCCCACCCACACGCTCCCTTTCGCCCCAAAATACACTTTTCAGCCTCGATTTCTTGCCCAAACAAGCCCCCAAAGGCAGGGTCTGCCCCAGACAACCCCACTCCCAAACAGCACCTTCCCAGAACGATTTCCTGGGGCCCTTCCAAGAGCTTCATCCATGCAAAACCTCGGCCACAGGGCAGCCAATCTGCCACACGTGTGGATGTGAACAACACATGGAGGAGTGGAGGGGACCCTCCTGGAGGAGCAGGGACAGGCTCCGTGTCCATCCCTCCTCTGCTCCACCTGGAAGGAGAGATTCAGTCCCCCAGCCGGGGACTCGCGGGCTGCTCATCCCACCAATCAATTTTTACGGCTGGAGAGGATAATAATGGTAATATCAGTATAAAAAAACCCCCTCAATGACCCATAACAGTAACATATTACAGCTCCCTTTAAATAACTGTGCGAGCTGCAGTTCCTTTGTCTCTCTGGCAGCAGACGAGCCGAGGCACCGGGACCGGCTCCGCGTCTCCGGGATGTGCCAGAGCTCCCAAAATCAGGAGGACACGTCGGGATGGGGATGGGGGGATGAGGATGAGAGACCCAGCAGCTGTGGGAGAAGGGCTGGCAGGGAGAACAGGGCAGAAAGAGCAGCTCAAGCTCCAAAGATTTCGGCTGAGATTTAATCCCATCCTCGCTCCCGTGGCCCGAGCAGAGCCGAGCACAGCTGTATCCCAACAGAGCACCCACAGCTCCCAACAGAGCACCCACAGCTCCCAACAGAGCACCCACAGCTCCATTCCCAACTGCCCCTGCAGCAGGAAAACCCGGGGGCAGAGCATTTTTCCCGGGGTACCAAAACAGAGCCCGTTCCTTGGAGCCCTCGGACGCCTCTGTGCTTTTTTGGGGGCTGCAAAGGACTCCAAGTTCTCGCTTGCCACGTGCCAGACAAAAAGTTAAAGCGCAAAACTCCCCACACTGTCACCCCTGAAAGCCCCAAGGGGAGGACAGGGCTCATTTTATTTATTGTGCTGTATGTCTTTATTCATTTATCCCACTGAAGGGAAGAACGAACAGGAGGAAGAACCGCCCAGGATTTCGGTTCGTCGGGACGGGAGGATGAAAATTAACAGGATTTTTTTTTCTGCTTTCTTTGCAGATTCAAAGCCATCAGCTCAGCTGTTACTCCACAAAAACCTCCTTAAAACACTGGCCTTGATTTCCAAGTACAATAAAGCACCTTCGTGCTTTCATGCAGAAGGACCCCGTGGCTGCCCTCAATCTCCAGCACATCATTACCCACCCCCCCAGTACCTGGCACCCAACACTCCTGCACCTCCCAGGCAGCACCACAGCCTCGTCCAAAGGGCTCTGTCCCTCCCAGGAACTGTTGCAGATAAATTTAAAATGCAAAACCAGAAAAATTTAAATTTTTAAAGAACTCTCTGGAGTGCTGAAGACCTTTTTTTTTTTCCCCGCTTCAAACCGGGAGCAGACCCAGATTATTCTTTCAACAGCATCGCTTCAGATTTGTGTTTATGCACCAAAACCAGCAGAGCTGGGGCCAAACTGCCTAAAATAGATTTAAAAACCAGTGGGTGAGACGAGAACGTGACAGGAACACACACAACCCACCCACAACCCACCCACAAACACGGAGCTCCTCGTTCCTCACTCCAAGCTCTCTCCTGCCCTCACAAACCCCACAAATGCCTTGATTTTCCGTGGATATTATTGGGAACGAGGCTTCCCAGTGACCCTCAGATTCGCACACACACAGCAAAAGCTGCTCTGCACCTGCACACTGTGAAGGGACGGGGGGACACGGGGATGTTCCCTTCGGACAATCCCACATTGGGGTTTTTTTAAAGGGCGAATCCGGAGCCCGTTTTCAGCAGGAAAAAACCCGTCCCTTCCTTCCCACCAAATTCCCCAAAAAACAGCAGCCAAACCAGGCTGAAGGAGCTGCTCTGACAGCAGCAGTCGGGCTGGGCAGGAGAGAAGGAAAGGCAGTAAAAAAGATCCTAAAACAGCCTTAAAAATGTGCTGCTTCGGACGGACTTTCCCGCACCTGAAATCCCGAATCCCGAGTTTTCTGCACACGCCAACCCCTGGAGGATTTCCAAGTCCCTTTCTCTCCTAATGTTTGCTTTATTCTGGAAAATTCCCCCCCAGCCCTATTCTGGCTCCCACTTAACCACACAGAGCTCCTGCAAACAGGAGATTTTCGGCTTTTCCCCAATTCCCACAAATCCCCCCAGCCCTGAGCCCGTTCCCTGCCGTGTCTCAGATCCCACCAGGACAAGATCCCCCCCCTCCATCCCACCAGGACGAGGAATTGGGGTGCAGCCCTCTGGATTCCCTTTGCTCCAGGTGCCTTCCTGGATTTTTAGCTCTTAATTCCTCACAGATAACGAAGCAGGAGGATTTTATTAGTGCGGGGAAGTGGGTGCTGCTTCCTCCCCTCACCTCCAGCCAATTCCCTGATTCCCAATAAACCAGGAAATGCTGCCGGGGACACTTTACAGGGAGCCATTTAAATGAGAAGGAAACGAGGTGTTTGTGCTGCAAACCCAGGTATTAAATACATAAGAAACCATTTAAACCCATCTCTGCTTCCAAGGACACTGGGAACCTGAAGCACAGGGATATTTCAGCTCCCCCAAAAAAACCCAGGAAGATCTCACTCAAAAAAAAAAAAATTCCCTCTTGCAAAATTTGTTTTTGAAGTGTGGGGGGGAAAAAAAAGTTCCTTTTGTTTATGGATTTATAAATAAAAATCCATTTTTATTTATAAATAATAAGTAATAAAAAACAAAGGAATTTTTATTTATAAAAGTAAAAATCCATTTTTATTTTTAAAAATAAAAATAGAGAGGCAGGGAGGGGGGGAAAAAACTGTTTCTTTTAATCAAAGCCAGAATATTTAAGGAGGTTAAATGGGTTTATTTTTCGCGTTAAAAAGGGGATGTTTTGAAAACGCTCCTCTAAATTTTAAAAAAAATAAATAAATAAAAAAAAAAAAAAAGAAAAAAAGAAAAAAATCAACCCAAAAGGCCTCGATCACCAAATAAATTATTTAGCTCTTATATAAACCCCGGCGTGAAACGACAAACATTTCTGTCACTTTTGCAGGGCCCTGATTACGGTGCATTATGTTCCCTCTAACAGCTTTTCCCCGGCATCATCACTAATGGATTTTATAACATGCTTTATAACAGGTTATTAAGGAATATGGCTATAGCTGGTAATCGCTGTATAATATGAATAAAGCATTTAAGAAACGGCCCCTTCGTTTAAACCGTTAACTGGGAAAAGTGTGCCCTTATGGATAAGGGAGATCTCTGGGCAGGGCTTCCATCGCCCCAAAAAACGGGATTTTGGAGCGTTTCTCCCCCGTTTTCCCGGTGGTTTTTTAACCACCAAACCCCGTTTCATCCCTCATTATTCTCCAAACCTCCCACAAGAAGCGAGTGTCCCCCCCCCGGGACTGTTTTCCCTTCCCTCTGATGAGTCATTTCTTCCGGGCGACGGCGCCATAAATTCTCCCAAAGTTCAAGCTCGCCGTGCACGGGCCATTGCCGAGGCTCCCGTGTCATCTCCCGCCCGTGTTTACGGCCTCTCCTTCCCCACACGCCTCCCCTGCTCCCTCAGCCCCGGCACTGAATCATCCCAGCCCTGATCCCGCTCTCTCCGGTGGTAAAATTCCCGTTGACGTCAACGGGAACACGGGGAAGGGGCTCTGAGGGTGGGGATGGATCCCTCAAACCCGGCCCTGTTTGGGGGATCTGGATAAGGGTAAAAACTGAGGGGCTGCAGAGGTGCTGGGGTGAGGGAGGGAGGGATAAAATTAGCGGGGTGACTGGGTGGGTGTTTGTAAATCTGCCCCCGGGAGGGGTTTGGAAAAGTCCGGGAAAAGGAAAATGTGTTGTCGTCTCCCCCCAGTTAAGGGATGGGGGTTTGGGGGTTTTTGTGGAGCAACCAGCCTGGCACCGTGGGAGAGCCAGGATCCTGCATTCCATACCCTGTGTCCAGCATCCCATATCCAGGATCCAGCATCCCATATCCAGGATCCTGCATTCCATACCCTGTGTCCAGCATCCCATATCCAGGATCCTGCATTCCATACCCTGTGTCCAGCATCCCATATCCGGAATCCAGCATCCCACATCCAGCATCCCATATCCACTATCCTGCATCCTGCATCCCACATCCTCAACCCCACATCCAGCATCCCACACATACATCCTGCAACCCGTATCCTACGTCCCATATCCCACATCCAGCATCCCACATCCTGCACTTTTCCTCCTGTATCCAGTATCCTGCACCTCACATCCCGCATCCAGCATCCCATATCCCACATCCAGCATCCCAAATCCCTCATCCAGTATCACATATCCCACATCCAGCATCCCACATCCCTCATTTCCAGCATCCCATATCCCACATCCAGCATCCCAAATCCCTCATCCAGTATCACATATCCCACATCCAGCATCCCACATCCCTCATTTCCAGCATCCCATATCCTGCCTCCAGCACCCCATATCCCACATCCCACATCCCGCACCCCACATCCCGCATCCCGCGCGGCGGGCGCGTGTCAATCCCGACTCCACAAGCAGGTGGCAGTGGCGACATTTCCCGACGAGGCTTCCCGGCTGGAAATGTCCAAAGGCGGGAGAGGAGGAGGGGGGAGGAACAACCCTCGCGCAGGAACAAACACACGCGAATAAATAACCCGGCGGAACGTGAACTTCTTTTGCCTCTATCAGATCATTGTTAACAGCTAATAAAATATCAGTCTGCGGGGACGCGAGATAGAACCAATCCCCTAATAAAGAGAGTCAAAGGAAGGAAATTAGATCTGCCGGGTTTTTATACCTTTCCAATAAAGTGATGGATCTGGAGGTTCAGGGCGATCGTTGCCTAAAAAAAAAAATAAATTAAAAGTGGAGCCCGGGTGTGCCAGCAGGTCAGGGCAGGGGGCTGGGGGGACACGGCCCCACCACGCAGCCCATTCCCACCCCAACCAGGGCTTGATGTTTTCTAAAAAGGGCCCATCAGCCAGTGCCACACGTCAGATGTGAAAACCCGGATGAAAAAGTGTCGCGGGCTCCGCTCCGCTCTCGCGCCGTAATTAATTAATATCAACCGAATTAATCGCGGCGAGTTAAGGGAAATGTTATTAAACAAGGCGCGGGCACAAACGCCCCGGCAGCCCCCTCCCACCAAACGTGAGCGTTTGCAATATTTGCCTGCAGCCGACGACAATAAATCCTCTCAAATTTGCCTCCCAAGGTCAGCGGGAGCGGGAGCCGCGTGTCTATGATTTTCGAGTTTACCTGCTGGAGGAGAGAGAGGGGTCAGTAAATTATCCTCCCAATTCAGCCTAATTGAATGGCCCCGTGGACGTCGGGGCTCGGAGCTGGAGGGAGCACGAGGACACACTTGACAGCCCCCATCTGTCACCCCTGAGGAGAAGGGCCAGGTAAATGGGCTGACAGGGGGGGAAGACACACCACGTGTGCGAGGAGAAGAGCGAGAGTGCCAGAGGAAGGAGGACAGAGCCACCTCCACCACCGGGGAAGCAACTTCCCTCCTTCCTTTAGTGAGTGGAACCCGCAGCTGACGGGGGAAGGTGGAAGCCTGGCCGGGAGCTCGTTAGGGATTCTCCTCCTGGTGAGAGGAGATGTTCCCAAGCAGAGCTGGTTGCGCTGCTCTGGAGCAGGACAACTTCCAGGGTTTGCCAAACTGGGCAAAGAATGACAGGTTGATGCCCTGGAGAGAAATGGATTCCTGGTGCAAACCCGCTGGAGCAGCCAAAGTTGCAGCCCAGGGACTGCACAGTGTCCAGGGGCTTTTATGCAGAGGCCTCGAGGGTCTTTATAGGAGTTTTAGTGGCATTAATCCCGTTTTGGGGATGGAGGAAGCAAAGCAAAGCCATTTGCTCCAAATGACTCAGTGGAGACCAAGAACCAACTGCTCTGACAGCTCCTCCCGAGCCTGATCCCAAGGGATGGGCAGAGAGGAGCATCCATCCTGCTCGGAGCACAGGGACAACTCCAAGCTGGCTCTCAACACAACTGGGATCCAACAACACCCAAATCCCTGTGGCAGGCCTTGGAAAAAGGAACACTACAGGGATTGAGGGATACAGGGATGGAGCAGAAGGAAAACCTGGAGCCACAGAACCTGTTGTACCAATGCAGCCCTGCAGAAACATAACAAATATATTGGTTTTTTAGAAGAGGGGCCAGGAAAAGTCGGGTGAGGTTTCAGGGACGAGCTGGTTTTCCACAGAGGAGTCCCTTTAGTCGGGAATTTTTCCTCACATTAATTTTTCCTCGCATTCAGCAGCTCCTGCCAGAGCACATCAAACGCACGGCAGCGTTCCCGAGTCACTCCTGGGAAAAGGGAGGGTGGGAAGAGGGATGCTGGGTGTTGTCACGGGGTTTAATCAATGAGCAAACCAAGGCAAAGCGTGTTCCACTCTCGCCTCCAACTCACCAGCTGAGTTCAAACAGAAAGCAGCAATTTTTACTATTAATCTCGCTTTAAACCACAGGAAAACAGCACACACAGCTCGCTGTGAGGGAGCCCAGAAGCTTCACATCCCTCACTGTGTCATTAGTGCAGGGCCCAAGCGAAGGTCTCCACCGATGTTTTGGTGAGCAGCTGATTAAACATCATTTAGTGGCCCGGCATTCCTGTGCACTTCCCAAAATAGCAGGATCCCAGTTAAGTGCTGGAGACTCCCGAAGACAAAGTGGAACCTTGAATGGACAGCACTGTCTGACAGGCAACATCGTTTTTAAAGAGCAAGACCAGAGGTTCAGAAAACTCCTGAGGGGGTGACAGGACTTTCTGAGCCTGCGGGTGACAAGAGGTGGTAGAACAGCCTGAAACCCAGCTGAGCAGTGTCCTGGAATCCAAACAGCACAGGAAAGGTCTTCCTGGATAGCTGTGGACCAAGGAAAGGGGTGGCATCCCATCCTCCTGCCCCTGCATCCCTCTGGGACCTGCCATGGGGAAGGGGGACGAGCTCCATCCTCACCAGCACATCTCCAAATCTGAGGCTGGGGAAAAGTCTTGCCCGGAAAAAAAAAAGCCAAATAATTCCTCCACTTGGCTGAGGGGCCTTTTCCTCCCTGTCCTTCCCAGCAGGGAGAGCTCAGAGGAGCTCTTTGGATCAGTGTCTCCCTCCATCCCTGAGAAGCTCCCCAGGCACCCGGAGAAGCGACTCCAGCTCACACATTTGGCTCTTGCTGCCTTCAGAGCCCCAACTCCTGAAGGTACAAGACTTCCTGAGGATCTTGGCATCTTTTAAGCAGAAAAGAAAGTGGGAGGTCAACAGTTCTCAGTTCCACAGGGGACAAAACCCCTGAGGATTGGGAAAACCAGCCCTTCTTAATCCATACCCGCTTCCAGTGGCCTCTCCTGGGAAGAACAGAGAACCAGGAGGAGAGAGAGGGCTGACATTAAAAATACAAGGGGGGAACAACCTGCACAGCTCACTTGGAAGGTGGAATAGGAAGCAGGGAACGTGCTGTGGTTCAAATTTCACAGCAAGGAGCAGAGCAGGGGACTGTGGCCACCCCAGAGGATGTGAGTGACACTCAGGGTCTTCCCAACCTGGAGATCTCCCTCTGCCTTTGAGTTCTGCATGAGATGTGGATAATGAGGAATTGCCAAACTCACGGAATTTCATGGGGTATTTCTATTTATACAGTGCTTTGTAAGGGTGTTTTAGGAGTTCATAAGGTACCATGGGAATACAGGAGGCACTGGAGGAGACCAAGCACTGCTATCACCACTCTGGGACTCCCTTCCAATGTAATTCCAGCACAGTCAGTCATTCAATTTTAATCACAACTAATGCAGTGCCTTTTACACCGAGAGGTTGTGCTACATTCTAATCCATTTTGTAATTAAGCATAAATTTTAAGGATTCAACTGAGCACAGCCATGAACTCAGGGTTTACCCAACGCCTTTGATGCCAAAGGGTGTCCCTGGGTAATGAACAGGCTTAAAAAGACCTGGCTGAGGGATGGAAAAGGCTCCCAGTCTCTGGCACGAGGGCTTATCTGGGAAACAATGTAAGGAATAAAGCAGCAACGCCATAAAGATAAGGTGGAGAGGCAGGAGGGGTTTTTTTTTAAGGAAATGTTTAAGAATAGAGAAAAAGAACGACCTGATTTAGAACAGAGCAGGAAAGGGAGGGTTTGACCCCTAAGAGGAAAATCCTGGAAGAGGCAGGGAGAGCTTGAGTGTTATATTATATTTAGCTTTCATTTTGGGCATCTTCCAGTTCCTCCAGTTAACATCTTTTCCACTGGGCAGGGCCAGGATGGACCTGAGCCTGCACATCCTGGTGGGAATGGTCTTTCCCATCCTCCAGTTTGAAGTGGACTGGATCCCATCCCTGTCCAGGCAGGCCCAGGGTGGGAGGTATTGGCAGGGGCTGGGCAGGGATCTGCTCCCTCTGATTTTGATGAAGTAGCAAAAGAACATAACGAGCCCCTCAGGTCTGACTCTTTTCCCTGTCCAGGGAAAAACAATTTAGCCTGAGAACTTGAAGTCAGGAGAAGATGAGATCTTTCTCTCTCTCTCTCTCTCTCTCTCTGCGGTTTGGTCAATTTAAACTAGATTTCATTAGGGATAATTTTAAAATCCGAACATTTTTAACCAGAGCCAGGATTTTAAATGTCCTGAACAGTCTGGCTGCAGGAGTTTGGAATGCTGCAGGAATTGCTGCCATTTGCAGAATCTGGCAGCAGGCTCTGGGATGGTTTTGAGCATCTCCATCCCCCAGGATGTGCTCCCAGCTCCAGCCCCACCACCTGCACCCAACCCAGCCACTGTCAGCAGAGGGCAACGAAGCCCACGCAGCAAACCCCACGCCAGCACCTCCCAGAAGGCAGAAAGCACCGTTTTTTTCACCCCAGTTACACCAAATCCACCTCCAGCCCCAAATCCGGGAGCGGGTTTCTCCGTCTGACAACGGAGCATCTCCCTTGTGTTCACACAGGGCAAAGTCCCTCTTCCCATGCAAACACTTTGCTCCCCCCGTGCAGAGAAGTGCCAGCCTTCCCAAACTCCCCCTGCACCCGCAGGGTTGGGATCCATCCCTCTGTCTACCCCTCATTCCGGGGAGGTTCAATTTGCTTCCCTCCCGAGGCGAAGCCGAACCCCGCGCGTGCACCCGCAGTTGCTAAGGAGAAAAACATCACCCTGGGCCACATCCTCCCAAAACTCCCCAGTGAAAGCCGAGCCCTCCGGCTGCCACAGGGCACCACGAGGCAGTGAACTCCCGTGTGGCCACCGGGAACAGGCTGGAATGATTTGGTTTTGACCGCCGGATGACCTCGAGGGCCGCCCGGCCTGATGGACAGTGGGACCATTAGTCCTTTTAACACACATTCTTTTCCCCCCAAACGCAGACATCCCTCGGCAGAGAGAGAGAGAGAGAGAGAGC
>NW_021938808.1:108911-112042 GCF_001715985.3 Manacus vitellinus
CCACACTCACAGAGAAATTCAGCTCCAAAGAGCCCCCAAAACTTCCCCCCACACGCACACTGCAGCTTGTTTTGGGAAGACCAAGAACACAGGGAGCCTTATAATTCCTCCTAACAGGAGGCAGCGAGAACCTTCGGCCGCCTCCAGCCTCTCTCTGCCCAGGAAAGCCTTGCAGGGGCCTTTTAATTATTTTTTTAAAGTCCTTCCCACAGCCCCTGACATTGTGCAGGCCGGGGCTGTTTGTTTTCTCTGGCACGGTGGCTGTACAGTAGAGTGTGCCTGACCCCTGGGCTCTGGTGAGAAGTGTGTCTAATGCTCCTACAAGGTAACCTTTTCACTGGAGTTTTCTCGGGTGACCCCAGAGTCCCATCTGTCCGAGGCCCAACTCCTACGGCATGTGGAAAATGCAGCTGGCCCGGCTCCAGAATGCCTCCTGCAAGACCGACCCATCTGCATCTTTTCTGCTTTATCCCACTCTGCAGTATGGCACATTTCCCCCCTTTCTCCCTCCCAAATGAGCTCCAAAATTAACCCTTTTTTTCCACCCAGGCACGAAGCAAAAAAAAACGAGCTGGAGGAAGTTTAAACTCCCTGCAACCCACACGAACCCCACAGCGGCTTCGGCTAAATTATAATTATCCCCCGAATTTGCTTTGTAGTGGTTGAGAAAAATCACCCAGAGCATCGTTCCCTGCCTTCCCCCAGGAGGGTTTCTCCATCTCATCTCGCCCCCAGTCCCTGTTTGGCCGTTGGCAGAGCCACTGCCACTGTGGGGACAATGAGATGCTGCTTCAGGGACAGGATGAGAACAGAGAGTTGCCCAAAGGCAGCAATTACTGGTAAACTGCAGCCACCAGGGACTGGAGGAAAAACCATCAGCTGGGTGAGGGCTGTGCCATGGAAGAGTGCATTTCCACTTGGAGGAAAAACAACAGCGGGCCTGGGTTCTTTGGGGAACCTTCTTAATAGGGAATTAGTGGCTGGAGATCTCTGGAGCACGAGCAGAGGGAGGCTCGAGCCCGGAGCGCCACATTTGCAGCACCAGGCTCTGCTTGGGTTTATCCATGTTTTAGTAATTAGCCAAATATTTGCAGCAGAGAACTGCAGAGAAATCCTCAGCCTCGAGTTGAGAGTCGACGGGCACAAAAAAGGACCGGCCTGTCCTTTCAAACCGGCTTAAAACCAGGGGGAAAAGGGCAAAAATGAAGCTGCATTTGTTTCGCAGGTCTTTGCCACCTCATCCCAGAGTTTGGGGATTTCCCTCCTGCCTCCCCAGGAAACCCTGGGCAGCCCAAGGAACAAGGACTGACATTCAGACACCTTTGGCCACACGTGAAATTCCTGGTTTTCTGCTTCATTTAGATGAGTAACATTTCAAAACAAACACCGGCACCCCCCAAAGCTGTCCCTGCGCCGCGGGGGTGAGCTCACCTGAGAGGGTCAGAAACCCTCCCGTTGCTTTATTTTAACAGGGTTAAAACTGCCCTTTTACAACAGAGGGGCAGAATCCAACCCCAAACTACCCGGGAGTGAGGATCCACCACCCACAGGCACCTCGGAGAAATCCCAACTTTCATTAACAAATTACGAGCGAGCCTCGGTTCCCGCAGGCTACAGCACATAATAACCCAGGAATCCACTTCAGTGTATTCACAGGATTAAGGCTGTACCAAGGGCTGATAATTAAAAGAATCCTGATAAAGACTCTGCCAAAAATTAATTAATAAAAAGAGGAATAAGGGCTGTAACAGGAGATCTGTGGTCTCCATAGCCCGGCTCGCGCAGTCAAACAAATCCCTTCCGCTCGCTGGCACTCCGGGGATGTGAAAACTTCTGGAAGGGCAGAGAATGGGGCTGAGTTACCAAAGCAGAGCTTTTCTATCCTGTTTAGGCTCTGACACTTGAAATCCAAGGCAGCTGCTCCGTGTATCCCGACCTCGCTCCTTCCCCCCTCTCCCATCGCTCCCTCCTCCTTTATTTTTAAACTTCGAGTTGTTCTTTTTCTTTTTTTTTTTTTTTTTTTTTCCTTTTGCAATCAGGGAAAAAAAATGGCAGCCATTAGAAACACTAGTTAGGGACTTAGTCCAAAATCAATTTTAATTAAAAACACCCCGCTTTAATGTTGAACATGGCCATTTTTAGCACTGCTGCTGGCGAGGCCGGTCGGGGCTGCTCTGCCACCAGGGAAGGACTTTCCACCAGGAACAACCTGGGTATTAATGGGAGGGGGGGGCTCATGGAAAGCCTCGGGGGTCACAGAAACCCTCTCCTTGCTTTCAGCCCTCCCTGAGCATTAGGGTCATGGTGGGATGCCTCCCGTTTTGGGGAGGGGGTTGGGGAGGGGGGTGTGGGGGCAAATCCACCCTAAAGAGCCACCTTGTGGGTTTATGAGTGGCTGTGACCCAGAGTCAGTTGGTCACACGCAGCCAGTGCCCATTACCAAATCAATAAGCATTAAATCAACCTCATTTTCTACTATTTAAATTAACTATAACTGTTTTAATTGCAGATTCATAGCCTGCAAACTGCTTATTACGCTTTACATTATAGCTGAGATTTGCTTGCACGTTACAGACCATTGAGAGCACTCTACAAACCCAGCCCTGCTGAAACCTTCCTCCCCCTCAGCCTCTCCCCATTAAACCCAGGGAAAGGGGAGGGAGGGCTGGGAACACACGGCGTGGGAGCTCAGCACAGGGGAATGGTCACCACGGGCTGGAGCAAGAGGAGAGGAATTAAGGGCTGGTTCTCGGGGTGAAACTCTGGGAAATGGGGTCCCCCAGCACTTGGAGGAGGTGGTGGAGTTATAAATCCTACAGAAGAGCCCGTGTCCCAAAGGGCAGCACTGCTGGAGAGAGGGGATGAGCCACTCAAGGGCTAAACCAGGATGAGGACGGGGGTTATCCCCAAGGTGGGGCTTCCCAAAGTCTTGGAAGGAGGAACTCAGCCCCAGGGAATTCAGGATCAGGGTCAGATCCTGCAGATTCCCACTGGGCAGGAGGGAGCCCAGCCACCCCCACAGCACTGCAGGCCTCGGGGCTTCAACACAAAAGTGCCTTGCTCAGGCCTGAATTGCATTTCTCCCCAACTTCCAGACTGTTCTCCAGCAAAAACACATCCAATTTAAAAAA
>NW_021938808.1:112909-125094 GCF_001715985.3 Manacus vitellinus
ACTGGTTGGGCTTTGAGGTCCCTCCCAACCCAAATCATCCCACGGTTCTTTAACTTCCACATAAAGCCGTGGGTGTCTCAAACCAAGCACCACCAGCCTCCCACTGTCAGAGGAAGAACCATCAGGAGGCAACACAAGGAAAGAGGGATCTGCTGATGCTCCCAAAGGTGAGACCAAGGACCAGGGGGGCACATCCAGCCTCTTCTCCTTCCACACCAACCAGGGCTTGTGGCTCCAGGATCTCCAGCTCCCCATCTCCTGATGCACCTTCCCAGCGCCTCCATCCTCCTCCCCCTCCCATTCCCACAGTCCCAGACCAGGAACTCGTGGCTCAGGGACTGCACTGAACCCCCAGCTCCCTAACAAGGTTTTCTCAGCATCACCACATCTATCTTCCTTTTTTTTTTTTTTATTTTTTTTATTTTTTTTAATCTTTGCCTCTTGCCAGGCCAGAGCACCCAGGGAAAGATCAAACACTTAATACCAGCAGGCTGCCCTTCGTGGGGAAAGGCTGTTTACAGGACCTTGCTCCAATCTCTGGGGTCTGAGCAGGAGAAATTGAATTCTGGGCTCCCAGATTTTCTCTCTGCACAGCTGGCTCCATAACAGGAATTCTGCCTGCGTGCTGGGGATAGGCCGGGACCACTTTAACAGCTAATTTCAGCACAGCAAGAATTAGCTCATCCATAAATGACAGCAGGCCTGCAGCTCCTCTGTCCTCTCCAATGCCCAAAGCACAGATTAGCGATAAAAATATCTGATTTTCTAGATGCTGTACTTGATAATAAGCTGCTGAATTCCCCTGGATGGATTTCTTAAACAGTCCCTTTTACTCCACAACCTGCCCTCGCCCAGAACTGGAGTTTCCAAGGCTACACCAATGGCCAGGCCCCCATCTGTGCCCCCCAGGCCCCGAGGTGCAGCTCCCCTGGGACAGTTAAGAGCCAGGATTAGTGAGCTGACCAACCTCCCAAGCTTTCCCGGGTCTCCATTACTGCCCAGAGCACCTCTGGAGCCGTCTGAGCACTCTGCAGGCATTAACAGGGCAGGGGGGGCTGGGATCTCCCCCCAGCACAGCCCTGCTCCGGCTCCTGCTCCCGAGAAACGCCGGAAAATATCCCAGGGAGAGGCCTGGCTGCTGGGCAGAGCAGCCCAGCACCACCAGGTCTCCCTCCCCAGCCTCCTCTTCCTCAGCAGTGGAAGAACAGCAGGAATTAAAAGGAATGTGCAAAGAGGTAAATAATTAAAACCAGATTTGGAAGCCGAGGAGACACCAAAAGGTGCCAATGCTGTTCCATGGAAGAGGCTCCTGTCCCATCCTCTGGGCTCTCACAGGGAGAAGACACTGTAGGGAGCTTCCTACAAAAGTCCCTCGTGGAATCCCAGGATGGTTTGGGTTGGAAGGGATCTTAAAGATCATCTCATTCCACCCCTGCCATGGGCAGGGACACCTTCCACCAGCCCAGGTTGCTCCAAGCCCCATCCAACCTGGCCTTGGGCACTTCCAGGGATCCAGGGGCAGCCACAGCTCCTCTGGGAAATCCATCCCAGCTCCTCCCCACCCTCACAGGGAAGAATTCCTTCCCAGTGTACTAAACCTTCCTAATAACCTGAACCTGCTCTCTTTCAGTTTAAAGCCTCTTCTCCCACCACTCAGCTTCGCTCCAACCCCACCCTCGGGTTTTGCTCCGAGGGAAAGGTCGCCCAACTTGCCGGAAAACCTTTTCCCAGGCCGGGCTGTGGAGCCTGGAACGCTCAACCCCTCACACTGCCGGGCTGAGCGATGCTGAACAACCCTCGGGATCCCCGAGGAAGGCGAGAAAAATGAGGGGACGCCCCGGGGCTCTAATGGGGAGGCAAAAGGTCCCCGCCCAGGTAGGAGAAAAGGCGCAATAAAATGGCCAGATTTGGCTTAACGGGTAATTAGAGAGTTAATAAAAGCAGGCCCCTTGACACTGCGGGCCCAGCGACACGGCCCCGTGTCACGGCAGCTCCGTGACTTTTTCCCGGGCTGGCCATTGATCCAGGAGACGGGAACGGCTCCGGACTGGATCGATGCAGCTGTCGCGGGTCGGCCGCGCTCGCCAACCCGCCCGGCCTCTCACATGAAGGAGTTTCCTGCTCTTGCACTGTGACCCCCTTGGAAATGAAACATCTGGCCATTTACCTCTGCTGCTTTCAATACCCAGATTAATCCACGCTCTAGGAACCGTTTGCCAGAAAGATCCATTTTTCCCTTTTTTTTTTTTTTTCTTTTAAAAGGAAAAAAAAAACCAAAAAGCGGCAGCGAGTTTCGCGGCGGCTCCTCGTGGTCGTGAAGTTTTTATTTTAATTAAAATAAAAGTTCCGGAGCGGAAAAAGAATTAATTAATCAAAACTCTGGCAGCAAGCAAGCCCCGGGTCAAGGACTACACAGCCTGAGATCATCTCTCTCCAACCCCACCAATTCCCAAGCCAAACTTTGATTTTTTTTTAATTTTTTTTTTATTTTTGGTTTTCGTTTGAAAACAAAACGTGGAATTTTGTGATTTTTTATGGCAGAAGATGTTTAGCACAGAGATCCTCCCACACACAACACACAGACTTCCAAGTGTTTGGAAGTAAAAGCAGGTTGGCAGAGCATCCTGCCCCTGTGGATGGGGCATGGACAGAGCTGGGACATGTGGGGTCCAGCCCAGGGATGTCCCTGTGCCAAGCCAAGGCACTTATTCCTTCCTTCTTCTCTGCCAAACACAGAATTGCACAGAAATAATAGGAGATTCAATCCTTTGTAACGAATTCCATTAAATTTGGCCAAAACTGGCCAAGGGGTTGAAGAAATAAGAGTGAAAGAGGCGACCCCCGGGTAGGAGAGGGATAAAACTGCGACCCCTCAGAAAACCTGGATAAAAGCAAACCAGAGCGAGTTCCTGGCAGGCAGCAAAGGGTGCAGCCAACATCTCTCCTGGGCTGATCTCCCCAGGTGTAAATAAATAAATACCTGAGGGGCAACGAGTGTGAGGAAACTCGGGATGGAGGCCACGGAATGACCCCCGGGCGGGGACAGGAATGTCACCACAGCTCAGTGGCCTTGTTTTTCCCCTGCCCCAGCACAGCACACCTGCGGCTCCCCAGCCCTTCCAGCGGGTATAAATCCCCAAACAAAAGAAATCCAGGGGGATTAATATTTAACTGTGCCACCGGGGCAGCCTCAAACATTACCCAGCACCCATTTACAGGTGGCTTTAGAGTGGCTTCCAGCCCCAGAAAGTTTCCACGGACCCAGTCACCCGTGCCCTGCCCAAGAGGGTGTTTTGTGTTTCTGGGAAGAAAGCGATCCATCAGGAGCTGGAATTCGGCCTGGCCTCGCCTGAGCAGCTCCAACCTGACGGAGGAGGAAGCACGGTCTGCTGGGGCCAGCACCAGACTGGAACTGGGGGGACTGGGCTCAAACATCTGCTCGGCCACCGAGTCGCCCCCCGGCCCCGGGGGCAGCGCTCGGCCCTGGAGGGGACTCTACTGGGTCACTGGGGGGATGGCTGGGGGGGAAATGGAGGTGCTAAAGGGAAAAGGAAGGTGTCAGAACAAAAGCAGAGTGGCCTGGAAGGTCTCCATGGCTGGGGAGTGTGTTGGGAAGCAGAGGAGAGCGGAGGAACGGCACCATGGCAGTCACGGGGGGGTGATGGGGAAGAGACCTCCAGCTCTGCCTGACTCCCCACCACTCCCACCACCCCCCAGTTAAACCCCTTTAGTGGTGCAGAGCTGCTGAAACCTCACAAAACACCCTGGGCAGAAAGAGGGAAGGCCCAGAGCCCTGTTTAAGGGGAAAGCTGCTCTTGTTCTCCCTCCCCAAGGCGCCGGTCCCAGCCCTGGGAAAGGCAAAGCGAGGTCCAGTCACCCCGAAACTCCAGCCCTAAAGCCCTCCAGGCACGGATTTCCTCTGCTGGGATTGCTCCAGCTTGGAGAAAACTGGGATTTTCTTTTTTTAATTGACTTTGCAAATTTAAGTCTCACAAAAAACGCAGGTCTCGTAGTTCTCCTCCTCAAAGCTGGGCTGAGTCACCCTCTGAGACCCAGAACCAGCAACGCTGCACTGGGGCCAAAACACAAAATCCTTCAGAGCAAGGCTGTGCTCTGTGACTTTTCTTCTAAGTGGATGAGAGGGGGGGAAAAAAAAATGTATTATGGAATCTTTTGCAGAATAAGCACGTGAAGCTAAACATACGCTCGATAAACACATCTCCCTGGACCAGACACATCTGTCTGGCTCCTGAATTAACAATTCCTGAGCCTGCCTGGGATAGGTGACTGGCTCAGCCCTTGCACCAACTATTTCCCTGCAAGAAGACGAGCCTGTCAGATTTTTACAGCCTGGGCTGCAGAGACCAGATCCCTGCACTGCGGGACGGGAGAAACGAAAAACATCCAGTTGCTCCTTCACAAGCATTCCCACTTTAACTAAATATTTGCAATGTGTTTATACAGAGGGAGCTGCCTGACCTTTTATAGAGAGAGCTGCTCCAGCATCAGCCTCACAGCCCTCCATGGGAGACCTACAGAGTCCCAGAAATGATGTTAAAACACAATAATTATCCTTCCCCCCCCCCTTTTCGTTCTATCGATGAAGGGAAGGCGACGACTCCTCTCACAAAAATATTGCTGAAGATTCATCTGAGCTGTCGGGGTTTTTTTTCCCCGACTAACAGATTTCCAAGAGGCACAATAAAGTGGAACACAAACAGCAAAGAAGCTTTCAAACACAAATTATTAACTGTGAGCTCCACACGAGGTACCGCAGGCTCCAACCAGGCCGTATCAGATGGAGTTTGCAGGGACAGTTAAACTCTGGGATCTGATACCAAACCGGTTCAAAACCAACCAAATCTGCCCCCCACATATTTTTGGCTTCTTTCTTTTTTTTTTTTCTTTTTTTGCATACAAACACCCAGCACTTCAGAGCACCCAGCCAAGCCTGTGTTTCCCACCCGTTTAAGAGCTGCACCCACTGAGATCCAGGCACTCAGAAAGTGGAGATAAACACTGGCTGGGTGCTCAGTTAGCCAGGGCTGGTTGGGGGCATCGGTTGTTAAAAACATCTTGGAGATTTTATCCCGTTTTCCCCTCCCAGGACTGTCCCTGTTGGAGCCAAAGATCAGACCTTGGGAGCTCTGCCTGGCTGCTGACGTGGCCCAGAGCCGAGGGACTGTCACCGTGCACCGTGGCAGAAAAGGCAATATCAGGTACTGCACAAAAGGCTGCTCAATCCTCCAGAGTCCTTCAAATGTCTTATAAAAACTCCCCTGTATAAATAATCTCTGCGTGGAAGGAGAGGTCCCTGCAGAGATCAGGGCCCTCTCACGCAGGGTGTTTTATGCACACGCCGAAAAAGCCCGTCTGCATTCAGAGGAGATTATATTTTAAACAGGAGATAATGAACCTCATTTTGCAGGTGGGGACAGAGACATAAAGATAATTTGCACGCGCAGGAGCCGCCGCTGCCGAGCTGGGATCCTCCTCTAGGTCCTGTCCACTGCCACAGCCACCAGAGCATCCTCTTCCCTCCCTCGAAATCCCGCTGCCAAGTTCCTCTGGAAAATAATTCCAGCTCTGCTCCGCAGCTGAACTGCCACTCTGGGGCAAATTTCTCTGGTGCAGCCCCGCTCACTTCAGCCGAAATTCAGCCCCCGGGGCACCTCCAAAAAATAATTGGAGGTGAGGAAAAAAAAAAAAACACACGGCGGCGACGGCTTTTAGGAGTGTACATAAAATATTAAATAATAATAATAATAAAAAAAAAATAGATAAATTATAGATGTGTGTACAATGCCCAGAGATGCCTCGATTTATACGGTAACGGTTTCCTGAGAGCAGCACAGCTCCAGGCAACAGAAACGAGAAGTCAAGCTGAACAGCAATCCTGTATCCCAGAGATTGTGACAATCTCAGAGCAGGGAACAGAGGTGCCCCTGGGGCAACCCCGGGAAAATTATTACCGAGCAGCAGAACAACAATGTCAGTTAATTTCATTGGAATTAACAGGACTTTCCTCCCCTTGAGCGCACGGAGGGGGAAAGGGGGGGAAGAGTGTGGGGAAAGAGTCACCTGGAAGGGCTGAGAGGCACAAATGCTTCGGAGAGACTCCAAACCAAACCCAGCTGTGGCAGGATTTGGGACTTGTGGGGTTTTTTTTTTTTAAAAAAAAAAAGGGGGGGAGGGAGGAAAGGAGAGAGAGCTGTTTAAATTGCTCTATCTCGCCTCTGGAAGCTGGAAAATAGAAACTCTGCTGCTGCTTTAACTACATTTTCCTCAGTCGAGCCCAAATGTGCCAGGAGGCTGCTTGTGCTGCTTGTTCTGCTTGTGCTGCTGGTTTTCCCCCTCAGCACAGAGCACCTCTGCAGCGTTTCTAACACACCCAGGCTTTTCACACACATCGAATCCCTCGGTGAACCCCGGCCGGGAAAAAACTTTGCTCCAGAAAGGGCTTTTTTTTTTTTTTTTTTTTGCACGTTGTAACCCCTGCTGTGATTTATCTGAGCTGGGTTACAATAATTATATTAGCACACGGTTCTAAAGTGAGCGTAGTCAGACCAGAGCTGCTCTGGTTTCTGTTGGTACAACTTGTTTACTTCCTCTGGAAGTGCCCTGGTACCAGTTCCTCGGAAGGAGCACGAGAGCCTTTAATAGACGGAAGCTCCGACTCTTTCAAGAAGACAATCCCCACTCAAAAAGTACTTACACACATGGTTAAGCCCTGCTGACTTGAGTGAAGGCTGTTTTAAGCAGATGCTTAAATATTTTTGCTGTGATTGAGGGCACAGAAGTCGGGGCTGCTCCGATGAGCAGGACAGAGGACCGGGCGGTGCCTCAATAAACACAACGTGCAAGGCAGAAAAACAGCCCAGACAAACCTTTTAAGGAGGGTGAAGTTACCCAGGATGAAATATTAGAACGTGAAGAGCAACTAAATCGAGGAGCAGTTTGATTTTGCCTTGGCCTGGCTCGGGGCTGGCTGAGCCGTGCCTCAGTTTACTCCCACCCCAAGGCACTGGGAATCACAGTCCTGTTGTCCTCCTCTAAGCATCAGCCTAAAAATCACTTTGCTGCACGGTCCCTCTCCTTTAAACACGAGGCTAAGGCACAAAACGTCCTCCAGTGATAATGAAACAAAAGGGAAAACACTTGGAAATTCAAAAGGAAGACGGGAAGCCTTCCGTCACGTCCTGCTGCTGGATTCAGTAATATATGAGGCACCCAGGGTAACACATCACAGGCACCCAGGACATTTGTAATGCCAGGGTCAAAGTGCCAGGCACAGAATTGTGCCTTCTCCCTCCGGGCAGAACTCTCCCAGGCAGCTCTTCAGCTGGTGTAAATTGCCCAAAGCCCCTAATGAAGTTATGACCATTTACAACAGCTGAGGGTCTGTTCCTCTAATGAAGAGAAATCCTGGGAGGAGGGGACGGATCAGTTTGGAGAGTTCACTGCAGAGCACACACACACACCGCCGGCTCCGAGGGACCCCGGAGAACCATCCCCTTATCTAAAGGAAAAAGAACAAGGTCCCTTCCTGAGCCACGAGGTTTTTCTTCTCCCCCTTCAGCTGCGAGGTGGGAATTCAGTAAAAGCTCCTCAGACACACAGGGGAGAGGGGGGAGGCCAAAAGCCGATCTAAAAGTCGGCGAAGACGTAAACAGCGTTAAAAAAAGGGGGCTTCACTTTTCTGGCGGGCTGGGGGGGTTGTTTTTTTTCCTGTTTGCCTCCGACAGGAAAGGCACAGCCCCGCTGCCCATATTTCAGGGCTGACAGTCCCTTCCATCACGGGAACAATGGCCCTGCGCCGCTGACCAGGGTCACCCCCACGCCGGCGCTCTCCCAACGCCACCCAACCCCGGCCTCCAGCTCCCAGCCCCTTCCTGCCATTCTCTCCCTCCACACAACCCCTCTCTCCAAGCCCCTTCCACGGAATAGCTACAAAATCCAGGCCAAAAACACACACACAAAAAAAAAGGAGATGCAAACAAAGCGATGGGGAGGTTTGGTCCAGGTAGAGTTCGTGGGGACGGTCGGGATCCGACACGGAGCCGGGATAAACTGGCAGGGAAGTGGCTCCTTCCTTACAAACCCCCCCTCCCTGAAAACAAACCAGGGTATGGAGCACACATGTCCTTCCCACATGGCAGACCCCGCTCCCTGCCACAGGTGTCCCAAGGCCAGTTGGGATAAACAGAAGCGTTCCAGCTGTACGAGGAGTCATGTGCTCGGACCAGCTCCGAGCAGAACTGCTCAGCAATCGAATCCCAATGAATTACTCCCGTAGTGGACTGTGTGTAAGGTTCGAAGCACTCGGGGGGGGAATGGATGGGCAATATTTCAGCCACCCAGGAGGGCTAAAAGCCGATTTGAGCCGGCCTTTCCGAACGCCACAGCGAAATATTTTGGGGGGACGGGGGAAAAAAAAAAGCCAGGAAGGACGAAGAGAAATAAAATAACTCCTTCGCTATCCCCGCCCGTAAAGCCCTGAGTGGTTTAAAAGCCCACAAAAAAAAAAAAAACAACATCCAGCAATATTAAAATACATTAAAATAAAAGCCATCCGATGCCAAATCTAACCTGGCTTAAATTCAGCCTCCCTGGATTTATTGACCATTTTATGCCTCGATTTCCAAGCGTTCCAGTTTTTAAGCCGCTCCAAGTTTTGGACCGTTCATCCCTCCTATTTTTTTTTTTTTCGTAAAGGAAGAAAGGAAAGGGGGGGGGGGGGAGAGGAAAAAAAAAAAAATAAATTCCCAAGCTCTTCAGCTGAAAGGACTTTTTAAAACATCTGTCATCGTAAACGTGTAAAACAAAACCAGGCAGCGGCAGCGAGTCCTCTGTCTTTATCCACCGAGGCAAAATTCACGCTCGGCAAGTTTTCCTAGGGAAGCGTTTGCTGCAGCAGAGATTTATTTTGGGGGTTTTTTTTTTGGGGGGGTGGGTTTTTTTTTTCCCCTTAATTAAAAATCGTTTTGATTAAATTTATTAAAAAAAAAAGAAGAAGAAGAAGAAGAAGAAGAAGAAGAAGAAGAGGGAGCGAGTTGCTCGGGGTGGGGGGGGGTGTTGAAGTGTTTGGGGTTGTTTTTTTTTGCAAAGGAAAGGCAGATTGCAGCGGTGAGATGAGTGAGGGGATGGAAGGAACAACACCTGAAAGATCCGGTGACAGCGCTCGTGTCGGAGGTGCTCGATGGCTGTTTACACCAAGTGCCATCTGGCTGTATAGATATAATAACAATTATTCCATTGAGCTCTGCAGCTCTGTAAATCATATTAATACACAATGATCTCCCCCCCCAGCCTTAGGAGGGCTCGCTGTTCCTGCCTGCTCCCATTTAACCCGGGTAATGCGCTAAAACAAGGGCTGCCTCATCATTAAGAATTGATTTTTTATTTATGGCCACGTCGCCGGCGATCCCAGGATATTCCCCCCCCGTGATTCCGGGGAGAGGGGGCCGCGGCCCCGCGTTCATCTCGTTTTATGGCACATCTTTAAAAATTCCCAGCATCTTTGCCTGCATTTGGATATTTACGCCGAGATTTGTGTCCCCGACACGCCGCTGCCGTTCGGCTCCCGAGCTCTTATTTCATCTGGATCTCGGGTCCTTCATTAGCTCTGTTACATCAGATAAGGGGGTTTATTTCTTTAAATTATTTAACCTTGGCACAACCCACCGGGACCACATAAATTACGGCCCCCGCTAATGAAAATCATCAGTTAGGCTTATTCAAAAAGACAACGGGAAGAGAACTGGGTATCTCTTTAAAATCAACCCTTTTCTGCATCTGAAATCCCAGATATTCCAGAATTCAGCACAATCAGCTTTCTTTTCCCCCCCCCGAGCTCAATCCCAAAATCTCTGAGAGAAATATGTGATAGTTTTGCAGAATACACCGTTTTCCCCCTGATTTTTGGAGTCCTTTGAGAAGCTCCTCTGTCTCCTGCCGAAGGGGAGCAGGTTCTTAAACCACCTTTTTTAAACAACCATCAGCAGCAGAGGCAGAATTTAGTTGCTGATTACAGAAATAAACGTTAAACACTTTGTGGGTCTCTCCTCAAAGCTGGAACATGAGACCCAACCACGGAAATCAGAGGTGGTGGAGCTCAACCCCCGAGGCTGGACCATCCCTGCCCCACCTGAGGAAGTGCTGGAAACCCACCAGGGCAGAGGGAAAAGGGGGAAGAGGTAAAAATTAAGCAGATTTGCTTCAAGTTGTTACCTGAGCATTAAGTAATAAATGTGTAAACACATTCAGTTTGAGCTCTGCCCCACCAAGTATCTCAGGGGGGACATCTCCAGTAACACCTTCCCCCATCCATATCCCTGTGATGGTAAATGTTGCCACATTCATCCCAGTTATTCATTTTTCCTCCTGTCTTTGGTAGGACAGGGCAGAGCAACTCCTTGGTCTGGGCCTGGGTCTGGTTGAGCTCCACACACAACGAGCATCAAGGTGTTTTGGGAGAGGATGAGGAAAACCAGCAGGATTTTGTGTGGATTCTCCACAAAAAAAGGCCACAGAAGCATCACCTCCCCTCTTTCTGTAATTTATTTTTTTTTAAATAAACAGTTGAAAAGAGTCAAATAAACCCCACAAGTCACCAAACTGACCCTAACGGGGGTTCAGGAGCACAGGGAAGGACTTGGGCACAGAGTAAATCCTGAGTTCCACAGTGGTGTCCTCCAAGGGCTCTCCTGCTCATGTCACAGAACCAGGGAATGTCCCAGGCTGGAAGGGATTCACAAGGATCACTTAGGAAGGAACCACCAGAGCCAGGAGAACATGAACCACAGGCATCCTCCTGCCCCCTCCCAGCAACCGAACCGAGCCACAGCAAAAACAAACATGAAAAACCAGGGATGACTTGGAGATGAAAAATACCTGAAGTGTCCTGGGAGGGGAACCACCTGCCCAAGAGTTAACCTGGATTCAGGAGGGTACAGAAGTTCCTCCTGGTCTCCAGGAAGGCACCAGGAAGGACCACCTTGGGCCACTGGTGAGCATCAGGGTGGGCAGCCCTGCTCAAACCAAGACCCCAGAGCTCTCCAAAAGCATCACAGCAGTTGGATGAATTTATTTTAGAAGGGGGGGCAGAGTCAGATCTGCTCTGCTGGGCTTTGCTCAGAACCAGAGCAAGTTTACTGGGGTAAAACCAGAGCCAAAGGAAGATTTCACCCACCCAGGGAGCAAACCAGGGGTGGCTGGAGCCTCCTGTCCAAGGGGGATCACACCCTCCCTGTGTGCAGGAACCAGCCCCACCGTGACCCTGATCAAACCCCAGGTTCCCAACGTTGATTTAAGGCTGGCAGCTCCATTTCCCTACAGATTTAAACTCAAACCCCTCCTCGAACCCAAATGCATTTTCCCTGCTTTAATTACTGTGCCTCCGTTTATTCTGAAGGGCTTTTTCTTTTCCTTTCTCTCTCTCTCTCTCTCTCTCTGCCCTTTTTTTTCCTGTTTGGTTTTGTTGTTGTTGTTTAAACCTGTAAAATACACCCGGCTCGGAGTTAATTTTAACCTTCAGCTGATAAACCATGAAAAACACGGGGTTTGCAATGAAAGTGCTGACAGCAACAGTAAAGACAGAGCACTGCCATTGGGTGTAGCTGCAATTTGCCTTCCAGGGCTGTCTCTTGAAACAAAAAAGCTCCACATGCAGCATGCAAAGAAGTTACAAGTGTGTTGGGGGGCTCGGGGAGGAAGGAGGAGGAGGAGGAGGAAGGGGGGGTTTGGAAAGCACATGTAAGAGGAGAAGGGCGGGCGGCGACGGGAGAGGGGGGGGAGAGCTGCAGATCAATCATTTATAATTAACAAAAATCCGATTGGTGCTTTAAATAGAGATCAATGTGTCGCGGGCTGAGTGGATTGCGAGGATGTATTCACCTTCTCGTAACTCTCCTCGCGAGCTGTCACACCTACAGAATCCCCATTTGTTTTGTTAACAAAGCTTCAGGGGGCGCCGGGCTCTCATTGAAATTTCATTAATCTAATGGAGTAAAGTCCTATAGAAAAAAATCAAATTCTCGTTGGGCGAGATGGTACCTGGGAAAGATAACCTCTGGTTGAACTCCCCGACTCCGATCGCTCTGCTATTAGTCTGAGGGAACAGACAGCAACTCGCATGATTACAGCCACCGGCCTCAACATTTTTTTCACCCCCCTCCTTCTCCCTT
>NW_021938808.1:125599-128599 GCF_001715985.3 Manacus vitellinus
CTTCAGGAATTCACCACCCTCCCATGTCACCTCCCTTCTTCAGGAATTCACCACCCTCACATGTCACCACTGAACCACGTCCCCAAGTGCCACATCTACAAAATCCCTCCAGACTCCAGCACTGCCCTGGGCAGCCTGACACGAAACGGGGATGTCTTTTAAGAAGTTATCTGGGGTAGGAGCAGTAGAGAGGAACCCGAGCAGACATGGCACTGGTGGTGGGTGCTGTGTCAGCCCCGAGTATGTTCTGGAGGTGCACTGGGTGCCCTCTGGGCCAGTGCCCACTGTGTTCCAGCCACGGGGTGCCATGACTGCCACATTCAAGCCTGGGAGTGTCACCACCACCACATCCACACCACGGAGTGTCATCATTCCCACCTCTAATTTAAAACCCCCCAAACACACTTCTCTACCCCACCCAGTCCACTCCTCGACTTCTCATTCTTCAGACCCTCACAGATTTTGCTGGAGGTTTCCAAGGGAAAACCACCTTGTTCCTTCTGCTGCTGGATGTGTGACCTTCCCACACGGGACCAGCAGCTCCTGCTAATTTCTTGAAGATGTTGCATTTGGAATATTCCAGGAATCCCAACAACTGGAGTAACACAATCGCGGGAGATTCTCAACTTTCAGTTCACACTCCTCCCAAATTCCTCGTCCCCCCCCTTGTTTGTGGGAAAGAGCAGGAAACTTGAATCCAAGGGAGGAAAGACCATTAAAAAGGGAAAAATCTCACGCTTTTCTGAATGCCTGGGACTGCAGGCAGGGCAGGATTTTGGGAAGAACCGAGCAGCAGCTTCGATGAGAGTTCAAGTGAATGGTTATAAAGACGCTGCTGAGCACAGACATCTGCACAGCCCAACTCCTCTGCAAATTATTTTAACAAATTCTTTTAAATTTACTGGAAAAGTGAAACAGTCCTTCCCCTGCACTCTCAAATCACTCCTCATCCAGGTGGCTTATAAAATCCAGCTGCAATTTTTATTTTGGAGGACTCGCACAGTCCAAAGCCGGCGCCGCACTTGCCATCTGCGGCGCGCGCTGCCGAGTCCTTGGCCAACTGTCAGCACAAAAATAACACACCAAAAAAAAAAAAAAACCACGCCATTATTTCAAATTAAAGGACCCCCACGACAAACAGAACTCGGAAGGGATCAGGTGGGGAAATCAGAACCTGAAAAATCTCGTCTGAGCGAGCGTAAATTTAACGGCACCGGGTGAAGCGTTGGTGCCACGTCACCCACAGCACTGAGAGGAGCTGTTATTAAAATAAAAAGTGGGTTTGTTTTCTGCTCACAGTCCAAATAGATGCTGCACTTTAGTGCCTCCATCTGAAACTGTCACAGGGCTTTACAGGAAGCCAAGCAAGCCTCCCTTTTTCCGGGAAGGGCACGTATTCCCTCGCTGAAGATGGAGAAGCTGAGGCGGCCACTGCCACGCTGGAGGAGGTCCACGACAACCCAAACTCCTCCTCAGGAGCTGGAGGGTGTTTGCTCAGGGCTCTGACACACAAGGGTGACAGGTCCCCCCTTGTCCCTGCACCAGTCCCACCCTGGTGGCACAAAGGTGCCGAGGGTCTGGATCCCCTTTTGGACACCCCCCGTGTGATCTCTTGGCTTTTTGCCTCCCAGCCTTCCTGTTCTCCAAGGTTTTTGCTCCTTTCGAGGTGAGATTCACCCCCTGAGCTCTGTCCATCTCCAGCCTGGTAACCTGAGCAAGCTCTGCCTGTGGTCAGTGGAGAGGGACAAATCCTATTTGTCCGGAGAAAAAGTGGATCAGTGGCACCATGGGAGAGTTCACCTCCTACACCCCCTGCATGGAGCCCACCCCTCAGGCCTCTGGATTGGTGGGAGCTGCATCTCCTGGCGGGACTTCCCTGGGAGGGTGGGGAGGCCCTGGCACAGAGTGCCCAGAGAAGCTGTGGCTGCCCCTGGATCCCTGGAAGTGCCCAAGGCCAGGTTGGACAGGGCTTGGCTGCGCGGCTGCTCAATGCCTCTTCCACCCATCCACCCAGCGGTTGTACTTTAAGCAGGAAACAAGTCTTGCCTTATCTACAGCGGAGCCCGTTAAAGATTCTCAGTAAACAAAAAAAACTAAATCATCTGCAGGAAAGAGTCAGGTTAAGATACATTCCTCCATCTCCCATTCCTCCATTTTGGAGACAGTCATTTGAAGCGGGGCTCCGTGCTGGAACTGTGCTGGCATTTTCTCTAGAAACCAGAGGTGGGCAGCTCTGACCCAGGCCAGATAACTAATTAGAGCCACAATACAAGTAAGGAGCTGGGCTGAAACAACAGGCTGGGTGGATAAGCATGCAGCTGGGATTTAGAGTTTATATCCACTGGAAGAAATTAAATCTTGTTTGAGTGAACGGATCATGATGGGAAAGGGGGAGTTCAGCATATGAGAGCAGACTGGTGAATCAAGCTGAGAAATTAATAGATTTTTATTCCACCACAAAAAGGGCTAAACACCTTCCTCTGATGAAATAGGGAGGCAACTGTTGTTAAAAATCTGAAAAAAAAAGAGAAAAAGAATGCTTAACAGTTAGGAGAAGCGCCGTGAAACTGTGATATAATAGCGTCATTGAATGTTATATAAAGATTTACTATCTACTAGACATGAAGCAGACTGATTTAATACAAACTTAAGTTCCATGTGATAGCTAGCAGATAAGGACATATCCTGAGGTACAAGCAACTGAAACCTTTTTCAAATCACTCATGAGCCATCTGCATGCATGTCTCTCTGATGAATGTCCTGAGTTTGCCATATTGCAGTTATTCTTTTTTTGCCTTTTATTCCTTTACCTCATTCCACTTTATTAAAATGAGAGATCAGGTTACCTTTTATGAATTTAGACTTTTACAGTGATTTGAAAAGTTTTAGAAGGAGTGGCTTTCTCATCACTTTTTGAAAAGTAATGTCCTTGGCAGGTGGGTGTTTGTAACATCCACTCACATACAATCCTCCCCCCGCTCCCACAAAAAAACCAACAAA
>NW_021938808.1:131455-132688 GCF_001715985.3 Manacus vitellinus
CCTGCCCGTGGCAGGGGGTGGGACTGGATGGTCTTTAAGGTCCCTTCCAACCTAAACCATTCCATGATCCCATGACTCCATCCCCAGCAGCCCAACACCCTCCTGCTCCACGCAGGGGAGAGCAAACCAGCTCAGCCCAGGCTGCCCAGCCCACGGTGCTGCACCTCTACAGGGGATCCAGGTGCAAAGAACAGCGGGAAAAATATCCAGCTGAGGGGAGGAGAAGGGAGAGGGCAGTGGGTCGGCCGTGGCAGCCAGCACAGAGTGACCCTGCACCGCAGCATCCACAGGGTGAGGGGACACAGCCAGGCCAGGGGGGGAGAGCTGAGCCAGAACCCCAGACTGGCACCAGGGATGGGCTCTGCAGAGGATGCAGCGTGCCAGGGCTGAGCACTGAACAGCAGGAGCCTGATGGAGACAGACAGGGATTCAAGGAGAGGGCAACATTGAGGGAAGACAGGAGGGGATGGTGGGGCTGGCGAGGCGGGCGCTGCTCCCTCGCTGTCTCCTCTCCGTGCCCTGCACACCCAAACCCCTCTGCTCTCCCCAGACCTTCTCTGTTCGCTCCCTGCTCTTGCACACACACACAGGTGCTTCCTACCATGGATCCACCTGCGGAATCAGCTTCCTGCCCCTGTCCCTTATCCCTGTTTATTCCCTTACGCCGCTTCGAGCTCCGCTCTGGAAAAGCGTCTTTTCCTTTCCGAGAGCCAAGAGGGATAAAGGACAAGCAGGGCTGGGAGAGGAGGAAGGGCTCTGCTAAGCCAGGGGGGGGGAAAAAAAAGAAATAACAGTAACCTTTGTTTAAAGTACAGCACCTTTCTGGGCATCTGTCTCGTAGTAGAGAGCGAGTGAGTCTGGGAGTGAGAGGGATGTGAGCACACACACACCCGACTGCAAACACACACACACAGATGAGCCTTCGGGGAATTGTATGAACTTTTGAACCAGAGATGCAGAGACAGAGCCTAGCCTGTTCCCACTTTAATAAACAATTTTTTTTTTTTCTCCCCCCTTCAATTAATTAAGGTTTGGAAAGAGAAGAAAAAAAAAAAAAAACGGCAGAAGAGAAGTAATTTAGCACGCGGAGCGCACTTTACAGATGGATCCTACCTTTGGATGCTTATTAAATCTATGCATGATTGCGCTGCAGAAAATTAATCGCATTGTTTTTCACTATTCAGAGGGGTTTGCAAACAGCACAGAAAATGATGCAGGGCTCTCCCACCCCCT
>NW_021938808.1:133238-136577 GCF_001715985.3 Manacus vitellinus
AGGCTCCTCACACGACCCTCTGCTGTGCCAACATTTATTTTCCAGGCTCGAAAGCCCCACTGCCCGAATTTCTCACTCGGTGTCTGCTGAACTCTCCAGCTCAGAGTGGAGGGTTTTACCTGGACCACTCTGAGTGAACCCCAAACCTCCTCCTCCTCCGGCAACCCAGTGTCTGGCTGGAAACGGGCAAGGGATTGAAAGAACTGCCCAGGGAGCCTTGAGGGATCTGGATCCCATCAGCTTTAATAAAAGGCTGTCGTGCTCTAGAGATGGAGCTCAGCTCCAGCCTCCCCCTCCTCCTCCTCCTCCTCCTCCTCCCACTGCACCCAGGCTGTCCCAAAACGAGCCTGGTGCTCAGCTCACAAGGACCACACTCCTCAGCTCACGAGGACCAGGCTCTTCCAAAGGAGTCAAGAACCACCACCAGGTTTTCTTCAAGACACCCCGAGGTTCCCTCCCCACCAAAGCCTCCCAGGCCAGCTCCACTTGGTTGGGTTTTTAACAGGAACAGCTCCCCAGCAGTGGCAAACCCACCACATTCCCTTAAAAAACCCGGAACACCTTTGAGCTGGTTCTCTACAGGTCAAAAATATCACAGTCCCTTCTTCTTCTCCTCATTTCTTACCCCCTCCCTCATCCCAGCAAAGAAGGTACAGGAGTCCATAGCTTTGAATCCCACGGATTGGGAATTGGGAATATTTACAAATAATTCAGAGCATTAGTGGCATCTCAAAGGAAAGGGGGTGGGGAAGGAGTTGGCCCAAAGAGAAGCAGCAATGGGAGGAATTTTGTAGAGGAAATGATGCTGAGGTGGGCATTCCAAGCAAATACTCTTCCTTCCCATAAACCTTAAAAAAAACTCTGAGAGCTGGAGATTTTGTGAAGAGTTTTGGTCTGGAGCAGAAACCAAGGGCAGGGACCACGAGGTGGTTTGAGGATTTAATGTGATAATAACTTGAGTTTTCTCTGGTTGGATTCTCTGTCCTCCACCTCCACACGCTCTGCAGGATGGACTGAATTCCCACCCAGGCCACCAGCAACACCCTAAGAGTGGAAGAAGGAAAGTTTGGCACATGTGGCAGATGAAAGCAGAAAAAGGCTTTTCTTGGGATGGAAGTGCCCACAAAAGGAGTTTTCACCAAACACAGCCCCAGTGCTTTACAACCCACGGCCCTGTTTGCTTTGCCACGGCCTCCTGGCACGGCTCTGCCCATCTCAGTGCATTAAAAATTCATCTGGCACAGCAAATAAATACAAAAAACTGGATTTTAGCAACGTGGGGCCGTGACATGAATTGCTGGGCTGGTGGTGCCTCTGCTGCTTTTCTCTCTGCCATCCCTGATGCAACTAAAAGAGGATTAAAAAAAAACAAATCCCGGGTTTGGGTTTCCTCCTGCTGCCCAGCTCGGGGGGTGAGAGCCCCACACAACCACACACACATGGAAAATGCTGCTCCTGGTTTTCCTGCATCCCACTTTTCCATCAGAAACCACCAAAGTCCTTCAAATCAGGGAAATTAGGAAATTAGGAGAGCAGCTTGTGCCTCCTGCATTCCACTGGGAAAGGCTGAGGTCACACCAGGGAGAAGAGGGATGAATCCTGGGGAGTTGTCAGTGGGGTTTGGTTCATTTTATTTCGTTTTTCTTCTGTGTTTGGCTTTTACAGAGACACAAAAACAACTCCACCAGCCCCACGTGGTGACAGACACTGGCAAAGGGACCCTCAGCCCCTCAACCTGCTCCTGGCACGACGAAGGTCTCGGTCACACCGACGGCAGAGGGTTTGCAAAAGTTGTTTTACATCCTGGTTAGGGCCCTACATCTCTTCACTTGTAATAATGGGGTTATAACAACAATTTTTAAAAATAAGACAATGAAGTCCCACTGATAAAATGGGCCATAAACAGGGATCTATAGCCTGCTTATTGCTTTGTAATGATGAAATACGGCTCGCTCGCACTTAGCTGCAAGAAGGATTTTATTTTTTTTCAATGCTGCATCTATTAAATAAATTATCCCTAAGTTCTGGTGTCTGGGAGACACCACACGTGGTTGGAACTTCCCACTGCATGGCCCAGGTGGGGAACAGAAGGAAATAAAGCCCCATTATGGCACTTTCCATCCAAAATTTCCGGAGTGTTTCACAGGATCACTCACGGGGTGGTTTGGGTTGGAAGGGACCTCAAAGATCATCCTGTTCCAAGTCCTCTGCCATGAGCACCTCCCACTAGACCAGGTTGTTCCAAGCCCTGTCCAACCTGGCCTTGGACACTCACAGGGATGGGAAGATATTGTGAAACTTTAAAACTTTATGGCACAGACACGGGGGGGAAGGAGAAAAACGTTCCCTTTTAGGTCGAGTACAACCATATAAAAGGTTACAACGGACACCCTACTCCCTAATTCTTGGTGGGGAACCCCCAAGAACCTCTTGCTCCTGTTTCCTCCAGCCCAAGAGATGTTCAGGGACACAGTCCCATTCCCTGGGATCCCCTTGGGGGTGAGGACTGGTCTGTGTCTCCAAACCACAGCTCTCCCAGTGCCAGCTCTCCCTGGTGCTGGGATGAGGATCAGCATCACCCCCAGGGCCTTTGGCCGAGTAGGTGACACTGTCAGGGCTTTATTTGCATTGTTCAGAGCAAGCTGAGGATTTCCACAGCTGCTCCCAGCTCTTTGGAAGGCACACTCAGGCCCTTCAGATACCTCAGCTCAGGAAAGCAATTAAACATATGTGTGGCACTGATGACAAATCATCCCCTGTTCTGCAGCTCAGAGAGGGGGAGAGAGAGAATTATTTCCCAAATAACTTCAGCAGCAAATCGAGTTCCTCAAGTTCAGCAAAGGTGGGCCAAGACCTTTTTGGGACACGTGGAGACTTGGGGTTCACCAGAAAGGTGAAGGGAAACACCTCAAGGGGGAGATTTTCCTTCCTGGTAATGTTCGCCCTGCCAGCAAAACAAACCCAGACTGGATCCTGGATTCTTCCCTGGGAGGGTGGGGAAGGGCTGGGATGGATTTCCCAGAGAAGCTGTGGCTGCCCCTGGATCCCTGGAAGTGTCCCAGGCCAGGCTGGACAGGGCTTGGAGCAACCTGGGCTGGGGGAAGGTGTCCCTGCCCGTGGTAGGGAGGTTGGAACAAGATGATCTTTAAGGTCCCTTCCCACCCAAACCATTCCATGGTTCTGTGATATTCCTTGGATTTTCAGAGCAAAAGCAGTGCCAGCTCCAGCTGAGGCAGCTCCAGAGCAGGGATGACAGAAAGCCCCATTCCTGCTGCCTGACTCCAGGGAACTGCCCTTCCCAAACCACTCCTGCCTGCCCAAGTCTCCTCATTTGGAGAC
>NW_021938808.1:138427-140653 GCF_001715985.3 Manacus vitellinus
GAGTAAATTTTCCCCCGGTTATTAACTCGCTTAGGTGGGGTTTTTTTTGGGCTGGGAAAGAGGGGAGATAAGGGAGGGAAAAGAAAATGAGAGAGACAGAGGATGCTAAAGGGGACCCCTTTTCCCTGGAGGGGCTGGAGCAGACCCCTGGAGAAGTTGGTGCCCCCCGAGCCCCTTCCAGGCGGGAGGAGCCGCGGGATGAGGCCGGGATGAGAAAACTGCTCTGCAAACACGGCGCACGGGCTTTCAGGGAAAATTAGCCAGGCTTGTTCCCAGAACCCCTTTAGTGGGAACCAGTCCCACTTTGAGGGGGGCTCGATAACCGGGAGCTGCCGCACCTCGGCCGAGCGCCGCCGGAATTTTCCAGCTGGAATAAGGGCATCTGCACTCCTGCCTCCAGCAGCAGCTTCCTGACATTTGACAGGGTTTCTTTTTTAAATTAAAAAAAAAAAGCTCCTTTAGAGCCTTGACAAACCATTAAGTTTGGGTAAGGCAGCAAATTAAAACGACCGACTCGCCTGAAATAAAAGTTGGGAGGTTTTTTTTTTTCCCCTTTCTCTTTTTTTCAGCTGCTTTCAGGGGTAAAAATCACACTTGCAGGTGACCAATAATTTTCTAATCATCGCCTTTAGTTTTTTTTCCCTCTGGAAAACGGCGAGGGGGAAAAAAAAAGAAAAAAAAAGAAAAAAAAAAAAAACCATTCACAAATTCTTTACTTAGCCCCATAAATTTGAACAAACCTCCAGTCAGTTTGCTGTTGAAGTGAGACGACCGGAATTTCATACATCAGAATATAAATCCAATTCTCTTTACCTGCCAGGATTTCCTCGGAGAGCAATTCCAAGGTCACAAAGAATGGGCCAAATCCTCAGGTCTTTTATATTCAGTTTTATTTAGTAATTATTCTGACTTGGCTGTGAGTTTTTGCCCGTGACCCACAGCCCGGTACCAGCAGTGTTGAAGGAATGGTTTAATAAAGACCTCGGCCTATTAAGGTAAAGAATATTTGGGTCAAATGGCAGCAATTGGGCCGGGAGCACCAGGGGACGTTTGTGTTCCAAACGTTACATCCCGACCCTCCCAAACCTTCCGAGCCCAGGAGGGGAAATGAATGATCTCCCCCACTTTTCAGTGACTTAAAAACGAGGCAGTGGGAGCGTTTCAGGAGCCCTCAGTTCCTCGAGATGGACAAAAGTGCCTTATTTTCATCCCCCCTGTCAGTTATGACAAGCGCCGGGCGGACAAACAGCCACCTCCAGTTCCGGCCCTTCCCTTCCATCCAGGATGATCTGAGTAGAGGTTTAACTGCCTAAAAATATATATATGTATATATGTGTGAGTTTCGTTTTGGGCTTGTTTGGTTGGGGTTTGTCATTTTGTTTCATTTTGGGTTTTTGTTGTGGTTTTGCTTCCTTCCCACGGAAGGAACGACAAACTATAAAAAACGAGACAGGGAAGATTTTGAGGTGCTCAGAGTTTCCAGCTCGGGCATTTTTGAGGCTCTGCCTTAAAAATTAACATTTCCACCGTTCAAATAAATAAATAAATGTATAAATAAATGGAATAAAAAAGCATTTGCCCTCTCAGCCACCCCCCCTCCCTCCTCTGCCATGATGTGCCGGCCGCTCGCTGGAAGCCGCGAGAAATAAGATTTACTGCAGCAAAGAAGAAGCTTTTCACTATATTTGTAGCGAGTGTTTCTTTTCTATCAGTTCCAGACTCCGGGCTCACAGCATCCCCTTGAAGAACAGATGTCCTGGGGACGTGTAACCATTCATCCTAAGCACAGTTTGGGGGGTCAGTCCCGTAGGAGGCGACAGCCAAGAGGGCTCTACAATTGGCATGAGAAATCTACTTTTCTGATGAGCTGGAGAATAATATAAAAACGGAGCATTGCTGTGAGCAAAGGACGCTAATTTGCTACACTACTGGATGTGGCTGGGGAGAGGCAGCAGGGGGGGAGAGGGAGAGGGAGGTGGTGGGGAAGGGGGGAGAGAGAGAGAGGGGCTGGAGGAATAAAATTCCACCCAGTTACAGACTCAGTGTTCGAACCTGCTCCCAGTTCTTCATCAGCATGAAAAATTACAACTGTGACGAGATTTTTCTCTGTCACCGGCGTAAATGTGCGATTACAGCTGTTCATATTTTCACTCTAATGAAGGGTTGCACATTTAAATGGCGAGATTTATTATATATCCTGCACCGCCTCTGTACATGCAAAACTGT
>NW_021938808.1:142363-148752 GCF_001715985.3 Manacus vitellinus
ACTGACCACACCAAGGCATTTGGGGGCTGCCCCTGGTCTCTGCCCCGTTCAGAGCCCTCCTGGGGAGCTCCTTGGCTGCTTCTCCCCATCAAGTGAGGGCCCCGCTGAACTTCTGCAGTTCACTGTCCACACGAGGTCAAATGACCTGATTTTGGGTTCCTGTCCCACTGGGGGAAAAAAAAAAGCAGCAAAGCTCAACACCCAGATGAGGAAAACAGCCCAAACACCACCCCAATGAACCTCTCCTTGTTTCCACAGGGGACAACAACCGGAGCCAAATCCTCCTGCAGAGCCACCTCCAAGCCCCTGTTCCAAACTCTCTGGGCCCAAATTTTGGTCCAAATTCCCCACATCCCACAACGATGCTGTGAGGAAAGTCCTGACCTGTCTCAGAACTGTTATCCCACCTTTCCACCCCTACACGTGCGACTTAGAAACAACCCCTTGCAGTCATGACCAGTTTTTCCCTGTGCCCTTTTCTCCCAGGTCCAAGAGCACCCAGGAAATGCCCCTCCTGCCCCTCCATCACACCAGAACACCCCCCAGCCTCGACAGGAGTTGCAGATTCACCAGGACAAACACAGAACCATGAATAGGGACACATCTTTCTTCCACCAAGAACATTTATGGGGAGTCGAAATCCTATTAAATCCCCCAAAATGGGCAGTTTTCCCCACCGTCCCTGGCCCAGCTGCCTTCCCCTCCCTTGGCAAGTTCCCATAAACAAAGTGGGGATTTGCATATCACAGGCAAGGCCCTTCTAGGGTGTCCCTGATTTACATACAAGGTGGCTGCGTGAGCAGCGCTCTCCGAAGGGAAGAATAAACCAACCAGGAAAAAAACCCATTACGCAAGGTTTACCCTTCTGTTGGCTCCTAAAGAAAGAAAGCCCCATTAAAGAGCTGTCACTGGTTTAATTCCAGTTTTCCTACAGGGATATGATCCCATTCCCTTCCCCAAAAGATAAAGCAACTCGTCTGATAGAAATATTGGCTGCTTGGTGTGCGTGGGTGTTGTTGTGCGGGGTTTTTTTGTTAGGAGTGAACAGGAACTGAACCTTGAACTTCATTTACCCTTTGAACTCGTTACCTTTAAACAAAATTCCCCATGCCTTCCCTCTTCAAACAAATTTCATCACAATTACAGTCCCTTCCACTCCGCTTAAAGATATATAATCATTGACTTGACCTAATTACCTGGTGCAGGCCTTTCTCTGCAAGGTGAAAGCCATATTGGTGTGAACAGAAGCTGACCCCTGTATTCTCGATACCCCAATTTTATTCTAATTATTGTATAGGAGGTTTTCCATCTTCCTCTGTCCTCCTCTGCCCTCCCCCCAGTTGCTATTTGGTTGTCGGTGATGCCCTTTGGGTTGGGAGCTGCCTGGAGACAGGCTGGAAAATACATCTCCTGATGAAAAGGGTGTTGTGGGGGTTTTTTTTGTTGTTTTCAAGCTTCCCCATTCAATAGGGAACCAGGAGATTCGAGCTCTGCAAAAAGCTGCCAAGAACTGTCTCCTGTGGGAGCTCTCACAGCCTGCACCCGTCACCCCCCAGCTCAGGGACCCCCACACAGGGACACCCCACCCAGGGACACCCCACACACACCACAGGGGAAGCTTGGGGTGTTCAGGGAATGGGAATTCTGGCGTGGAGACAGAGCCCACGCTCCCTGTAACTGCAGAGCAAAGCCTGGGGAATGGCAGCACAAAGAAGGGGGGTCAGGGTGGCCCCACAGACCCCCAAGCAAAGAGCCAGCTGAGGTCACTCAGGTGCCCCAAATCTGATGTTTGCCAGTTCAATGATATTTCCAGCCTGGAGGGAGTCAGGGTGGCACAGGCAGGGCCCGGGTGCCCGTCACCCTGCTGGGTTTTCACCCCCAAATCCACCCTCCCAATTTGAGGGTGCTGGGCCCGACCTCCCCTCCAATGTCAAATCACTTCAGGCTCCTCTGACATCACCCCCACACCATCCTTCACCTGATTTGTTCACCTGCTCAAACCACGAGCTCCTCAGAGCTGTAACTTCGTGCAAAACAGCTCTTGGAAGTGGGGTATTACCACAAAATATCACTGCAACGAGGACTAAATTGTATTCCAGAAGACCAGGACAAGACAGTTGCACCTTCTTGTATAAGTTGAGGTTTAATCCCCACCTTCTCTGAGGGCAGTTTAACCCTTACAAATAAAATCAAGTGCCACGAGAGGATGGAACTCCCCAGCAGTGCCATTAACCTGCTAATTTCTGAGAGACAAGAGAAAGCTTGAATTACAGAGGTAATTTAAGCCCCATCTCCCCTCTTGTTCTTTTAAAACCAACAAGAAAAATCTCACAAAAACCAGCTCCAACATTAATAAAGAGCCCCGGCCATTGACAGGCGGGGTCGCTGAGAAATGGCACCTCCCTAACCTCCTCATTTGTCTTGGGCAATTGAAAAATAATTAGCAACCTCGAAAGGGCTTCAATACCTAAGAGTAAACAAAGGGGGAAAAAAAAGGGTGACTCTGAGTCATGGTCCTGTTAGCCTGGGAGGGGGGGGGAGAGGGTTTGCTCATCCCCAAGGTGAGGGGAGGGCAGGTGTGGACACTTCAACCACTGTTCAAATCTCTTTTCCTTGGGTTTTTTTGTGTGGTTTTTTGGTTTTTTTTTCCCAAGCAGCACAACAAAAGAAGGAGCAGGGCTGGAAGGAGCAGGTAGGTGGAGCGCCAGGCCCGGCAGAGGCTGTGGCAGAGGCAGCAGAGCCATTTATTTGTTCTGGTCCCCGGGCGAGGGAGAAAAGGCCGTGCTCGGGTGCCCCGGAGCTGCTCCCGGAATAAAGAGACGCTGGAGATTAAAGGAGCAAATCCCACCACCTGCCCCAAGCCTGAACCCAGGGATTTCACATCCCGGGGTACCCAGGAGGGACGGGGGGCTCTGTGGGCAGGGCCGCAGCCGTTCGATGGCCTTCGGTGCTCTGACAGCTCAGCATCCCTGCTGATCCCCCTGATCCCTCAATCCAGGGCTCCAACGGGACAGTTCAGCATCCCTGCTGATCCCTCCTGATCCCTCAATCCAGGGTTCCAACAGGACAGCTCAGCATCCCTGCTGATCCCCCTGATCCCTCAATCCAGGGCTCCAACAGGACAGTTCAGCATCCCTGCTGATCCCTCCTGATCCCTCAATCCAGGGCTCCAACAGGACAGCTCAGCATCCCTGCTGATCCCCCTGATCCCTCAATCCAGGGCTCCAACGGGACAGCTCAGCATCCCTGCTGATCCCTCCTGATCCCTCAGTTCAGGGCTCCAACAGGACAGCTCAGCATCCCTGCTGATCCCTCCTGATCCCTCAGTTCAGGGCTCCAACAGGAACACCAAGGGCAGGGGAGCAAAACAGGGCCTGTCCCCAGCCCCGAACCCGGCCCAGACAGCACAGCATCAGACCAAGGAGGCAAACCCCAAAGTCAAACCCCAAAGACAAACCCCAAAGTCAAACCCCAAAGTCAACCCCCAAAGTCAACCCCCAAAGTCAAACCCCAAAGTCAACCCCCAAAGTCAACCCCCAAAGTCACCATGGTCCACACTATTGTCCTCCTTCTCCTCCTCCTCCTCCCAGAGTTCTTTGATCAGCAGCAAGTTTGCATATCAAAGAAAAGAAGGAAAGGAGGATATTCAAATACCCCTCCTGTCTGGCCTTACTTCCCCCTTGGTGGGGCTGGTTGGTTTTCCATAGTAAAAGTTTGTGTGTTTTCCAGCCACCTTCTTGCTTTCCTGTTTGGTTGGGGTGGTTTTATTAAACAAATTAAGAGTGGCTTTGCAAGACCTTTTAAAATTAAAGTGTTTCTTTAATTTAGTCCAATTGCATTTGGAAAGAAAAGCTTCTGTTCGTGTTGGGTTTTTTTTATTTCCAACTAGATTTCTCCCAGGCTGGGTGGGAGGAGGGACACAGAATTTTATTTTGTTTTAAAATAAGCAGCTTTCCCCCCACCCCAGCGACAACTAAATAATTAAAGCTGATGGATCTCATCCAGGGAGACACTCAGAGCAGACCTGGAATTTTTACCTACAGGTAGAAAACACAGCAAATCCAAACCAACCCTGGCAGAAAAAAGCAAAGTGGGAAACCATCTCAAGAGCAGTGTCACCACCCTGACGTCCACTAGGTGACAAGCACAGCTCAAAGTTGGCAGAGGAGGTTCCTCACCTACTTGGGAGATGCTGCCACAACTTGAGGGAGTCCAAGTCCTGCTCTGCTCCTCCAGGGATTGCTCAGGTAGCCATGGGCTACCTGAGCAAGGACAGGGGTTTGAGCATGGAAAGGGGCACACAAACACACCCACTTATTAGTTTGCACTTCCACTTATTATTTTGCACTTCTGGGGTTGGTTTTTTCCTTCCCACTGGCGTGGAATCTCACAGGAACTGCAGCCACAAAGCTCCCAAATTTACCAAACCCCCTGGTCTTCCCTTCTAATCACATTTTAGAGACCTCAGACATCCAGGGAGGACAATAAGCAAAGGCAGCCCCCAAGTTTAAAGACACACCCCCGAGGTGAAGGTGAAAATCCAATGTCATGTTCGTAAAATAACAGATCTGGGGGGGGAGGAAAAAAAAAAACAATCAAAAAGGGACTAAATGACTTTATGGGCAGCTCAGCAATAATTGCTTTCTTAGCAACAAGCAACCTTTGGGTGCGTGAGGAGAGGACTGACCTCAGGCACACACATGGTCAAGGCACAGAATTAGCAGAGCGAGGGGGAACCAGGGGAAGGTGCAATATATCTGGGGGCTTTACTGAGCGTTTGATGTGGTGCCACAGCAAATCTCACCGGGGGGAAAGGAGAGGGGAAAAAAAAAAAAAGAGAGAAAAAAAAAGAAATTAATTTCCCTCGGCTCTCGGAGAGAAGGAGAGAAGCAATCCTCACACACACACTGGAAATTGGCCCAAGGGCCACAGGCAAAAGCGGGTGATAAATGGCTTTTTGTCACGTGGGGAGCAGCGCCCGTGTTGGGGTTCTGCAGGGTTTTAGTCCCCGTTTTATCTGAGCAGAGTAAACAGTCCATTAATTCAAGGAGCAGGAAGATACTAAATTAGGTGGTAATGCAAATGTCGAGTGAAAGCGGAGGAAATAAGAGTGGGGGACACGGAGGGGTGAGGGAATGGCTGGGAGAGTAAAATGAGCTCCATCCTGCTAAAGAATAAACCAGGGTGACAAAAATAAAGCGATCCGAGGGCTCGTCCAGCACCGGGGGAAGACACGGAGTGAAGAGGGGAGAAAATCAAACTTGTGGTGTTGTTGAGGAGCTCAGGAACGAACTGGTCGCACAGAGGGAGCTCTGACACGGAGAGGAAGGGAGCCAGGGTGACAGGAGGCTTCTTCCAACCTCAGCAACAAGGATGCTACGCCCCAAGGCTGGCCCTGGCCCAAAATCTTGGCAACTCGCACCTAATCCACTGACCACATGAAGGGCGTGCACAGGAACAGGATGGAAAGCATTTCCCTCCAAGGGCAGAGCCAGAGGATCTGAACTCAGCCTGCAGCCCCTGGGACAATCAGCTCTGCTTTGAAGGATGAGGATACAAGTGAAGCTCAGGGAAGCAGGAATGAGGGGACACCAGAAAGCTCCTCTGAGCCACAGACTCTCCTGCTGATGGCCACGGCCTTTGGGGGACAGCAGAGCTCTGTCTCTGCAGGTGACTGAGAGCAGGGAAAGCAGAGACACGAGTTCTGGGGGGTGGGGAGCACCCCCCCACACGTGTTTGCAGGGACTGACACCGACCCCCTGCCTGCCCCAAACCTTCAAGGGAAGCTCATCCCTCTCAGCCCCGTCCTCCCCGCACACCTCATGCATCAGGTGTTTATCAGGGACAGCAGAGTGCTTCCAGGGTTTGGAAGGAGTTCAGAGAGTACAAGGAGCTTCAACCCCACTAAATTTTGTCCTCCCTTGGGTTCTGTGACTTCACCCACTGCCCCTCTGAGGCATCTCCTGGCAGGCTCTCCCTGCCCTCAGCACGGGGCTGTCTCAGCACCGAGAGCCTTTGCCCCAGGAACCATCAGTTTAAAGCTAAAATAAACTTTCCATTTCTCCCCCAGATTCCATCCTTTTTTTTTTTGTTAATGCTTTGATCCTCTCTGCAAAGGCAACACCAGACCATCTTCCTTTCCAGCAGATGGCCAAGTTTCGTTGCTAAATGCAAAATAGTTCTTCAGCCAGGGAACCCGAGCTGGGGGCTTGGGGCTCCAGGGAACCTGAGCAGGGTGATTGGGGCTCCAGGGAACCTGAGCAGGGTGATTGGGGCTCCAGGGAACCTGAGCAGGGTGATTGGGGCTCCAGGGAACCTGAGCAGGGGGCTTGGGGCTCCAGGGAACCTGAGCAGGGTGATTTGGGCTCCAGGGAACCTGAGCAGGGTGA
>NW_021938808.1:149024-154123 GCF_001715985.3 Manacus vitellinus
TCACTGCAAAACCAGCTCAAAGCTCTCCCCTGCGACTCCCTGGCTTGCCTAACGAGCTCTTTGGGATTGTCCAGGTGAGGAAGACAAGGTTTCTTCCTCCCAGGGCTGCCCAAGCCCCACTCATTGCTGGGAAGGTGCCACTGGGAGGGCAACTCAGTTAAAAGCTGCGGCTGCAGAGGCACAGCCCGGGGTGATGGGACGTTGGGAGGAATTGATCTGTCTGCCAGGAGCGTTTGTTCAAGCCCAGGCTGAGGGTGGAGAGAGGAACAGCAGCAATTCACCAATTTGAAGCAGCAGCTCCCACTTTAAACCCACGAGCGCAGGGGAGGGGAAAAAAAATGGGGGCGAAGCTTCGTAACCAAATCAAGAGAGCTGTGAGCTCAATAAACAGGCATTATCCCGTGGCAAAGATTTTGTTACTGTGGACTGCTGATCCCTTTATCTCTCGGAGACAATCAACCTTCAGCCAGAGGAGTCTAACCTCAAACCCCCCTAACTCGATTTTCCGCGGTGTTAAAGTTTGGGGGGACATTTGTCAGCGCCGGGGCTGATAGGATCAGTCTGGAGGAGCCCGGGACAAAGAGCGGCGGGTGAAGAGCGTGTCACCTCCACACACATTCGTTCCCTTGATGAACAAGGAGCTATTAGTCGGTGAGAAAGCATTATCGGGGTGAAGGATGGCGCTGATTGTTTCGGCTGCTCTTCCCGTGACACCGGAGGAGGAGGAGGAGGAGGAGGAGGAGTCCCAGTGTTTGCCCGGAGCCCACCGGCTCTGCCCCCACCTCCCCGACCCCAAACCAACCCGGACACCCAATCCCAGGGTTAAACAATAAAAAGTTTAACTTGTTTTAAGGGGCAGTTCATCACCTGGAAGCCTCGATGTTACAAAGCTACTCCGTAAAACACCCCCCCCCAAAAAACTCCTGCCTGCAGAACCACGGTGACAGAACATCTGAGGGAGGCTCTTTTTGCTCCAACAAACCCACCAGCAGCCACGAGAGCTCTGGGGGAGAGAAGCTCGTTGAATAAAGTCATACCTGACTCCTCACACTGCTTTCATTTCCCAAGGAAAAAAAAAAAAAAAAAGTGAGAGGCCTTTTCTTCCCTCCAGTTGTCCTTTAACACGTTTCAACTTCGGGATTTATTATAACCAGGCCTTAAATTAAATTCTTCAGGACAGTGGCTTTATTTTTTGCACACAGTGATTTTCAGCACCGCATAACTCGAGTAGTAATTTAACATATTCCCCATGGCTCACGTTGAAACACACGTTTGAGCACATGGAATGAAGTCAGCAGCAGTTTAGCACGTGCTAATGTATATATAGCAGGGGCTTTTATTGCTGTCCACACCATTTCTCTCAGCTGGGAAGTTGGCACTGCAGGATTTGTTAGTGTTTCGAGGTTGATCCTGCAAGAAATGGGGACAACCATCGTTATTCCCACGGGCAGGTCCCCCCAGGTGAGCAAGTTCTGAACGTGGCTGTGGGATGAGGTTGCCTTTGATTGGAAGGGATCCTGCCCTCTGTCCCTCGAGGCTCTGGGTGCACGTGGAGCAGGAACATGGGAAAAGTGCCTTTGTGGCCTCAAACTGTCCCACAAATGTGTCCCACAGCAAAATGAAGAGAAGTTTACCCTGGTGTCACCTCACTGAGGGCCTCAGCAACTCAAACCTCCAATGGGAAACAACAAAACCCCCAAATCTTGGCTGCAGCCCCAGAACATCTCGAGTGCAGGACCTCGAGCATCTCCTGCCCTTGTTCCCGTTGGAGGACGAACACAGAACCCACCAAATATCTCATCTTGCTGTTCGTGCACCACCTGAGGGAACATCAACCCCAGGCCAGGGCTGCTCAAGCCCTGGCACTTTGGGGAGGGTGAAATCCCATTTCCCAAATCCAGGGAGGGAGGTCCTTGGTGCCAGCCAGGGGCTCTGGGCACCTGAACACTCACGGGGCACCAACTGGATGATCCAAAAAAATGGCTTCTCCTCTGCCACCTTCCTAAAATCCCTCCTATGGAGAAAACCCCGTGCAGGTGGGGGGTGACAAGAGTCTCTGGTGCCTGTTTAGGACACTGGAATCACTTCCTTTGGGAAAAAAAAAGGGGCAGAGCAGAAGCTGGGCTGAAGTTCCACCCTGGCACTTTGTTAACTTACATTTCCTGCATGTTGACCCCTCTGCTGGGGGGGAGAACAGAGACACGAAGCGTTTGCTCCCCAGATTTCCACCCTCACAGATAAAAAGGCTCTTGGGAGGCGGGGGCACAACTTATCCCAGACCCCCATCCCAGCAGAAACCTCTACATTTGATAATTCACGTGGGAAGATCCCAGGAAGCTCCATCCTGGCTCCTGTGACAGGTCCCACAGCCCCCTGATCCCACTGGAATAACCCACAGGACGAGGGCATCCCCCCACTGCAATTCCTCTGGGGCTGGATCATAAGCCAGCTTCCTATTTTCAGGCAGATTTGTTGGTTTTTAAGGTGCTTGCTAAAAAAAAAAACAAACCCAACTCGTGGTTAAAAGACCGTCCTCCAGGTACGGAAAATAAATCTCCCCCCCCATCTGATCCCCTGCGCTCACAAAGCAATACAAAGAAACTTTAATTATGCTTTTTCCCTGCTGGCAAACAGCAAAGGAGGCAGGATTTTTGCTTTAGAAAAGCTGCATTAATAAGTTATTGGCTTTTCTCTGACTTCTAAGCGATTTCAATTATAACTCCTGGCTGGGGCCCCACGGAACTGCTGAGATTTTACACCACACGTTTCATAACATTTCTGGTTTTCTTACGAGCTTCTTTTGCCATCAAGGAATTACTTGAGAATCTCAGCTTAAAAACCATCCCCAGGGCTGGGCAGAAACCTCTTTCCAAACCACAAACCCGGGCTCGAAACCACCCGAAGAGCGAATCCCAAACCTGTTGTTTGGTGTGAAAGCAGCTCGTGATTTAAACCCAGTGCTGGAGCCTGAGGTTGACAGTCCTCAGCTGCAAATAAACCATGAAACTGCAACCCACCTCAGTGTGGGGATGGGTGGGAACGAAATATTTTGGGGTCTGACCCGGTTTGGGTCAGGATTATGTCCCCAAAAAGGGTTGAGGAGAAGATGCTCCTCGGAAATCCAGGCTGCCAGCCCCATGCAGGGCCCAGCACCCCCCAGGACTCACCCCCTGCTCCTCCCCTCAGCCACTGCCCACGTGTGGATTCAACATTTGATAAAGAAAAGCTGCTTTTCTGGGATGCAGGGGAAGAAAAGGGGGGAGTCAGACAGGGGAGAAACCCCTGTGATCGCACCGACCCTCCAGGCACAGAAACAGCCCCTCAGACCAACTTCCCAAGGTCTTTGCCCGGAGGAGGAACAACTCTGAGCTCCAGATGGGCACCCACAGACCTGCAGGCTCAGAGGACTCCCCTCAGGAGCAGCATCTGCAGCCACAAGTTGGGATTTCTGCAGCAATTCCTCGTTTTGCCGCAGCTTTAAAATCCCAAAAATGAGCCCACGGAGCCACTTTGGGGTTGGTTTGAAATGGAAGCTGGAAATCCTGGTGGTGTCACTGCCACCACCTTCTCTCCAGAGCTCTCCTGGATAATTTGTGCACCCATTTTCAGCCCCCTGCAAGCAAACCTCCCCTCCTCCTCTCCCTCCCCAAACAAATAATCCTTAATAGAGAGGTGAACCAAAAAAAAAATACGGCCAAAACCTTCTGAGCAGCCCGAGAACCATTCCAGGAACTTATCTGCAGGATGCCAGAGACATTCCCACCCCAGGCTTGGAAGCACTGACGTTATGGTGCATTTCCATCCCCCCCCAAAAAATGATAAATCAAAGGCCCTGAGCTCTGTGGGTTTAAGGGAGGTTGATTTCCTTCCCAAAAATGCCACCTGGGGCAGAAATTGGTGTGGTTTAGGTGGTTTTTTTTTAGAAAACATGTTGTTTTCTAAACATCTCCTCCCCTTGGCAGAGCTCAGAGGTCGAAGTGGTCAAACCTGCTCCAGGCCACGAGAAGGAAGGAGGAGAAATAAGTGACCTGTGGGTTTAACCTCTCACTCCCTGGGCTTTTTGGCAACAGGAAGGATGAAGGTTTCTCCTCTTCACCAGCATCTCCCCAGTCACAGACCCCCTCCCCAAAATGTTTTCTGGGTTCTTTTCATAAAGCTTTAAAATTCCATCGACAGCAAGTTTATAATAACCCGGTTAAAAGCAACAAAAAGCCATTTCTGGACGTCGGGGAGGCAGCACTAATTGCTTCTAATGGTACTGAAAAGAAAAATGTAAAGCTTTCAACCCCTGCACAAGAGAAATTTCCACTCCTCTGAGGGAATTCGGGGGGTCTGAGTTGCACAGACGTGGAAGTTGATGATATTCAGCATTTCTGAGACGGGTTCTCAGCCTTTTTATTCGACCTGATGTTGGGGCAAGTGGCTCCTTCAGGGATCTGAAGTCACACTGGCCCCTCCAGCCTCGCCCCCCGAGCACTTCACCACTTCTATTAATGCCAGAGCGGGGCATCAGGGGGGAAAAAAAACCCCACAATTCCCATTTTTGGGGTGGAAAAGGGGAGATCTGCTGCTCCTGCAGCAACACCGGGGTTTCACTTCAGCTCCCGCCACGGGAAGGGGAAATTCCCGGGAATACCCGGGTTGAGGGGGGGTTTGGGGGGTAGGTTTGGACTGTTTGATGTGGGTTTTTTTAATAAAACCCCAGAAATCAGAGGCTCGGGACGCGGGTGCGGCGCCGAGAGGGGCCACACGAGGGCACTGCAGAACTCGGGAATGGCAGAGACCCCCCCAAAAACACACCGTGTACCCGTCATACACTGACACCTCCCCCAAAACCATCCCATGTACCCGTCATACACTGACAACCCCCCAAAAACCATCCCATGTACCCATCATCCCCCCATCATACACTGACACCCCCCCAAAAACACACCATGTACCCATCACACACTGACAACCCCTCAAAAACCACCCCATGCACCCACCACCCCCCCAACACTCACTGACACGTCCCCAAAAACCACCCATGCACCCCCTATGCACTGACACCCTCCAAAAAACCACCCCATGTACCCACAGACCCCCCCAGCACCCACTGA
>NW_021938808.1:154584-159577 GCF_001715985.3 Manacus vitellinus
CCTCTCACTGCCCTCACAGGGAAGAATTCCTCCTTAATATCCCACCTAAATCCACCCTCTGCCAGCTGAACTCCTGCCCCTCAGGGCTCTGGGATCTCCCTGCCACGAGCAACCCCAAAGGGATCTCCCACTTTCCGGGACAAAACCGCCTCTGCCGAGTCTCCCGGCGCCCCGAGCGGAGCTGGGAGTGTCTCCTAAGAGATCCTAAGGAATTACCACAGCCCTCAGGACCTCCACGGTGCTTCCCAGCCCTGTGCAAACATTGGCTTCCTGATCACTCCTCGGGGACGGGCCCGTGGAGCGGGGCCATGGCTCATTGAGTAAAACCATCCCAGCCCTCTCCATCCCTTCCCGCTCCCCCCGGGGACGGCTCGCACCGTTCTCCCCTTCCCACAGCCAAGCCCCAGAGCAGCCAAAATTAAAAAAGCCCGTCCCAAATTCACACTGCTGGGCTTTCCCTGCCCTCCAAACCCACCCTCCAATCCCACTTGGAGGCTTCTTCCCTCGAGCCTGGATTTAATGAAGCTGGAAAACCAGGAAGGTGGGAGAGGCGGCGTTCAACGGCACGGCGGGTTTGCAGGGGAGGGCACAACCTCTTGGTGGTGGGAAAAGGCCCCAGGAATGATGAGGATGTTCCCACAACGTTCCCACAGCGGGCCAATTTATCCCTCTGGCTGTGGGCAGAGGGATCCCCTCACAACCCTTTCCATCACTGGGTTGGGTTTCCATCACCCCAAGGGCTCCACCAGGATCCAGGAGCTCTCCCAGCCCACAGCAGGAGCAGGGTGGGTGCTCCAGGGGGGCTGAATGGAGAAGAGAGGGTGGCAGCAAAAAGCCCCACAAAAACCAACCAACCAACCAAACAAAACCAAAAAACCACCAGAAAAAATGAATTTTCACGCTTAGAGAAATCAGGGAAATGTGGATGACGACGAGAGCCAGCTTGGGAAGTTTTTGAGTGTTCCCACTCTTCCTGCAAGGATGTTCTAATTGGGAAATCGAGGCTGCTCGGTGCCCTTTAGCTCAGCCCCTTTGAAGAGGGAGGTTGAGCACCCAAGTCGCTCGTTAACTCTGGGAAATGTTGGACACCAGGGAAGATTCCACGTTTTTTCCATCACTGACAATCCAAACCAGACCAACCAAGCCCAGCTTGTACAGAGGTGATCAAGAAACACACGTAAAATTTCAAAATATTAAAATCAGGGTCATCACAACACTTCATGGTCATGGACAAAGAGATGTACCAGTCCCCAAACAAAACCAAAACCATGTGAGATGGGTGGAAGACAAGGAAGTCCTGAGGGATCACACCCTGCTTTCCACCTTCTCCACTCCAAGAACTTCAAGAACCATCAGTGAAACTTCAAAAACCATCAGTGTAACTTCAAGAACCACCAGTGACTTACCATCCTCCTGCAGGTCTGACGGGAGGGATGTCATGGAAGGGGCCAAACTGCAGCTCTGATTTTCATCAGAACTGTCCTGTCCAAAGCCAGGCTCATGTTGATCCTCCCCTAGAAAGAGAAGAGAGCCTGATTTTAGTGGGCACATCCTCAAACCCAAATGTTCCTGCCTTTCCTCCCAGCTCCCACCGAAGTTCTCTACAAAGCCCCAAAATGCTTTTGTGGGTTTTAAGGGATTTAAGGCCAGACCCATCACTCAGGGCCAAGGCAGTGCATTCCTGCTGCCAGAACACTCCTGCTGGATATGTGCAGCCTCCATTCCTGGAAGGCACACAAGGAAGGAGCTGAAAACACCAGTTTTGGGGGCCAAACTATCAGAAGTACATCAAAACTCCTTGTTCTCACTCTCAGCAAATAACCTCCCCATAAATCATCCCCGTGTAGAACAGAGCACTGTGCCACCTGCTCCACCAGAATGAATAATCTCCCTGTGTTTTAGGAAAAAAGCTCTGAGATCCTTCATTGGAGAGTGACAGGGACAAAGAGGCTGACTCCGTGCCAGGCAGGCACACACGAATTCACCAAGTCCCACATCTGGGTGTGGAGGCAGGAGCTGCTCCATCCCCACCCTTGGATGGGGCAGGGAATTGTTTTTTGCTGGGGAATTTGTGACTGATATTGGGTTTTCTGCAGGAGGCACTTTGAGGCACTGCAGTGACAGATGTTAATAGCAAAATTTAATGTAAACGGAGCACCGGCCTACCTGGAAAGGAAAACACCACTCACCCCTAAACAAAGTGAAAAGGGGTCTTTTCAAGCTGATATTTCCTGAGCACACAGAGCCCAGACTGCTGATAGCAGAGGTAAAGACAGCTGCTTGCTCATTCAACACGCACCAAACAGCGAGAAAGGCGAGTTTTCAGCTGATGTTAATTGTGCTCAAACACTAAACCCCAAGTTTTATCTGGGCAAACAGAGGAGTTTTAAATCAAGCCCTGATGAAAGGGCACCAGGGGCCTGGCAGGGAGGTTCCAACCCTCTCCCCCTCCCCTCCAAGAACCAGAGTGGAGATGCTGTTAAAGCCTCAGCTGCAGAAAGACCCGACACAACATTTCGGAGGTGGTTTATTTTTAACAACCTGAAGCTCCCTCAGGACCCCCCCCTCCCAGGCTCCTGCAGTCAAGAAAACTTCCAGTTCCTCATCCAAAGGAACAACCTGGCTGTGAAGAACATAATGCACAAGATTGTCCTCCCCCAGCTCAGCTTGTTCAAGCACAAATCACACCGTGCCAGGCACCGGCAGAGCCTCCTTGACACCAAAAGCTCAAAGGTCTTGAAAATCCGATGGGAGACCTGACTTTGGGATTTACCAAAGGCTTTTGGGGGGTCAGTGACACAGCACAGGGGTCCCTGGCAGTCCATCCTTGAAGCCATTGCAGCTTTCCCGACAGGGGAAGAGCCCAAGCAGCAATAAACCCCTTTCCCGGCTCTATTCCCACTTTGCTTCCAGCAGCCTCAGGGTGGAACCATCGGATTTCGGAGGAAAAAAGGAAATTCAGAAAATAACTCCTCTCCTTTGGGGGAGGTGCCATCGTGCAGCACCATCTGCACTGCTGACTCCTCGTGCCAAGGGGAGAAGCTGAGGGTTCCCTGGCCCCAAAAGGGCAGGCTCCGATCCCTCCCGATGGATCCCACGGGATCCCAGGGATCACCCACCCACACGCTCATTCTGGGCCACGAAGACCAAGCCAGGCACGTTCCTGCGTGCTGCAAGAACCCAAAACTCACACAGGCACCTCCAGGAGGTAAAAAATACCCAGTGAGGGGTTAAAAAGCAGAGACAAAGCCCCGCTCTGCTGAGCAGGCTCCGAGCACATCCCTGAGCGCTCCGACCTTGGCCGAGTCCTCCCGGTGCTCAGCTCAGCTGGGTGTGACAGGGGGATGTTTCTTCCCCATTTCACCCCTATAAAAAGGCTCTAATAAAAAGGGAAACGGGGGGTTCCTTCCCAGGAGGAGCCTCCCCGTGCTGTGCCACCGGGATGCGCCGGCGCGCCCGGACACCTTCCACGAGCCCCTTCGGCCCCTGGAAAAGGACATTTCCTCCCAGCCCGAGCATGCTGTGGTAAAATCCGCTTTTCCAGAGCGGCATGGAGGTAACAGGTGGTCCCTCCTAACGAGATCCAGGTGCAGGATTATGGGGATAACGAGCAAAGTGTTCCCGGGCCCGGCACGGGGAGCGCCCGAGCGTGGCTGCACTAAACCACTTGGAACAGGAACAAGGGCCCCCAGCAGCAAAGTTCCTTGCAGGGATCAGTCACAGGAGGGCTTACTGTTCCCCTGAACAGCAGGAGAAGCTGCTCCACACACCAAGAGAAGCTGCTCCACACATCAGCCACGGAGCCCCAGGTCCCAGAGCAATTCCCACGCATGGAACACGCTCGTCCTCATCCCTGTGCAGGAGGGGAAACCGGGGGGTTCACCCCAATATAACTCACCCATAATCCACCCAAACATAATTCAGCTAGAAAAGGATCAAATCCATAAAAATCTCCCCGTCCAGGGAGCGTTCCAAGCACGGCAAGAGCCGGGACCCTGCGAGCTGCTGCGGCACAAATCAACCCAAACAAAAGTGTTTGCTTCCCTTAGGAATGTTTTCAAACACCACCTCTCAAGTCACAAAACAGAAACCAAAGGAAAAAAAAAAAAACTCTTCCGCCTGAAACTAATCCTATGGCTTTTCCATTTGGATTTGCATCACCAGAACTTCTCTGTGCTTTAATCCCCTTTCTCCATAAAGTTTATGGAGCAGCAACAGCCAGTTGAGTCCAAGCAGAAAAAAAAAACAACCAACAACTTGTCAGGGGCCAAGCTATTGTTCTGATGAAGAAAAAACTCATTAGCTTTTAATGAAAACACAGGGAATAAAAACCAAATAGGCACAGAACCCCAGCAAATAATTACCCTGCACCTGACGCAGTGCTGCTCCATCTTCCTGCTCCAATCCCCAGCAAAACCCCCCGACTTGTCGCTCTTTGGAGCACAAACAAACCCAAGATTGGCTCTAAGGGAAACAGCGAGAGGTTTCTTGGGCTTAAACCTCATCCAGGGGCTCCCCTGGCACTGTTTGCTGTCCCCAGGGGGGGTTGAAGACCTGGATTTCTTGTTTTGTGGCACAGGAAAGATGAGGTTATCCCATCTTTGAGCTGCCTGGCACTTCCTGCAGCAGCAGGGAAGCTTGAAGGCTTTCTGTGGAATTAACACAGATTTATACTGATCTTTCATACTTCTCCATTCTAAGCAATTCCAGAGGGGGCAGGTGTGTCCCTGGTGTCTCCAGGAGAAGTCCAGTGCCTTTGGACAGGTCACAGAGGCCACACCAGGTCCTGCAGGACCCAGGGAGGTCACCCAGACCTGGCATCAGGCAGAGACCAAACCTCTGGCAGAGCCCTGGCACTGGGGGAGGAAAAAAACACCAAGAGACCAAAAAGAACCTTCTTTGGCACTAACAGGGCTCTGAGCAGGGAGGAGCCACAGGAGGAAGAGGCACCACGAGATTATTTACAAGTGTCGGGACAAGGGGGAACGGCTTC
>NW_021938808.1:159683-163474 GCF_001715985.3 Manacus vitellinus
AAGGCCAGGCTGGAGCAACCTGGGAGAGTGGAAGGGGGTGGAACTGGATGAGCTTTAAGGCCCCTTCCACCCCAAACCATTCCATGCTCAGGGAACAGGCTCTGTTGCTTCTCCTCCACAACCTCAGAGCACCAACCCTGCTCTCTGCAATCCAGGGAATAACCTGCCCCTTCCCTTCCTGTTTGAATCAGGGGCCTGCAGCACTGGGGAGTAAAATTCAAAGCCCTGCCACTGCCCTGGCTGAGCTGCAGGACCTGACAGGTGACAGCTCTGGGGACAAACACCAGAAAAACCCCAGTCTGGGTTCTGGCTTTGCTGGAATTCAGTTGTGCAAAGCCAGAATGTTCCTCCACGCCCATCTCTCCCCTCTGCAGAAGCAGGAGAGGGACAGTCACTCTTTTTTCAAGACTAGAACCTTTCATTGACACCTCAAAAATCAATTTTTGCCCGAGACTAAAATATTTTTTCCGTGCACAGACCGGTAAGGAACTTTTCCTGCCTTTGAGCTGCAGTTGGGTCTCACAGAGGGGAGTGAAAAGATTTAAAAAAAGAGCTGAATTAATGCATCCAGGCACACACAGGAAGAGAAACAATTTAAACAGGTGAAAGGGCTTTGTCAGAGAGGAAAAAAAAAAATAAAAAATTCATCTTCAGCAGCTTGTTAAGGGAACTGCAATTAAGCTTAGTTTGCATTCAGTGAAGGTCTTTATCCAGGTACCCAGAGTTTCATTAAGCATCTTTTTAGAGCCTCAGAAAAATCAATACCAGGCGGGTCCCATTTACACTTTTATGATGAGCTCGCCGGTGCCAGAGCGGGAGGAAAATCCCCAACTCCAGTTAATATTCCAGGAAAACAAAAAGTTCCTGCTCTCCAAGTAACGACTCCTCGGCATCAGACGCTCCAAATAAAGGTCTCTGATCCAAATCCCATCTGCCTTCGTGCCTGACAGTGTTAATATCTCTTAGGTTGTGGTTTTTTTTTTTTTTCAGGGACTAATTTAGCAGCAATGCATTTCCCCAAAGCAGAGCTGTAAAAGTATTATCAAATACTCGGGGTTTAATGTCCCTTCTCCTACAATCACTGGCGGAAATTATGGAGGAATCACATGGAAAACGCATCAACAGAGACGCGCCCACGCAGTCAGCACCACTCACATGTAAATATATTATAGTTTAGCTCTTGTAGTGTAGTTAAAGCTCTGTCAGCGCTGCTGTTATAAATTATATACCTTTTTAAACGCATTTATGTGCTGGCAAATGTATGATGTTTCTCCTTTTTCTTTTTTTTTTTTTCCCAGTGCCTTAAAGGGCTCCGTCGGCTCCCGTTTGGATCCTCGTGGTTATATGGGAATATATGTGGGAATATGGGAAAGAACTGAGGGGTTTGGTGCAGGCAGGTTTTCTGCACCTCCTTCACGCCGATTATTGACTCCCTCAGAAGTGCCAGGGCCTGGATAACGTTATATTTGCCTCGAATATCCGTGTTTTCTTACTGCACATCACCGTGAGACACATCCACGTGTTGACATCCATCCCCCCTCCCCGGGCTGGACCCACAGAGTTACAAACAGCAAACCCCGAAAATTCCTTACAGGCAGATCTCAAAGGGTTTATCCTGCCTAATAAATATATACATATATTATTATTTTGGACGTGGAAACCACGCACAGAAGGAAAAGAACCCGTTCCCTGGCTCGGGAGGCAGCCGAGAGCAGGACCCGGCTCTGCCCGAGCCGTGTTTTGGCAGCGGGACGGGTCTCCCCTCCCGGCTCAGGGGTCAAAAGCAAAGGGAGGGACCTCCCCGCACGCAGGAGGAGCCGATTCATCATCGTTTTAGAAACGCCGACCCAAAACAGGGTCTTGGCCGCCTGACAAGCGAATCCGCTCCAAGCCTCATTTTCCCCGCTCAGCCTCCAGTTTTTTGCGCTAATTACGCGCAGTAAAGCAAATTAATGGTCCACTAAAAACGCCACTTATGCTCCAAAGCGAGCGGAGAGCGGGAGGTTCTTTGGCAGGGGGTCGGGGAAGGAAGGACGGACGGACCTGCAGTGATGCCCCGCGCCCAGCAGGTCGGGCTGCAGCGCAGCAGCAGCCGGGGATGCTCTGCCAGCACAGCCCAAAACCACCCCCCTCCCCTTCCCCGGGCACGGAAAGGCCACAAACTTCCCGGGATTAACGACGTCCACCGAGCCCCGAGCCTAAGGCCGACAGCGGGCTGCCTGAGGAGAGAGAGGCAAACCCGAGAGAGGGGAAAAGTGCGACTTCTGGGGCGCAAAACCTCCCGTGGAGGGGGGGAATAATAAAAATAAACTCCTACAACGGGCCCAAAACGCTGAATATGCTGAGCTGGGAGGGACCCCCATTGAGTCCAACTCTTAGCACCCCCACCACGTGCCTGAGAGCACATTTTATTCCACTAGGATACGAAGAGCTGAAGTTTTGTGGCTCTCAGCCCAGAGAGAATGAACCCAAAGGGCAAGGGAGAAGCTCAGGAGCAAGGCTGGGGTTAAATTATTTCCTCTCCCTGTCACGTGGCAGAGCAACCTCATGGCTCCCCAAAACAGCAAATAACCTGGAAGTTATTAATTCACAGGCCTTCAATCTGATATGCAGATAATTCAAATGTCTTCCTATTGCTGGTTACGGGGTCGTTTTTAGAAAGGAAAAAAAAAAACCCTGAGCAACAGCAGAAAGCCCAAGCCCTGCTAACACCCCACAAATGGCATTCAAGGAGTTTCCAACTTGCAAGCCTGGCCTGGAAAAAAAAAAGCCTTTGGCAGGGCTGCTGTGTCAGACAGCAAAGCTCATCCTCCTGCATCCAAATAACTCAGAGGTCAGGGGGCCTCAACAGCCCCCAAATCCAGGCAGAGGAGCTGCTGAGCTCACCCAGAATCTCCCCTTTGCTCTGGATTCTCCAACCCCTTTGTGTCATCCCCCAGCTGAGCTTCCCCCTCTCCAGTTTTCTCTCCCTCTCCTCGCTGTGGGTTTTGCTCCCTCCCTCCCTCCCCTCTCCCTTCCCAATCCTTGGCTCCTCTCCCTCCCCAGTCCTTGGCTCCCTTTCAGCAAAGGCACTGCAGATTCTGCCTCTGGAGTGGGCAGCAGCTCCAGGGAACAGCTGCCTGACAGGGGGAGCACAGCCCATTTCAGCCTGGCCTGGAAGGAGCCTGAAACCCGGCCCGGCACAGCATTCCCACGGGATGTAAACAAGTAAACAAGATTTAGCCTTTCTTTTATCACCCAGGAACACATCAGTGAGACACAAAGCCTGTCCAGCACCAGCAAAACCAGCCCAAAACTACCAACAGTTCGTGTTTCTGGCTGTTAAATAAATTATTCCCCTTGACAGGGAAGGGGATTGGGGAGGCTGAGGCAGAGGAACGTCCCAAATCCACGCCTGGGGTCGCCTTTGGAGGTGGAAAAGCAGCAGAGCTGTGCAATAATTAACAACCAGCCCTGCAAAGGGAGCTAAAAAAAGATGATGTCGACATCGCCAGCCCCAGGGAGGAGAGGCCAGGCCAAGCAGTCCTGAGTTATGTCCTGGCAGTGTCGGGAGGTTCAGAGGGTTTTTCTTGGCTGAAACCCTTCCGAGGGGACCGGGAATGAACAGCAGGAAGGGCCCGAGGGAGCCGGGGCTGAGCGAGCACATTCCAGGGACGAGACACAAGGAGGCTGTCTTGTCCCTGTCTGCAGCGATTCCCACCCTGAGAGGAAAAACCCGGGAATGCCGAGCCGGGAGCAGGTTAAAGGAAAAACCCGGGAATGCCGAGCTGGGAGCAGGTTAAAGGAAAAAA
>NW_021938808.1:163544-174728 GCF_001715985.3 Manacus vitellinus
AGGTTAAAGGAAAAAACCGGGAATGCCGAGCAGGGAGCAGGTTAAAGGAAAAACCCGGGAATGCCGAGCTGGGAGGAGGTTAAAGGAAAAACCCGGGAATGCCGAACAGGGAGGAGGTTAAAGGAAAAACCCGGGAATGCCGAGCCGGGAGGAGGGTGCAGGCAGAGGAAGAGCCATGGGGTCTTTAGGATGAGGCAGGGGATGGTTTTCCAGGTGTGCCTCGGGGTGGGGACCGAGGAAAGGGCAGGAGGATCCCTGGGCAGGTGACCCGGGAGAGGTTCCTGCCCTATGGAGCAGAATCCTTGTGGGGAGAGGGAGGGGAGACCCAAAACTCTGGAGTTCAAGAGCCAGGAGTGGGGGCTGAGGGCACAGAGTTCCCAGTGAGGCTCAAAGGTTCCATCCCATCACCCCTTTACAGCCTCCCGAACCTCTCAGTGGCCAAACCAGAGGATTTACATCATTCTGCCCTATTTTTGCAGCCTGTCACCGCTGGGAGCAGCTCTGCTCCTGGATACCACCACCCTCCCCCTGGATACCACCACCTTCCACCTTCCCCCTGGATACCACCACCTTCCTCCTCCTGGGTACCACCACCCTCCTCCTCCTCCTCCATCCCCAGAGGGGCAATTCCTCGGAGGCTCTGCTCTGCCTGAGCACAGAGCAACGTTTGGGCTGCACAATCATCCCAGAATATTAGAATATCATAACAACCCCCGAGGTTTCTTCATAAAAAGAGAGCTGCAGCACAGCTCTATTACACAAACCAGCCCAGAAGACACAGGGGGCTCATTTGAGCCTCCCCAGCCCTGCCCATCAGCCCATTCAGCCAATCTAATAATTAGCCTATTTTATTAACTGCCCAGAGTGAGAGCAGCAGAACCCGTGAACATTTCACTTGCCGGCGCCGTCGTACATTTAACATCTTTCACTGACATTTTTATCCCTCCCTCCTTTCCCCCGAAGGGTTTGGGGTGGTCTGACCCTCCCTGGGGAAGGACAGTGCTAAATGGGACCCAAGAGGGCAAACCCTGCCCCGAGGAGTTACAATTGGGATGGGTTTCACAGGGCTGGGGGGGGCTCCAACACTTTGATTAATGAGCTCTGGGAGCTCCGAGGAGCACCCAAGTAACCCAAGCCAGGGAACTTCCCTCTGCCTTGCAGGGGGGTTTTAAATCAACAGGCTGGTTGAAAAAGAAAAAAAAAAAAAAGAGTTCAAGAAGCCCTCCTCATCAACCTAATTCTTCTCAATAAAAGGTCAGGAAAGTTTTGACGTTAAGTGCAGAATAACCCAGGCAGGCTGGGAGTTTTGTTACCTGGCTTCTCAATCCTTGTTGTAAATTCTGCAAGTCCCTCACTTGCTGGCTCTGATTGATAACAGGACTTTTTTTTTAAATCAGGTTACATGTTTATCCTTTTCCCTTCTCTCCTCCCCCCAATGAACACACCCAAAAAAGCAAAAAAAAAAACAACCACAAAAATTGCTTGGTATTTTCAAGAAACGCAGGAAAGGCCTTTTGCATTTTGTTCTGATGCAGCAACAGGAATTTCAATCAAAGATAAACATCTCCCCCTTAATTCCTGTGCGCTCACAACCAGCTAAACCCACTTCTGACCACTAGAACCACACTCCAGGGTCACTGGAGCAGGCTGGGGCAAGAGATTTGGTCCCAGTCCCACCCTGGGACAGGCTGGATGTCAGAACTCCCCAATGCTCCAGTTTTTAAAGACCTGGAAATTGAGGCAAGAAAGATTTCAAAGCCTCGTGAAACGGGTCAGGGAGTTGGTTTCTGGTTTGAACACTTGAAATGCCACAGCAACAGCTTCCAAAGTACACGTTTCTCTTGCTTTTTCTATGTGTGTATATATATATAAATATAAATATAAATATAAATAAAATAGATATTTCAATAAAGACGCAAAACCCCCACAGTCCAGCCCTCCCCAGAGCACAACCACTCGCCTCCCACCCAGGACATTTTGCCAAGCAGAACGTTCTGTTCTCCCCTGGAATCGTCACTTCCCTCCCCAAATTTCTGTGCAGCATCTCAGGTGGAGGAATAATTTATAAGCCCCCTGTAGAAAAAAAAAAAAAGCAAAGCTGTGCAGCTGCTCCCACTTTGCAAAACTCGGGAACAGGAGGGGGATTTTCACTGCAGAAAAAATCAGGTTTGCCCAGAATTTAACACACACACAGAGAGAGAGAGAGAGAGGCAAAAAACAGCCCGGTCAGAGCTGCAGGAGGCAAAACCTGGGCGCTGATAAAGGGACTGTCACCAGTGTTGATGTTAAACTTCGCTTTTTTCCACTTAGAGAACACGAGCCTTGGGGTGTATTTGGTTTTTCCTTCATTAACTCTGCCCTGGGTGCACGCTGAGGGGTTTTTTTTGGGAGGCATCCCAACAAAAGTTGGTTTTTTTTGTTTTTTTTCTCTTTTTTTTTTTGTCCCTCCCTGCCTTGTCCTGCCATCTCCAGGGCTCGGGGGTTTGCAGAGAGGGGGAATTCCACGCATGGTGACAGGGAGTGGATGCTCCGAGGGCACAGAACATGCAAACACTGCCAAGGCAATGCCTTCCCCCCCCCTCGTGTTCCCAAACACATCATAAATCCCGGCCGGGTTTCCGTGCGGGATCCCCTCCTGGCGTGGAGGCAAAGGGGGCTTGGGGTAAATAAAACTTACTGGGATCACCGGGCACCCCATTAATTCAGGAACACTCTGCCCCGGCTTCAAAGGGGCTCCTCTGCAGCCAGGAGGGTGTTTTTGCTGCTCTAACGATTTGCTGCTTGTCCTTGTCAGAACTACACGGCCCCAAAACGGGGAGCAGGGAGGGGCTGGGGGAGTGCCCGGTTCCGCCTCCCAGCCAGCCCTGGGAGCTTCAGCTCCACGGATCTGGGGCTTCAGGGAGGAAAAACGACCCCATAAATCTCCTCTTGGGGCTTTTGTGAGATGCCAGGTCATGGAGGGAGCTCCACACCCTCCCCAGGTACCGACACACCTCCAGCTCCAACCCCAGCACAGCCCCAAGGACTCACCATCCAGGGCTGGGAGAGGGAAAACCACCCACACCTCACCCAAGGAGTGTATCCTGTGGGATAAATGGCCTGCTAAGACTTCCCACACCATTCTGTGCTTAATCCTTTTAGAGAACATGCAGACCCCCATTTTGTCCCCATCTCCCTGCTCTGCTTTGGGATTTATTGCTCCTGACTCCAGGCAGGGGACTTTTCCTGGGAGAAGCAGGACCCAACCCCTCTGGACACACCTGTAAACTCTCTGCTGCCTCACACACATTACCCTCAGTTTTCCCAAATCTCATTTTAAAATATCCTGCGTTAAAAACGCCCTAAATTACATTTAAAAATGGGAACAATTCTCTCTCTCTCTCTCTCTTGCATGTTTTCACTACTTATAAATATTTTAAGGAGTGTGTCCTACGAGAAAAGTGGCCTGCTAAGACTTCCCACACTGTTCTGAACTTAATCCTTTTAGAGAACATGAAGGCCCCCATTTTAAAGTCCTGTTTTATCCCCATCTCCCTGCTCTGCGTTGGGATTTATTGCTCCTGACTCCAGGCAGGGGACTTTTCCTGGGAGAAGCAGGACCCAACCCCTCTGGACACACCTGTAAACTCTCTGCTGCCTCACACACATTACCCTCAGTTTTCCCAAATCTCATTTTAAAATATCCTGTGTTAAAAACGCCCTAAATTACATTTAAAAATGGGAACAACTCCCTCTCTCTCTCTCTCTTTCTCATGTTTTCACTACTTATGAATATTTTAAGGAACTCCACTATTCAAACACACAGAGCACTTCAGAGGAAAAAAACCATTTGGGATGAATTTTTGATGGCAAAACAAAAGGGCTGTCGTAAGCTCAGTGAAAATAAATCTGGTTTTAGTCATCTATTTGGGGCTGTTTTCCTCAAAATAAAAGTAAAAAGCCATTGCCTCCCACTGCACCCACTGGGAATCATTTCAGTGAGAGCAAGCACATGGAAATCAGGAGTTCTCTGGGCTGAGGGGACCCCAAACCCAGGAGGAAGGGCCAGGTGCCCCCCCAGGAGGGTCTGGAGGGATGATTCCAGCCTGGAGAGCTGGGCTGGGACAGCAGAGCCCCATTTCTGCAGCTCTCACCATCTGTGTCTTCAAGCAGAACGTCACAGAGTCATTTGTGCTCCTGAGTGTCCCAAAATCATGGAATCATGGCATGGGTTGGGCTGGAAGGGACCCTAAAGATCATCCCATTCCACCCCTGCCACAGGCAGGGACACCTCCCACTGTCCCAGGTTGCTCCAAACCTCATCCAAACTGGCCTTGGACACTTAAAAAGTCCTGTCTAGACATCAATCAAAATCAAATCAGCCCAAAATACTGTTTAGACACCAATGATCCCATTGAACTCCCACCACACTGGATTTTTACACATCTTTGGGGTTTGGGACTGAAGGTACCGACAACCACCAGTGACAATTTAACTCAAACTCCCACCCCAGCAACTCCAAACCCCCAGCCCTGCCCTCACAGCTCTTATTCAGCCCCACAAACACCTTTTCCCTGTTTATCCCATCCATTTGCATCGCTCCCTGTCCTTCCATCCCCTTCCCCAAGTCCCACCTCCCCGTCCCAGCCTCCCCTCCCGTGTGACACCGATCCCTTGCAGTACCCCAGATCGGCCTCTCGCCGCTCCCTCGCACCATTCCTGGCTTCCCTGCCTTCCAAACCCAAGCTGTTGCAGAGCATTTCCCCTGGAATAAAACCCGGGAAGAGCACCCAGAGCTCCAACCCACCCGGGTGCTCTCCGGATTTCCTCCCCCAGCTCTCCTCCCGCCCAGGGGAGGCTGTTGCAAGACGTGCATCAAATATATGAAGTGTATAAAAACACTTCCCAGGGGCAGCCAGCCCTCCTCCAAAGGGGAAAATCAGGGCTCTGTGCAAAGGAATAAGGGAAAAAAAAAATAAGAGTTGCACAGTGCAGCCAACACCTGGGATTTGGGCACAGCAGCTCCTGCTCCAGACCCTAAACCCCGTTGGGTTCCTTTCTGACAACCACACTCAGGGACCCAAATCACCCTCCAGACCCACACTCCTGTTTCAGGCAGATTTTTTGCTCGGTGGGGAATTTTGAGACCAGTTCTGTTCATTTTCAGCAGGTCGGGGTGTTGGGAGTCACCCAGGTTTGGGTTCTCAGGGGGGGTTTCACAGCAAGGTTTTGACTCCAAGGAGCTCAGCTGCCTTTACCAGATATGCTACAAGTTGTGCTTAAACCCTTGAGAAAACCCTTCACTGGATATTCAAAAAAATAAAAATCCCAAAACTTCTTAGAAAACAAACAAGCAAACAAAAACACACACACAAAACAAACCAAAAAAAAAACCCCACCTCTTTCTTTGCCACATCAAACTGTTCTTTCAATGCCCTGGCAGTGCAGCCAATTCCTGCCTGCTTTTCCCAGTCCTCTTATCAAGATGTTCAGGCACAGGAGATTTATTTTTAGGCATGAAGTCGCCCCTGACTTTATTTTTCTCTGGCTCTTTTCCACCCAGAAGGCCCCAGGTTCTCCCCACCACCTCTCCTTCCCCCAGCAAGGCTCCCAACCTGGGGTTCAGCCCCTCCAGGTGATGCCCAAGTCCACGTTCACACCCTCAAATCCTCCTGTTTCCTTGGCACACCCTTCCCAAACAACACATCCAGAGACACCTGGAGACCCAAAAAACACCTGCCCAGGAATTCCCAGTGGGAACTGAAGTGAATTAAAAACCACTCCTTTCCAAATCTCTCCCTCACACCACTCAAGCTCCCAACTCCAGAAAAGAATAAAGAAGATCCCAAAGGAACAAAAGCCTCCCCTCCCTCCACCCTTCGGATCGCGGGGACCCTCCCCGTTCAAAAATCCTAATTTTGAGCCTTTTATGTGCTCAAACCCTCTCTCCCTGGGCGTGTTTTTTTTTTAATTTCGCACACAGCTGTCTGCTGTACTTCCTGCAATGGTGCCAGATGCTGGGTTCATCAGCCCAGAGCAGGCAAACAATGCTCTGAAAGCAATTAGAGGCAGCGAGGCTGCACCGAGGCTCATATTAAAATGTGATAACACTGTTCTGGGGGGAATTGCAGAAGCTGCTGCAGTTCTGACATTTCTGTGCTGCCAGACACGGGCAGGATGGGCTGGAAAGTGGGCCCTGATCGAGGAGGGAACACACTGGAATTTATTGCTGGAGCAAAGGAAGGGTCAGCTGAGCTGGAACGCTGGGAAGGGGTTTTGTTGCAGCCCCGTTGTTTGAACAGGGATCTGTTTAAGGAAAATTTAAGGGAAAGGGGCAGTCCCACTGATCCCTGGGCCTTGGCTGCAGCCAGGGTGGACCCAACGCTCCAAAAATCAGGAATCAGACCGAGCTCCCCCCGTGTGCCACAGTCCAAGGAGCTCCAGGTCGGCTCCAGGCAAAGCCAGATCCATCAACTGGCCCTGATCCACAGGAGAAGCCACTGACAGGGCTGGTGACCCACAGGCACCCTGCAAAGTTTAAATCATCGCCCCCATTATCAAGGAAATGAAGATCAAAGTCGCCATCAGAGCCTCCCCCAGCTTGTTAACAGACAGAACAAGGGATGGTCACGGGCCTGGAGAATTTACAGCCCGGCCATGTGGCCACACCTGGAGCCTGACTGAGTTTCAAGTTCAGGTTAAACACGAGCAGTGAGACTGGAGGTCACCCAAGAGCCTCTGCTCCCAAGCCAGCGGTCCATGGGAATGCTCTGCCCTTCCCAAACTTTAAAGCTTTTCTGGAGACAGAAGTTCTGCAGAAAAAAAAGCTCCCCGGGGCTCGTCCAGGACAATAAATTCCTGCCAGAACCACACACGTCGTGTTCTTTGCTCTCCAGGGTGAGGAGAAATGAGCTTCTGCTGCTCAGCACAGCCAGCCCAGCTCCTCCTGCAGCCCCAGAACTGCCACACTGCAGCTTTAGATTCACTTCAATTTCAATTTAAAACCACACACATCCAACCCCTCCCGCCCCTCAGGCTCATCCCCCTCCTTCCCCCATGGGACTCACCTCGGGGTGCAAAAGCCAAGTGGTACCTGAAAGAGCAAAGAGAAAAAAGAGTGGGTAAGGCACGTTATTCTCTCAGAGATCTGTTCCAGCCTCATGAACAAGGGGCAGAGGGGAGAATCCTGCCAGGAACCCACGGAGTGGGCGACACAAATTCCAGGCAGGAAGCTCCAGGAGGAATTGGGATGTCCCCTGTCCCTGCCCAAGGTCAGCTTGGAGCACCCTGGGACAGTGGAAGGTGTCCCTGCCCCTGGCAGGGGGTGGCACTGGATGAGCTCTGAGTCCCTCCCAACCCACTCCATGATTTTGTGAACTCCCATCCACTGGAAGGGGTCTCCTTTCTCCAAACACGAAGGTTTCTGTGACCTTTTGCTGCCCAGCCTGAATTAAGGGCTTCCAGAGGTCCCTTCCAACCCAAACTATTCCCTGCCCTCGTCTCACACCTCCCCTGCAGCAGCAGCACCACAGAGGGGGCAACACACGCCCTGCCCACGCCAAAAAAACCCTCATTTCTTCCCCTCCCTCACACTTGGGGCTCATCTTGGGTTGAAATCAGAGTCATTTTAATAAAGGAACCAGCACTGGGGAGTTTTGGAAGCGGATCAAGGGCCGGGGATAAACCACAAAGTGACCCATTCACAGGCAAGATGTGTAACAAAGGCTTGGTCTATAGGCACTGGTGGCAAGAATCCAGTGTGTGAAAACCCAATCAATTTGTTTTCCTCATTAAAAAGCTTTCATGAAGAAAATGATTTAACACAAACATCCGAGCTACTGACGCAGATTAATTAGGAAACAAGGGCGGAATCCTGATTAAGGGGCATAATATTTATTTGACTTGTTTGCTTTGGACCAAAAGAGGAGAAATTAAAGGACGTGCAGGGGCAGAAGAAACTTTGCTGGGTGAGAAATGGCAGCTGTGGGATGGAGGGAAGAGCCACAGCACTGTGCTCGTTCCTCTGGGCCTTTGGATGCTCCTGGCAGTGGTTCCCAAATTCTGCAAGGAGCTCTTCCCTCTCCCATCCTACATTTTCTCCCCCGAGCCCAGAGAGGCAACACCACCCACCCGAGGTCAGGGTGTCACAGCAGCAGCTCCACCTTCTGCTTTCCAGTCAGCTTTACCTGTTATTCAACCTCTGCTTTGAGATTTCAATCATTTATTCAACATCTGAGCTGAGAAACCTCCACCCCTGGCTCTGCCAGAGCTCCCCAAACCCCCCAGCCCCGAGAGCTGAAATACTTTTGTCTCCTGAACAGACAAGGACGGCTGAAAAAAACAAAATAAAATCACTTCTTGCTCCGTGAACTTTTGTCTCTTGTGCTTGAGAGACTGTCCTAATCTCCCCTGCACATGTTTTAGTGATAACATTTACTGCACCGGGGCCAAAATGATTTTCTGTCACTTGTAATTCCAGCTCAATAAAAGTATAAGAGCTTTGTTTCTAACCTCTGTCATTTTTAATACAGTAAAATGGCTTAAAAAAAAAAAATGTAAAATTGAGTTCCATTTCCTACAGGACCAGCAAAGCCCATGTTAAGCTTTGCTCTGATCAAATTTAAGGCAAGGGGGGGGGGAAATACCAAAAACATGCTTGGCTTTGGCCTCTTTTTTTTTAAGCATAAGGAAACAGTCAAAAATTCTAATCTCATCAGATCAGGATATGTCTTTAATCTCCAGCTTTGATCATTTGCACTCTGGAAAGGCTTAAGCAGAGAATGAAAGTTTAGTTTAAAATTTAATCGGGAGTGGGAGGAAAATGGTCTTGTTCTTACAGAAGATGGAAGAGTAATGACCCAATTCCTTCCTCTGCCACTGACTGCATGGAAACCTTGAATAAATTACTGACCTCAAGAGTGCACAAGGTACTGAAAACACCGTGGCATCACATCCAAGCCTTTCCACTTCACAGAATTTTTTCTTTCCGCTCTGTGTTTCCCCCACCCCTTCCTGCAGGCAACCTCCTCCTCGGCTCATCACCAAATTCCCTCCTCACCATTTTCACAGGTGGCCAAAATATTCCTTTCTTTTTTTTTTTTTTTTTTCCTGCAAGAAACGCAACGATTTGGGCAAAACACCCGGTTTTGCTTCAACCACCTCAGGGGTTTAATTCAAAACCAGCCGCATCCCCGGGCCCTGAGCGTGATAAAATCAGAATAAATCGAGTTTCTGTGCAGCAGGGGAGGAGGAACTCGCTCAGCAGCAGCAGGTTCTCACCTCGGGCCCTTCTCCAAAGTGAGCTTGAGGCCAATTAACGCTTTTGTTCCCAATTAACCCAGCGCTGAGGAGCACTGTGAGTTACTCAACACGCCCATCTGTGGGTAACAGGCACTTACACAACATTTCCTCCTCCAGCAGGTTTGCCCCCAGAGCTGCAGCCCAGTAACATCTCCCAGCAAATAATTAACAATATCCTGTAATTGCTCCACACCCGTCCCCCCCTGAGCCAGCTGAACTCAGAAACCAAAGGCCTGCTCCTTCTTTAGTTTGGGATCAGCTTGACGTTTTCATCCTTAATAAACAGTTTTTTAGGTCTCACAAGCACCAGCAAAAGCTTCTCACTCGTTTTAAGGAGAAAGTTTGGGAACAGGGGATGGATTTGGTCATGGCTTGACTGTTTTCTTTTAAGCACACGATTAAAAAGGCTCCTGTGCCCCAGAAATAATCCCCCAAGAGGAAAATCTGTTCAAGGCCAGGCTTGGAACAACCTGGGAGAGTGGAAGGTGTCCCATGGGATGGAACTGGATGATCTCTGAAGTCCCTTCCAACCCAAAGCATCCCGGGATTCCATGGAATCACAGCAAAGAGCTCCCAGCCCTACAACAGGAAGGTTCAATTCACACCCCAGACCCTAAAACAGCAGAGGGGAAACGGGGGGAAATCTCCTGTCAAAGGATGAACAACCTGGAGCAGAACCCTCGGGGATTTTTGGTGCTTTATGTGCAGGGAGGAACTCGCCCAAAAATGTCTGGAAACACGACTAGGGATGTGCTGGAAGGAGCAGAACCTTCTGCTGCCTCCCAGGAGGGAAAGCTGGTTCCAGGACCTGGCTCACAAACCTCATCTTTGCACTGGTTTGGAACAGGAGCAGCACCAGGATTGGCACCTGGGAGGTTGGAAAATCGAGTTCTCCAAATCCTCCCCCCTTCCTTCCAGGTCTGCTGTGGGATGGATTCACCCCCAGGAACCAGCTTTTCATCCTGGGGACAGAGATGCTTCCAGGGCTGGCCAAGCAGAAAAAATTACTTTAATGCTCCTCTCACATCCCCAGCAGGGTTTAAACCAAGGAAACACAGAAATATCCCTTCCTGCTCCAAAAGGAAGGGCTGGCAGAGCCCTGGGATACACAGGGATGAAACTCCCCCCTGGCTCAGTATTTCCCCTGCCACACTGGGTCTGGATTTGCCCTCTGGTGCAAGGACAGGACTTGTGTTTTCTTGGAGCACCAAGATAATTTGGTTGTATTCCTGCATTCCCAACCTTTACACAACTCAAGCAGATCTGCCCCAGGCCCCTCATCCTCTGCTGTTGTCATGGGAAGAGTCACAAACCCCACCAGTGCCCAGAAATCCAGGAAAACACAGAATTAACACACGCCCTCCTCCCAGCCACAGAAAGTTGCTGACCAGCAGCAGTAAATCAGGCATCAAACCTGCTCCATTTGGGGCCAGGAGCAAAAAAAAAAAAAATCAGTGTCTGAAATCTCAGTGTTAAGCAGGGGGTCAGACTTGATGGGCATAATGGTCTCTCTGCAGCTCTGAAGTCTCTAAAAGTCTAAACCCCACTTTCCTCTCAGGCTCAATTGCAGCAGGAACCATAAAGTCAGGTTTCAATCAAATTTCCTGCATTTTCCTGTCCAATTAAGAACACTAATATCACCACAGATGTCATTAAATTAGATATTTTTTTGAGACAGCCTAATTTGTTCGGTGCGCGGCGTTCGTCGGGTTTTAATGTTTGGGGAGGAAAAATAATAATAATAATAATAATGAAAAAAAAAATCAATGCTGTACAGGATTTCAGGCAGGGGGAAAAAAAATAAAAAGAGATGAAAATGGGATTGGGGAGCTCAACCATTAGCAAAAGCCAGTTAGAAACCACTTCAAATGCATTTCTCAGCTCAGTGTTACACGGGAGCAGCAG
>NW_021938808.1:177503-184242 GCF_001715985.3 Manacus vitellinus
CAGGGATGAGTCCCAGGATGGGGCCCCTGGGTTTGTGTCACTGTCCTGTCACAGCAGAGCTTGAAAAGCAGCTTTGCCTCGAGGGGGGGGACGTGGTGCTGGGGAAGAGGATGAAAATCCTCCCGTGTTGGACACTTCCAGGTGATGCCCTGGCCTGCCAAGGGCAAGAAATGTGTATTAAACCAAATTCTTGGTGGTTTTTTTTTCTCCAGGAGGGTCGGGGGTGACTCCAACGTGACCAAGCGCTCGGGTTTTGTGTCTCCACGAGAGAGGAGCCCTATAAAGACCCGCCAGCCGAATTCCAGGAGCAGTTCCTGAGCCTGGCTCGGGATGCAGCTCTTCCCCCTCGCAGACACACGTGTCTCTCCTCAGCAGTCCAGCACTTTACTCATGCTCCATTATGAACCCGAAAATGAAACCCTACCCACACCCCCCCAGAGGGCTGCTGGGGGGGAGGCAGGAGCTTCCTGAAGGCAGCAGAGGCTGATGATTTCCTGCACACCCACCACAAAAGCCACAGGGAGCTCCCCGAGGAGCCAAACCCGGCCCCCAGAGCGGGACCTGCTCAGATCCTCTCCCATCAAACCATTCCAGTAAATCTCCCACCACAAATCATTGCACTAATGGCTGGGGGCAGCACAAGGACTGTCTGCAGCCTCTGCTCTCTCCCCCCTTTCCAAGCAATAAAGCCCTGCAGGGTCCTGGCTCAAGGGTCTCACTTTCCCCTCCTCGAGTACCTGCAATTTATTTCAATCAGCAGCAGGACTGAGGCCCCACACCTCAACCTGAGCATCCAGGAGGGATTTCACATCCCCTCTCCTCTGCTAAGGCTGCTGCACCACTCCCACTGCTTTTTTTTTCCAAAGGCTGCTGCACCACTCCCACTGCTTCTTTTTTTGCCCCCCCCCGAGGTGATTTGGTTCTAAAAAAGCTTCACCCCAAATTGTACCCTCGGGCTGAGGAAGGGCTAAGAGCCAAGGCTGAGTTCTGTGTCACAGCATCAGCTCCAGGACCTAAAAAAGCTGCTCCTTTTTCGAGCAAATCAAAGCCAAACAACCTCTGGGAAGGCAGAAATCCACGGACCAACAGCCCCAGCAGCACCTCATCCCACTTCTCCAGCCCCACTCACAGCTCTGACAGCACAGCAAGACAGAGACCACCTACCCCAGGAGGCAAGAACAACCCAGAGCTCCCAACTTTGCCAGCTGCCCCCCCACATTTATCAAGTTTGGTGCTATTTGGGTTTAATTCCTTAAAACCAGACCCGGAGCTGCACTTCACGGAGGCACAGATTTGCCCCTGGGGAAGCTGAGTGCCCTCAGGACACTGGGGAAAAAAGGAAAAAAAAAATCCAAAAATCTTCCCTGATGTCTGAATACTTCAGAATCCTGCTTATTTAACTTCTCCCATGCAGGATTCCTGCCTACAGGAATTTTTCAGGGGGATCACACCAGCAAAGAGGCAACGGAGCCCTTTTCCTGCCCCGTCCCAGGACACTGCTGCACCCACAGCCCCCACTCTGCCATCAGCCAAGCTCCAGCCCCCTTTTCCAAAGGCTTCCATCTTCTGCATTCAGCCTGTTTCAATTATTCAGGGCAACCCAGGCTGATAATTACACAGTCCCGAGCTGCTGAGTAAAACTGATGCTTAATTAGCCAGCGGGAAAGATCGATTAAGATCCAGCGGGGTATCTTGCAAAAGTTCTTCAGTGGGGCTGCAGGGAATAAAAGTCTGGCTGTGCCCTTCCAAAGGATAAAAATCCTCCTCTTCTCAGGGACTCGACAGCAGCTTTATTTAAACTGGCTGCTCGGCTCAGGCAGCCACCCTGAGCTTTATTGTCAGGCCTCAGCACCGGGTGACACAACTCACAGCTCGTAACCAGAGCATCCACAGCGAGCTCTGCAGCACATTGCCAGCCAAAAACATAACCCAGCTGAGGCCTAAAGTTTTATTTAAGCCTTGAGCAGCCTGATTTCTGGTTGGGCTTTTTTTTTTGTCCCTTAGTTTTCCCCTCAGAACAATAGGAAAAAAAAAAATTAAGTTTGCTTCCTTCGTTTCTCCAAATGATGCATCTCGTGTTCTTACTGCTCTTGGAACAGTCCTGAGGCTTTAAAATCCAGGCCTGACCTGGGTTCTAAGTCAATAAATCCCCTTCATTCCTTTTTTGCTGGATCAAAGTCCAGACAACACGTTCTGGAGCTCAGGAGCCCCCCTGTGAAAGGGATACTTGGAGCAGCAAATCCACAGCACGAATCTCTGCTCACAGTTATTGATTTACCCACAGACTCAAGTGATGGATTTTCTCCACAAAAAACCCTCTCTGGAACAGGAGAGGATCAGAGACCCCACATGAAAAGAGCTGCACATTCCCAGCCCAAGGCAGCATTTTTTCACTTCGAAACGCACAAATTCTGAACAAAATAATGATGATTTTCCAGACAACCATAAACTGGTTAACTGGAAGTGTAAAAACCAGTGGTCTTATTGCACCAAGCCCTGAATGTCCATGGATTTTCAAAGCATGGGGACAACTCTACCAGCACAAAGTACCCCAGGATGTGCCACCATTCTTTGATTAGAGAAGAATTCAGAGAACACTGACCTGGCTTTGACTCTCTGGATGCCCAGAAGAATGGCATCCCTCTGCTCCCTGGCTTCAGCACTCAGGTTCTCGTTCTGCAGCCCTTCTGCCAGGTACTCCTCAGCATCTGGGGAAGAAGGAATTACAGGTTAAAACTCAGAGATCCTTAAAACTCAGAGATCCCTGTTCCTGGCTAAGAAACCCAGAGCCCTCGAGGCACCAGCCCAGTCTGAGCTAAAGACACGGGTCAGTCAGTCTGAGGACTTGATTTGGAGAAGTGAAGCCCTGGAAGTGATTAAAGAGGATCTAAATGTTGCCTGGGATGACAGAGCTTCTCTCCAATTGCAACAGTACACAAGGCAAATAAACAAGTGAAAAGAAACTTTTCACTTTGGAAACTTTTCACCGCTGGCAAAAGCAGAAGAGAGGATGAGGAAGGTGAAGTGAAAACGTGACCAGACCAAGTTCAACTCCACCTGCCTCTGTGCTGCCCCAAACCCTAAATATCTGCTGCTGTGAAAGGTTTTTGGCATTAAAGACACAGGAGTGGTTCTCCCATTCAGGGAGGATCCAAAGCATTCCTAAAACCAGTGCAAGGTATCCACCAACACTCCAAAAATCACCCTGATCTGGGATTTTTCACCCTGAAAACCAGGTTGGTCGTGCACTTGTGTCACAGGGTGGGTTCTCCTGCGGGGTTGTTGCTGGACTCCCAGCACCCTGTGCCTGCTCAGACAAAAGCAGACACGACAGTTCTCCCACCTGGAAAAAGCACATCTGTGTGCAGAGATCCGGCCTGAACTGCCAGACAGAAAGGATTGAGCGCCTTCTATTTGCATAAATATTTACGTTCTTTATGGGAAACCGAAAGAAAAACCAACAAGCTCAAGAAAAAACCAACAAACTGGTGGAGAACAAAACAGTCCCAGCCCCACCTGCTCCCAGCCTCGTGCTCCACTTCTCCTTCAGCAAAGATTGGCTTCACTCAAAGCTCTGCTGCTGTACATCCACAGGCCCCTCCAACCTTTAACTCCCACCCCACGCTGTGCCACTAATGGCAGTTTAATATCCTGCTTGCAAAGACTTCCAGCTCCTTCTGCTGCCAGCCCGGTGCCAGCAGCGTTTAGCACACCCCAGGTACCCGCAGAGCTCCTCAAAAAACAGCCCCTCCACCTGCAGGCACCTCTCAAGATCAGAATGCCACGGGAGGAATTAAAGGTTTTTTCCTGTTAAAAACGCGATCCCCTCGTTCCTTTTTGCTGTGCCTGCTCGTGGTGGGCTCGAAGGGTTAGAGCAGGGGAGGGGGGGGAATAAAAAAAGAGGTTTTTGAAGTGAAGGTCACGAGGAAGGACGTGGAGGGGGAGCAAGGCTGGTGCTTGGGCATCCCCCAGGCACAGGGCCCTCTTCCTTGGCTTCAGAGGGGCAGGGGGACTCAGCTCTGCCCACAGCAGCCTGGGAAGAGGGAGTGACTCCAGAGTGTGACACTCGTCTCCACAACAGCCCAGTTCTCCTTTTGGGKTTWWTYMRSYKRAARSMMCMKTTTGCCATGGGAGCACCTGCTAATTACCACATTCCTGCCAAATGCAGGGTCCTGCAGGTCCTCACCAGCTCCTGCCTCTGTGTCCCTGCCTTTCCTCCTGCCAGGAGGGCTCCTGGCCCCCGGGAACCAGGTCTGAGCCCATCAGCCACAGCCACCCCTCCCCAGGGGAGAAACAACCCCAGGAGATCAAAATATCCAAGCAGAGCCATTCCAGGGTGGGGATGAGACTGTTCCCAAGGGCCTGGGGGGACAGGACAAGGGGCAGTGGCTTCAAACTGACAGAGAGGAGGTTTAGATTGGATATTAGGGAGACATTCCTTCCTGTGCTGGTGGTGGAACAGGCTGCCCAGAGAAGCTGGGGCTGCCCCATGGAAGTGTCCAAGGCCAGCTTGGACAGGGCTTGGAGCAACCTGGGATAGTGGAACCACCCCCATGGCAGGGGATGAGACTGGACAAGATTTAAGGTCCCTTCCAACCCAATCCATTCCATGGTTCCCTGACCCACAGCCCCAGCAGATGGACAGCAACCCTCGAGCACAGCATCACTGCCAACCCCACACCTACATCCAGCAGCAGTCTGGGAGCTCCAGGAGCACAGAGATTCCAGGCAAAAATGCCTGTCCATACAAACTCACTGCTGGTACTTTGACCCTGGGGTAAGACCCAGGCTTTGCCAATCCCAGGCTTTGCCAATCCCAGGCCAATCTTCTAATCCCGAGGCTCAAATTCATTTTTGGTCCCTCCCTCTGCACTTTTAATTGCACCCCCAAGGTACTGGACCAGCTTAGAACAGGTTTAAAGATGCTGGGGCTTAAATCACAAATGCCACAGAAAGCACCCAAGCACATCTATCTAAGCCCAAAGAGCAGATCTTGCTCTGAGGAGCCTCCTCAGAACAGATGAGGCCGAGGGGACAATTTATTCCATACGAGCATAAAAAAAACAAGGCAGTAGAAATGGCCCAGCAAGAGAAGCCACAGGCAGAAAAAACGCAGTGAGAGAAGAGGCGAGGAAAACAAACTGCTCCCAGAACTGCTGCAAATCCCAGTTACCACCCCCCGTGTCATTTTTAAGCTCAGATTAACGCGGTGAGCGCACGATTAGCCCCTAATACAGCATTTACTTACTGGGATGTCAGCCCAGATCAGCTGCTGGATAAGTTATAGGAGGAGCTGGGTGGCTCCTGCAGAGCAGGCAGGGCCCCCTTTCCCAGCCAGCCCCGAATGTTTATAGCAGCAGGAAATGAAAAGGAAAAGCCCTGGCCATAAACTCTCCGAGTGGCTCAGGAAGAGCAATGTGTGAGCAGCTCGGGAGTAAATCACCCTAATGTTGGTTTTACTGCTTGTCAGTAACGTTAGAGCCTTGATGTTTATGGATGGCTCTCCCAGATCCACTCGGAAAGTTTACAGGGCTCTCCTCCTCCTTTCCTCAGGCTAAAAAAGGTAAAGAGAGAGAGGAGGGAGAGGGGAAAAAAAAAAAAAACAGTGGAGATTTCATCAAGTGTTTCAGGGGAGCTCCTAGAGGTGATTGCAGCTCTGCACTTTAATCCTGCAGGAGATGCCCAGCATCCTGAGAATTATGTCACAACCACTGAAGTCCAGGTAGCAAATAACCTTTTAATGGCAGCACTAAATTCTGGGAGTTAATCAGCACTCAATGAGCAGGGCTGAGGGGGATTAGGATGCCCTGGGTATTCTCTCCACGTTCAGTTGGTTTTTTCGCTCTTTTCTACTCCTCTGCCATCAGAAATCCCACACCCCTGGTGCAGTGGAACCAGTCCCAAAGGATCTAGGTAAGGGAATGCTGAGCCAACCAGCCTGTTCCAACACCTCACACAATCCCCCTCCTGCAGTTTATCACCCCTGGGTGGGAAAAATGAGTTTAAAGAAGGGTTTAGGACACCCATCAACAGTGAGAGCACAGATACCCTGAGCTTCCCTGGGACTGCACCAATATTTCCAGGATGTGTCCCAGGACAGGCAGGGATTTGGGAAGGTTGGGTGGATCATCTCATCCCACCTGTCTAAATAAATCTGTGAACTATTTATTGCACAAGGTGTTTCTTGAGCTCTTCTGGAAGCTCGAGAAAAGGATGTTTTAATTGTGAAACAATATTTTACAGGTGGGCCTTCCAGATTTGTGGGGCTGAGGGAGAGGAAACCTTGGGAACAGAAGGAACCTTCATCCATCCTGCATTGGACACTTTCCCATGCAAGGAACAAGAGGGGGGAACCTTCCCAAAATTTCAGCTTCCAAGTCTCAACCCCAATTCCCTCATATTTAACTTTTGGAGCTGCTCATTGTGCTGCTGACTGGGGCTCACCAGCCCTCACCAAACAGCATCTCAGTGTTTATTTTTCCAACAGCTCTGCCCTCAGCCACCCCCAAGCTTTGCTTGGTGCTCCTGGTGCCCAAACTCCACCAGGAAAAGCAGCTTTTCCAGCCCCACCCCCCGAAACCAAGAGGCTCCAGGAGGCAGGTGAAGGGCAGGGAATCTGATTGACTTTGCTCCTCCAAACAGAACCAGCAGCACTGTGTTTGGCAGAGATGTATCACATTTTCAGAGCTGCTCTGTCAGCCTTCAGGAGGAATCTATGCCAGCAAGTATGAAACACTCT
>NW_021938808.1:186667-188669 GCF_001715985.3 Manacus vitellinus
AGGCCCCCGATCCCTGCCCGGCAACGGCCCAGCTGAACCTGCCCCTCATCAGCCCCCCCGTGGGGTGTCATCTCCCTCTCCATGGGGTGTCATCTCCCCCCAGGGGCTCAACTCACAACACCTGGCCCCGGATCGACCCTCCCGTGCCCGGCTGGGTTCGTTCCAGGCTCCCTCCTCTAATTCTAAAGCACGGGGGAAGAACGTGGTGCTTTGGCTGCTCTGCGATAAAACTTCCCCTCCTCCTGCGTCCTGCCCGGGGAGGGGGCTGGACTGGAAGAGCCGTTCAGGTTTCTGGCCCGGAGAAGGAACAGGGCTGTGCACTGGGACGTGTTTTATGGCAGCAATAAATGCAAACTGAGCTCTGCAAACCAGCAGTGCCACTGCAGCAGGTTAACCCCCCAGCCCTGCCTCTGCTCCTCTCCCACAGCTGTGAATCAGCACAAGATAATAGAAGGGGCACCAATGTTATTTTTTTTATTTTTCATTCTCGCATTCCCAAATTTCAGGCTCGGTGTTGCCAAATCCAAATGCTGGCTGAAGCTCAGCAGTGATTTCCTGCCCCAGTTTAACATTTCCCACAGGTGAAGTGCTCAGGATTCCGTCCTTCCTTTGCAATATCCTGGTATCAAACAAATATTTATTATTATTATTATTGCTCTCCTCCTGCCACAGCAACGATCACGAGCTGGGAAAACAAAATCCAGAGGGTAAAGGAAAATAAAAGTGTGCCCTGGGATCTGCCCCTTGGCTTCAGTGGGATAATGCCATGCTCGGAGGAGGAGCATCATTCCAAACAGTTGGAGGATTGGATTCTTGCAGCTCTCTGGATGCAGCACCTGGATGCAGCAGGTCTGGGATAAAGGAAACACGGGACAGATTCCAGATTTGCCCAGAGCTGCTTGCTCAGTTCAGTCAAAGCAATCTGGTGGTTCAGGCTCCTCTCCCGCCTGGGAGAGAAGAGCTGTGCTGGCAAAGCCCCAGGTGTGGGGGAGATGGGAGTGCCCGAGAGGAGGATGGAGCTGGGCTTTGATCATCCTCGTGGGTCCCTTCCAACTCGGGCTGTTCCATGATTTTAGGAGGGAGATGCTCTTCTGTGTGCTGTCAGGTGCCGACGTGCTCTGTGACCCACTTCCTGAGACAAGTGGGTGAAACAAGGCAAAGACTGTTATGCTTTTAGTTACCAGCACAAATCAGATTAAAACCAGGTACAAGACGAGGCCCAGGCCTTTGTGGGTTTGGTTTTGGGGCCGTGCCAGCAACTCTGGTGTTCTGGAGCAGAAGCAGAAACCCCCGGAGCAGCTGCCAAGTTCTTTTGGGACTTTTTTGGTGGAAATGTGCCTTTTTATGCACAGGCACAGCACCTCACTGCCTGCCATACAAATAACACTTGTCAGGAGGGATGATTTTAATGGAGCAGTGAAGGCACCGTGACCGTGAGCAGCTGATTTACCCGAAGGCTCTGCTCCAATTTCTGTGGGTTCTCGTGTCTCCAGTCCCTCTGTGACAACACTGGAGTGGCAGCTGCCACTTGGGGTTCAGTCAGGGAGAAGAGGAGACACTGTGTTTCGTCTCAGTTGCTCTCCAGATCTGGGAGAAGAAGCCCAGCACTCCTGATCTAAAGCTCAGCAGTGACTTCCTGCCCCAGTTTAACATTTCCCACAGGTGAAGTGCTCAGGGTTCCATCCTTCCTTTGCAATATCCTGGTATCAAAACAAATATTTATTATTATTATTATTGCTCTCCTCCCGCCACAGTAACGATCACGAGCTGGGAAAACAAAATCCAGAGGGGAAAGGAAAATAAAAGTGTGCCCTGGGATCTGCAGATCTGGAGGCAGAGCTCACGTCTGACGTCACCCACCCAAACTTCCAGGTTTCCTACTCCGAGTAAATCTGGTTTCTGGCCTTCCCCCTTCACTCCCCTACAGTGACAACACCTCTGCAGTTTAACCTGGATTTTAGGGCGAGAAATTGTGCATCTACCCTGACATCACCTCTGCAGC
>NW_021938808.1:188689-190755 GCF_001715985.3 Manacus vitellinus
AGAAATTGTGCATCTACCCTGACATCACCTCTGCAGCTTAACCTGGATTTTAGGGCAAGAAATTGTGCACCTACCCTGACATCACCTCTGCAGCATAATCTGGATTTTAGGGCAAGAAATTGTGCACCTACCCTGACATCCTGCAGCGGATGCAGAGCCCTCAAAGCACAGGAAATGCTGCTGCACTTCGGAGGGGGGGGAGCCTTGCATGGGAAATGGCCTTGCTGGAAAGTACAGACACCTCAGTGCCTGCCCCCTTACACCTCCCAGTCAGGTGGGGGCTCATGAGTCAGGATTTAGAAAATGAGGAGGAAAACGTGGGGCTGTGTCAGCTGCCCGAGGCTCTGGACACGTCTGGGTGGCTCTGAGTGTGTGCAGGAAGCAGTGGCGTGTGTGGGTGGATGTTTATGATGGATCTGTGCTCGTGTTCTCACCTTGAGCTGTTTGGGGATAAATATTTAAACACGGCTGTGTACAAACCCCAGTCAGTTCATTACACACTGCAAATAAAAGCAGCTGCTTGCTGAGACTGACTAAGTCTAAAAACGAGTTTATAAAGGAATGAACTGGGTCCCTTAGATGGCAGAAACTGCCTTCAGATATGCCAGGGAGGTCGATAAAAGCGGATCAATGCAAATCTCGGAGGAAGGAACGTTCCTGAGGCTGCAGAGGAGCGACTCGTCTGCCCCCACCCCCTTCAGCTCCCACACCAACCCGGGAGCACAGCCCTGGAAAAAGGCACCAGAAGATACCTGGTCAGCGAGACTTGCCCAAGAGTTGAACTGCTTTAGCATATTTGGGGGCTGGGGGGAATTTTTCCCCGTGTCAGGGCAGCAGTGACCTGGTTTGGGAGGGGTGGCTTTGCCTTCCTTTGCAGCTTGTGAGAGCAGAGCTCAGAGAAGTGGGGACTTCACACCAGAAGCTTCCTGCTGTTGCAGTTTGTGGCACCACTGAAGCTCCAGATCTTTCCTGCTCCACCCCTGGGATGTGTTGCAGCCTGGTTTTGGGGCTTTCACTGCAGACAGCATTGGGAGCAGCATCCCAAGGGGAGGCTGGCACTGCTGCCCCCTGGGCCATGCATCCATCCCACGGCCCTGGCACCCACAAACGGGGCCCAGCACCTGCAATCCTGCCCTCAGGCCCTACAGGGACAGGTTTTAAGGCCAGGCTGATCACACAGCAGCTGTTGTCATTATTAAATCCGTTTTACTGAGGGATGCTGAGACATGGGAGCCTCACCTGCCACGGAGACAATGATCCTGTTCCCCAAAATCTTTGCACCAGGCCAAACCTCCCCCTCGACCTTCTGCACTGCAGATAAAAAGCAGGCAAACTGTTTCCCAGACAACTGACCTTTTTTTTTTATTATTTCTGTCCTTTTTTCTCACCACTGTCGTTTTCGAAGGTGTGAACAGGTCACAAATTTAGATTTGTGGCCAGCTGGGAAGGAGCTGGGGCAGCCTGGCAGTGACTGGCACCTTCCACAAACCACACGGTTGTTATGTAGCATCAACCTCTATGGGCTCTGGACGTAAAGCTGCCTCCCCACACGATAAAAGCCTCACCTTAATCATTTCAGGTCCCAAGTTCAGCAGACAGGCTCTCTCCTAATGATATTCTGTTAAATGGACAAATTTCTTTGAAGGCTTGTCTCGCTTTGAAATCCAATTTCGCAGGCAGGCAGAGGCGATTGGGTGTAGCTATGGAAACAAAGCCGGGCAGCCCGAGAGGAGCTGAGCGCTGCGAGGTGAGGATGTGAGAGGCAGAGCTGTCGGAAATATCAAAGGATCTGGAGAGGTTGGCAGGAGACGTGTCCCTGTTCCGGGCTGTTCTGTGTGGCTGGGTACCGGCGCCTGTCAGGGAAGGGAAAGCAGCCGGCTGGGCTGTCACAGCCTGCAGTGGAGCTGGATGCACAAACCGGGGGGGGAAAGAACCTCCAGTTCTCCTCTGCCCCCTCCCACAGCCGGATCTCAGCCTGGAGTGGAGCTGGAGGCACAAATCCGGGGGTGCAGAACCTGCAGTTCCCTTCTGCCCCCTCCCAGTTCCCATCTGCCCCCTCCCAGTTC
>NW_021938808.1:191163-194414 GCF_001715985.3 Manacus vitellinus
TGCCATCCAGAAAGGTTAACAACAAAAGGGTAACAAGGTTAAACCACAAAGCCCCGGCTGATAACAGCCATTTCAAGCAGCTGCACCGAAATGAATCTGAAACCGGGAGTAATTAGATAAGATAAGGGCGTGTGTGTGCTGGGGTGGGCACACGCTGACCCCGACACCCGTTCCACGGAGGAGGTGGAGGATCACGGGCTTCATTAGGCTGGCTCAGGTTATTTGTTCACCCAGGCTGGGGCTGCAGCACTGAAAGTACATTTGCAGCCCCTTTATTCCTCCTGCTCGATATCCCTGCACAGTGCACCGACTTGCCCTTTTGTCCTCTCTTCCCGGTGCTGCCAGTTCAGAGCAGGCTCTAATTCCTGCCTGTTCAGAGCAGCTGCTATTCCATCCATTTCTGAAGCACGGCTCCTGCCATTCCAGGGCAAATTGTTGGGCCACTGGGTGTCATTTGCTGCCTCTGACAGTGACCAACAACTCAGGAAAGAGGCAACTTTCCAATCTGGTAATGCACCTGACTGCTTGAATAATGTCTCCTGGTTTCCTAATCAGCTCTGCCGTGCTAATGCTCTGCTGTAATCCCAGACTTTCCCTGCCTGTGTCACTCCCATTGTCCAACAGCTCGGGTGTCCTTCCCGGGGACCAAGTCGTTCTGTGAAAGGGTGGTTACAGTGCTCATAAACCCTCGTTTATTTTCAAAGCTGAGTGGTCTTTCGTTGTCCTCCTAATTCCACTCCTCCCCTCTGCCTCTCCGGGGCTCGCAGGTTGCTGCTCATCAGCTGCCGGAGCCAAAGAGAAACAAAAACATGTCAGCAGCCCTGAGTTATGGTAAACAGGGCTGGTCCCCAAGCAAAACTAAACGACTGGCCCTTGCTCCTGGCTCAGACTGCCAGACTCTGGGTTCATTTACCTTCCAGACACGCCGCCTTCTCCCCGCTGTGAAGGTTTCTCGGAACAGAGCAGGTATGGGGGGGTGTGTTTGTCAGAGGGACTGGGGGGGATCAGGAGTGTTTTTCATCCCAGCGACACCTCAGTCAGAGCAGGACCCACTGAAATGTCTGAAAGGGCTTAGTCTGGCTGGACGAGGTGAAGGGTAGAGGGGAAACACATCCCCAGGGAGGATCCTGGGGAAATGAGCCCCAGGGTCAGGGCCTGGGCTGGGGTTTGGGTTTTCCAGGTCCGTGGGCCACGGCAGCACTTTGGGAACAGCATCCCAGGGAGGGACAGGCAGAGCAGAGGGGTTGGTGGCTGAGTCTTAACCCAGGAGTGGGGAGGACCTGCTTCATTCTTCCCGTGTCCAGCTCCAGCCCAGGTCTCAGTCCCGAGCCCAGCTCTGGGATCCCAGGAACACAAACCGGTGAAGGTGAGGCACACGTTTACTTTTCATGTGGCACAAACATCCTCTCCCATGCAGGGGGATTTGACTCCAGTGGTCCATCCCCTCCTCCAGTGGTCCATCCCCTCCTCCAGTGTCCATCCCCTCCCTGTGGAGGTGGCCTGTGGCCAGGGGGTCTCTCCCTGGAGGTGCCCACCGAGGTCAGAGGGCTGGAGGTGCTCTCCGAGGTGACAACACTCCCAACATCACCTTCCCAGGAAAACTGTGATCCTGGGGGGAGATGAGGGGACAGGCATAAAACCAGGGGAATCCTGCAGTCTCTGGGGACAGCTGGAAGGGCAGGATGCTGTGAGGGGAGGATGAGGAAGCCACGGGGAGCTCCTGGGGAGCTGCTGCTCCTCAGGCTGACGGACGGGCTCGTGCTCGGTGCTGAGGTGCTATTGATCCCTGCCTGGCTGGTGGCAGGGTGTGATGGAGCTGCCCTCTGCCCTGTAGATGTGCTGCAGCACCTCTTCTCTTTCTCCCAATCCTCATCAAACTACTTTAATGACTCTTTTATTGACAACAGCGAGCCTTAATGAGGAGCACGGCCGCGCACTTCATTAAGGCTGCAGAGGGGACACTCGCTGCAAACAGCCAAGGCCAGGGGCTGCCACCCAGGCTGAGGGAGAGGGATGGAGCCCAGGGAGGCTCCACAGTTCCCTGGAGGAGGGAGAGCTCCCTCTGTGCTCCTGAGAGAGGACGAGGGTTCAGGACAAAAATCCACGTGGGCTGAGATGCAGCGGAATGAGGGAGGAGAGATTCAGTCGTGCAGAAGGGTCTTGGTGGGCACACAGAACGTGATGTGAGGCCCTAAAACCTCCATGAATAGTTCACTTCAGGATGGAGAAGGCAGATGGCAAAATGTTGGGTGGCTGTTGTCTGAATTTTCACCTTGATTCTCCTCCTCAGTGCAAGAAGAACACGGGGTGTCACAATGTGAAATGTCACTGCTGGGACATCTCCCACTAAAACTGAACCAGCCATTCTGTGAAGTTTCCTTCATTCTGGAACCCAGCACAAAAGACAGATTTGGACTCGGGGGTCTGGGTTCAGCAGAGACTCAGGGATGATGTTCTAATGCAGCCCTGCTCCTGCATTAACACCCATAAATCTCCATCCATCACACAGTTCTATTTCAATTATTGAGCCAATTTCCAGACACTTTTATGATGTATTGTTTGATTTTATTAACTGGAGTGAAGGTTTAAACTCACTGAATTCCCACAGTAATCTTGCCCTGTAACCCTACCCACCTTATCAAATCTTGCTTAATGAAATGCAGGCATCTGTCTTAATGGCTTTCAAACCAGGCTGTGCAGACTGACCCAGATGTTAGTTCATAAATAGGAATATTTGGAGGTGTTAAACGGGGTAGCTGGAGACAGAAAGGAGGTCCCTGAAGTGATCTTTTCTCTTATGAAGGAATCAGCGATATGGGAGAAATTACTATAAATCTTCATGAAGGAAAACGAGAGCCAGAGGGCCCGGGGAGTGCAGGCTCAGCCCTGGGAGCAGCACAGCAGTGGATGAGGCCAAAAAAATCATGTCCTGGAGAAACCCACTGTTTTGGTAGAAATTTAAAAAGCAACCTGCCTTGATTTGAGGCCAAAAATAGTCATTTGATGTGTTTGGCCTGGGGATTATTATGGTGGCTGTGCTGAACAAGAGGAGGAATTGGGGTGTTTGGGGCCCTGTGGTGCTCAGCCTGTCCTGGCAGGGATCCTCAGGGATCGTGGTGCACCCTGGCAAACCAGCTGAAGGGTGGAAAGGGGAGTGCAGGAGCCATGTAAGTTATCACCTGGAGTGCTGGGATCACCCCTGATGGAACATTCTCTATAAAATAACATTTACAGCTGAAACATGTTCCGTC
>NW_021938808.1:195384-199873 GCF_001715985.3 Manacus vitellinus
TCAAGCAATCAATGAGTGTTTGTAAACTGCTCCCGGCTCTCCCAATGAGTGACTGCCGCGGTTTAGGAATGCAAAGTGTTCCTCCCGTTGTTCCCTCGTTGTGGAATCGGAGGATAAAGCTCGCAGGTGTGGGAGAATCCGGCTGGAAAGGCGCCCCAAATTCCTGCGGGTGTTTCTGGGTTGCCCTTTTCTGCCAGAGGCTTTCAGCACCCCTGTGGAAGGGAGGGATTCAGGGGTCACGGAGCTGCTCTGCAGGTGAAAGCCTCGGGGTGAGCTGGAGCTCGTGGCACCTCCTCCCTTCGTGCCCAAATTTTGGAGAGAAGGAGAGGAGAGAGAGGAGGGGGAGAGGGGAGAGGGAGAAAAGCAGAGAGGAGAGAGGGAGAAAAGGAGAGAGGAGAGAGGAGAGAGGGAGAAAAGGAGAGAGGAGAGAGGGACAGAGGAGAGAAGAGAGATGGAGAGAAAGGAGACATGAAAGAGGGAGAGAGGAGGGAGAGAAAGAGGAGAGAGGAGAGAGGGACAGAGGAGAGAAGAGAGAGGGAGAGGAGACAGGAGACATGAAAGAGGGAGAGAGGAGAGGAGAGAAGAGAGAGGGACAGAGGAGAGAGGGAGAGAGGAGAGAGGAGAGGGGAGAAAAGAGAGAGAGAGAGGAGACAGGAGACATGAAAGATGGAGAGAGAAGGGAGGGAAAAACAAGCAAGGAGAGAAGAGAGAGGGAGAGAGGAGAGAGGGAGAGAAGCCCACAATGAGCAGAGAACACACGTCACCTCTCCAACTGAATTTTTGGTTTAATTTCAATTCCTGCCACTGTTTTGTTGAGGTTACTCTCACAATGACATGCTTTCACACCCCGGTTACTCACTGTTTTGTGTTTTTACACAACTGTGCTCTTCTCAAGTGCAATAAAAACCCGCAATCCCTGTTTTATTTGAGAGGAAAACACTGAAGGAAAGGAAGTGTCTTGTCCAAACAACACCTCGGGCCAGTGGAAGGGTGAGGAGCAGGGCCCTCGTCCCCCGAGGTTCAGCCCAGCTCCCTTCCCACCAGGTCGATTAATTTGAGAGTTTAAACCCAGATCCCTTTCCGGGCACTCCCAGAGCAACGGGAACCCTCCAAGGGGGCCTTCTGAGAAGTGCTGGGCACTCTCTGGCCTCCTTCCAGGGAAGCACTTAAGGGTGTGATTAACTCCGGGGGTGATTAACTCCGGGACCAGCGGAAATGGGGCTTTGGGAAGGAAACAGCCCGGGGAAAATGAGGGCTTCCCACCTCAGGAGAAGGCAGGTGACAGAAGGATGTGCACCAGGAGCCGTGTCCCACCAGGGAAAGAGAGGGTGGCCCTTCCCTTGCTCCACCTGTCACCCCAACTGTCCCCTGGAGCTGCTCGTTCCTTCTGCTGCAGGGGCTCTCCACGGAACCAGGGAATCCCAGGATGGGTTGGGTTGGAAGGGACCTTGCAGCCCATCCAGGGCCACCCCCTGCCACGGGCAGGGACACCCTCCACCAGCCCAGGTTGCTCCAAGCCCTGTCCAACGTGGCCTGCAGCAGAGCTTAACTCCCTTCCCTCCCTCCATCGCTTCCAGACAGATCCAGGCAGGAACAGCCCCTCTCTGCTGCCTCTGTTTCAGCTTGAAAAGGGAGAGTGGCACCTCCTGTGAAAAGTTTGGCCTCTCTTTGGAGCCCCTGATTGGTATAAACTGGTGTGTGCCCTTTGGAGTGGTTCCTCACACCACAATCTGTAGCCAGCTAAGTGCCTGATTATCCCCCTAAGTCTGAAAATAGCCTTTTAGCCTTTCTCCCCTACTTTTATCTCCTCTGCTGTAATTATCTGCCACTTCTCTAAACTTCTGCAACCCCCTCCTTTTAACCTCCACCCTCTGTTCCTCCCCTTCCAGCCCGGGGCAGAGGGAGATGGTTGAAGGTGAAAGAGAGGGCAGGGGAGAAGGGCCCTTCCTGGGGAGGGGTGTCTGTGCTGCCCCTCTCCCCCTGCATTTGCATGGCTGTGGGGGATGCACACATTAAAGGCTGTGGAGCTGTAATCCAGCAGGATTACAAGGGTTTACAATTCCAAATCAAAGCCCTGCAAAGGTCAGACACCCAACCCAGAGCAGAGCTGATCCGGGATTCCAGCTGATGCCTTTTCTTCCTCACCTCCTCCTGAACCAGCTGATCCCTGGGGGAAGGCCCTGCAGCCTCTGTCTCCAGGGGCTCCTGAGCTGCTATGCAAACTCCTTCTTTGTGCCCTCAGGGCTTTGTGGAGCCCTTTCACAGGGCAGGTTTCTGCTGGGATAGGCAACCCCCAGGCTGGGAGATGCCCTACAGAGCTTACAGTCCACGCAGAAGGCAGGGCAGGGGAACAAAGAGGTGGGACCTTAAGGGGTGCAGGGATGGAAAAAGCAGCTGGATGCACTGGTGCCCAGCCTGTCAGCTCCCTGCCAGCACCCCTGGCTCCTCACACCACAGAGGAGCCTTTACCACTCTGTTTCTTGCTCCTGACTCTGGAGTCCTTCCCCCTTGTTGCAGCTCTCCTTGCCACAGCTCGTAGTTTGTCACACTCTTCTGCTGAGGCAAATCCAGGACACTCCTTCCTGTGGATTCTGTCATCATGAGGATGGTTCTTTCCTTTGTCCCAGGTCAAATGTCCATCTCCAGTTCCTGCTGCCTGTGGAGGGAGCCTGGATGACTCCTGCAGACTGAACGTGCAGGAATTAATGTCCAGAGAGGGGGAATTTGCTTAAGCTGAGATCACACAGAGAATCATGGAATAACCTGGAACTGATCCAAGCTCATCCTTCAGATCCCAACAAACGCTTTAGCCACAAACTCCCCGCTGTGTGGGGCACTGCTCTGGTTCCCAGCCACCCACCCTTACCCCCTTCTCCTGCAGTTATCCCCTTCCCTCCTGCCTCCCCCAGCCAGCCCCAGCTCCCCTCTGTCTCCCACCAAAGGATGGGAGAATCCCGTCTGTGGGGAGACAGTCCCGTGTCACTTGTATTTACCTTCACTGCCCTGCCTTCCATGGCTCAACAGAACAGTTCTATAGCAGAGAAAATTGGGAGCTAAGTAGTCGCCTGTCAGGTGGAGCCTGTCGCCCGTGTGAGGAGCTGCCATCTCAGGCAGCTCCACTGTCAGCCCTCTCTGTGCCGAGCATCACTCCTGGTTCCAGAGCCTCCTGTGCCCTCCCTGAGCATCACTCCTGGTTCCAGAGCCTCCTGTACCCTCCCTGAGCATCACTCCTGGTTCCAGAGCCTCCTGTGCTCTCCTTGAGCATCACTCCCAGCTCCAGAGCCTCCTGTGCCCTCCCCGAGCATCACTCCTGGCTCCAGAGCCTCCTGTGCCTTCCCTGAGCATCACTCCTGGCTCCAGAGCCTCCTGTGCCCTCCCTGAGCATCACTCCCAGCTCCAGAGCCTCCCGTGCCCTCCCCAGGCTGGGATTTGCAGCTGTGCCACTTGGACACTTCCCTCTCCAATCCATGCCCAGGTTGGGAGTGAGGAGGTGGAATTGCTGAGCTGCAGAGCCCGGTGCTAGAGCAGGGCTGGTTTCCCCCTCGGGGACTGAGGGGCTCATCCATCTCCAGGGTTGTCCCTGATTTCAGGGAAGGCCCCTGACTGTGCCAGGGGCACCTTTGGTGCCAAACGTGGGGGAGGAAGGGACGTAGAAGTGAATTAAAATATCAATGAGGCAAATTAAAACTTGCAACGAGGCAGACGAGGAGTAAGAGCATGTTTGGAGTGGGAGAGACAAGGGCTGGATCAAAGCCTGGTTTGGAAGGGTGGAATAGGAGGAAACAGCTATTTTGCTGGATCCTTAAAAGTGCTGCTTCATAATGAGTTTAACACCCAAATTCCCTTCCCTATGCAGGAGAATGGCTTGATAAACACGAGTGAATTATCCTTCTTCCCTCGTTCTTTCCTCTTTTCTTCTTCTCTGCTTTACTCCTGCCCTTCCCCTGCCACCTCCTCAGTGTTTCCTGCCCTTGCAGCTCGGGATTACGAGGTGTCAGAGGGAGGGAAATGAATTTTGCCACTCGGCTGCTCGTAAACTCGGTGCCCTGGCTTTGGATATTACAGCGCCAGCGCCTCTACCTTTAAATATCAGCCACCCACAGCAACAACCTGCCCGAACATCGGCAGCAGGAGAGGTTTCCATGGCGACAGGATGCAGGTCACAACCTCTGTAAATGCAATCAGAGCGCCGGGACCGCTGTGTGGAGACAGGTTTAATTTCTCCGTTAGTGGGAGCTCTGTGGTCCGACATGTCCACGAGCTCCCGGCGTTGACAGACAACCTGTTATCTGCAGGATGGCACTGCCTGCTGCCAGCCCTGCCACCCCGCCTGCAGCTGGAAGCAATTCCTGCCGGGATCCAGCAGGGCCCAGCCCTCCCTGCTCTGGGCTTTGCAAAATCCTGCTTGTGTCCCTTGGCTGCCTTCCCTGTATCCCTGTATCCATCAGCTGCCTTCCCTGTATCCCTGTATCCCTGTATCCCACAGCTG
>NW_021938808.1:199968-214034 GCF_001715985.3 Manacus vitellinus
TCCCTGTATCCCTGTATCCCACAGCTGCCTTCCCTGCTCCCTGTATCCCTGTATCCCACAGCTGCCTTCCCTGCTCCCTGTATCCCTCATCTGCCTTCCCTGCTCCCTGTATCCATCATCTGCCTTCCCTGCTCCCTGTATCCCTCAGCTCCTTCCCTGCTCCCTGTATCCCTCAGCTGCCTTCCCTGCTCCCTGTATCCCTCAGCTCCTTCCCTGCTCCCTGTCCCACCCTGGCTGCCTGTGCAGGGGGGAGGAGGAGGCTCAGTCCCCTCCACTCTGCATCCATCAGGTCTCTCATTCCCTCTCCCTGTGGATACCCAGGAATTGCAGTGGGGAGTGCCTGTCCCACAGTGCCAACATGCCAAGTGCACCACGGAGCTCTCAGAGAGCTGGACAATCCTTCCCTAGGCCAGGAACATTCCCAAGGAAACACATTCCTGATGCAGAGCAGCTCTCTGGGAACATACCCCTGGGCTTGTACCAAATATACTGAAGATTTACAGTGCTGGGAGCTTGTAGGGCCTTCTATAGGTTTTGCTCCCCGAGACACAGCATTTCTAACCCTCCATGACCTGTCCAGCCACTGGATATTTACTTATTATGCCACATGTTGAGTATTCCCAACAGTTGCCACGTTTATGCTTTTCCTCATCCTTCTTTTCCTGTCTGAATATCTGCCTTGTGCTGCCAGCCTCGATTTCCCTGCTTCTGAGATGCCCAAGAACTGAGCAGTCCCCATTTTCAAAGCTTAAAAGCAGCTGCACGTGCCAGACTGGTTTAATGATGCTCAGTGTTTAACAGGCTTTAATTACTGGCTTCTCATCTCTTATTTAGTTAAGCCAAGGGTATTTTAAGCCCAGCTTGTGTTGGAGAGCTCCGTTTTCCGAGCCAACAGCTTGCACAGACGACTTTGGAAGTCAAATGGCAATTACTGCTTCCTCTCCTGTGTATTTGTGCATTTGCAGTGGAGAGAAGTTAAAAGCTTCTCCCCAACAGGAGCCACGAGCAGTCAGAGTCAGCCCCTGAGTTATCAGAGCAGCACAGCAGGAGAAAATCTGACAGGTGCTGGAAAAGAAGAGTTAAAAGATTTGTTCATTCAGAGTTCACCCAAAATTGCCATTCTGCTGCAGCTTTATGGCCTCTAATTTCAGATTATTCCCCACGCCCCGTATCTGACTGGGCAGCTCCCGTGGCACGCCCGGATTCCCTGACACTGTCCCTTGGAATCCTTGCCTGAGGGAGTTCTTTGAAATCCCTGGAGGTTTCCAGGATGTGAACAGGTGTCCTCCCCGATTCTCCAGCACCTTTCCCGTCGCTATTCCAGGCTGTGCCAGCCTTCCCGAAGCGCCACCGCCGTGCTCGGGAGGGAATTCGCTGAGCACACTCCCACAAGTGCTCTCTGAGAGGAGCCGATCGATTGCTGAAGGCAAAGCTCAGGAGCACAAACCCCTCTCCCTGTCATCTCTATTATCCTTTGCTTCACCTGCCCCCACCCCGTGCCTGGCACCTCTGCCGGGATCGGCTGCATTCCCAGAAAACCCCGTCACCTGCAATACCGTCCTGCCTGCTCGTGTGCAGCTGATTTAGCAGCTCAGAGCTGCCAGCCTGTCACGCAGGTCGCTCTGGGCACACCTGGGTGTCCGTGGCAGGAGGAATTGGGGGCACAAATTCCCACCAGTGTTAACCCCAAAGAGGGAAGGGAGGAGCCGAGGTTTTTCCCGGGGCTGTCCACGAGCGACTCGCAAAAAGCCTTTTGGGCGCAAAGAGGGAGAGAAACACGGGCGGGTGGGGCTGGGCTGGGCTGGGGGAGGTTTTTTTTCCACCTTTGATCCTCGGCTTGTCCTGTTCAGTGAGCGGAATACAAAGCGGGGGTGTCTCGGAGCTCGCACTTCACCTCGGCGGCGCAATCGGCGGCAGAAGCAGCGAGCGAGACCGACAGACTGTCACGGGCAAAATGAACTGTCACCTCCCATTTTTCAGAGGCACGCCGGGATGAATTGCGGCTTTGAACCGTGTGGCCCGCTGCTGATTGAGTTCCGCTGCCTCAGAACCCCACCGAACAAGGCAAGTTCATTCCAGGCTGACGTTCCAACCCCCCCGCCGCTGATCAATTTGGGAGCCGGCAGAATTAACCGCTTCAGGGCTGATTTCCCCTCCTCTCCTCCTCCCCCTCCTCCTTCCTCCTCCTCCCGCCGCCACCTCGCCGTGTTTGCACCTGGAAAGGTCAGGGAATGAACGTCCCAGAGCCTTGTGGAGCCTCCAGAAGGCTTTGAGAGGTGCTGCTGTCGAACGGCGCCGGCTCCAGGGGCCGGTCCTGGCGGTCGCCGAGCTCCGACGGACGTTTGTCCCCGTCACCAACCCCAAGCAGGACCTGCTGCACAGCTCAGCACCCTTGGGAGCGTTTGGCAGCCTCGGGGGAACCCCAGCCCTGCCGTGACAGCCGAACTGGAGATCAGGGTGGACACGGGTTGGAGGGGCTGTGGGAAAGGCTGCTCTGGGATGTTCGGGGTCAGAGGCGGGTCTGAGTGAGACCAAAGCACCCGAGGGGGTGTGAGCTGAGCCTGTGTCCCCACAGCTTCGCAGGGGAAGGGGGGTGTGTCCCACCTGTTTGATCCAAGCAGAATTCCCAGCCTCTGATGTCCTTTCCAGCCCTGCCAACACCACTCAGTCGTCTCCATAACTGTTTTGTTGCCTCTTCATCTCCTCAAAAACCAGCCTGAGCTGCTTGGCCTTTCCCCTCACCCAGGATTTCCACAAACCTGCCCTTCCTGTGCTTTCACATCACCCTTATTTTCTGATATCCCTTCTCTCCTTTCAGGTTTTTTCCCTTCTCTTTCCATAATTACACATCTGCTTCCCAGCCAGCATTTTGGCCCTGCAGAGCCAACATCCCCTCAGTCCTCAGCCTCCCCCTCAAAGCCTGTTTTTCCTGTTCCCTCACAGGCTGATCCTCATCCCCTGGGTCGGTTTTTGCTGATACCCAGTTGTCTCATGTTTTACATTAACTGGGGACGATGTTCTGAGGTCTGTAATTGTTGACACACCCCCGAAAGTCGCCTCAGGATGAAGGAAGCCAAGATTTTGGAGGACAAGAATTACTCTCCTCCTGTGTTTGTTCAGGAAAGGAGGACACACACACACACACACACACAGAGTTCACCAGTAGGTCTTTTGCTCCTGTGAATCAGGATCACTCCACACTGAGTAACCCAGCTGGTGGTCAGGTACAATCCACTTGGATTAAATTAATGTCTGCTGTAATTCTGTCGGTATCTGGAGAAAAAAATCTGGTTTGTCAGGGCTCATCCAGCACCAGGATCCTCCCTGCACAAACAGCTCTGACACAGCGTTTCAGCTGAGGCTTCCCAAGCTGTTCTCAGCCTGATCCCAGGCCATTTTTCCTGGGAATACTTTGTATTCTGCGTCCCAGCCGCCTTGGGAAGCGTTGCAGAGCTGCAAGGAGAGATGGATGGGCCACTGACAAAAGGGGCAGGAGAATTAGTTCCAATGGAAATAATTTAAGAAAAGCTTCAGTCAAGACGTCCGTGAGTGGGAAGCTCTGGGCCCGTGGCTCACCTTCCTCCAGACTGAACAATTGGATGAAATATTAGCACTTTCCACATGTTAACACTGCAGGATATCATCCATCTTCCTCACCAGTGGGGAGTGTTAGCCAGCACAGCCCTTTATGAAGCTGATTTCTACATTCCCAGGTGCCAATCACGGCTCAGGAACCCTCCGAGTTTGCACTTCAGGAGAAGGGGCTGGGAATGTGGGGAGGCAGCCTCGGGCTCAGAGCCACCTCCCAGGCTGGCTTTAAGTGCACAGCTGTGCCTCACCTCAAATAGCTGGAGAAATCCCAGCCCAGAGAATTCCCTCAATCTTCAGTGACGGCCCCGCGGTGGCAGAACCTCGGGAAAACCTGCTGGGGTGGGTCTGGAAGGGTTGGGAGGGACTCAGAGCTCTCTGAGCTGAGCTGAAAACCTGCTGGGGTGGGTCTGGAAGGGTTGGGAGGGACTCAGAGCTCTCTGAGTTGAGCACAGGGAGCCTCTGGTTTAGGCTGGGGAGATGAAGTTTGCTGATGGGGAAGATGCTCCCTCAGGGGGATCTTGGCTGCAGAGGAGGCTTGGGGAGAAGTGAGGGTGGTGACCACAGGGATTCCTGGTCCCTCTGGAGGGGCCTGCAAGGAAGCTGGAAAGGAGCTTTTCCTCAGGAACTGCCCATATGTGTCAATCCATCCATTAGACAGGGCTGAGGAGGAAGGGTGGGCAGAAAAGATGTCCCAGTGGTCACTGGAAAGCAGGAAACCCGGCAGTGCCAGCCCTAAACCCCTCCCTGTGAACCCAGGGGACAATCCCTGGGTCCCACTGCAGGTCAGGAGCAGGACTTTCAGTGCTGGAAAGATCTTTGTGGCCTCAGAGCTTAAACCTGCCCGTCCCCCAGCCCTTGGGGGAGGTAAGAGCTGCATCCTCTGGGTTTCTTCCCTCCTTCCCACATGGAACCTGCCTGGACACACCCCCGGGATGTGATGGATGGTTGCAGAAGGGCAGGAGCATATGGGGACCCTCCTTTTGGAGGGGCAGCCACGTGGAAGTGCCAGGCAGTGCCTCAGGCTGCGCCAGGGGAGAGCTGGATTGGATATCAGGGAAAATCTCCTCCTGGAAAGGGTTGTCAAGCACCAGCACAGGCTGCCCAGGGACTGGTGGAGTCACCACCCCTGGAGGGATTTAAAGCCATGTCCAAGTGAGTCCCTACCCCTGGAGGGATTTAAAGCCATGTCCAAGTGAGTCCCCACCCCTGGAGGGATTTAAAAACCATGTCCAAGTGAGTCCCCACCCCTGGAGGGATTTAAAGCCATGTCCAAGTGAGTCCCCACCCCTGGAGGGATTTAAAGCCATGTCCAAGTGGCACTTGGGGACATGGTTCAGTGCTGGGTTTGGCAGTGCTGGTTGGACCCTGTGAGGGCTTTTCCAGCCTAAAGGATCCTCTGATTATTCTGTGATTCCACCCCCATTTCTTGCACTGCAGCAGCAACAAAACCCCAGCCCCTCACCCGAGTCAGGGCACAAGGTCTGAGCAGCAGCTCTGCCCCGTGGCACCTCTGCAGGGTCTCGGGCAGAAGTTGAAGTCACAGAGTCATGGAATGGTTTGGGTTGGAAGAAACATTAAATGTCATCAGTTCCAACCCCCTGCCACGGGCAGGGACACCTTCCACTAAGCCCAGGTTCCTCCAGTGTGGGTGAATATTCCAAACATGCCCACCCCTCCCATCCATCTCCCCTCAAGTGACCGAGTCCTGGGGTTCCTGCTGCAGCTCCCTCCTCGTGAGGGGCACTTTGAGTGACACAGCAACAGAGAAAAGGGTTTGCCACTCTTTAACTATTTATCCTCATGCTACCAGAGGCTGCTTTTTCAAAGGCCAGCCCTGGCAGGCAGGATGCTTTCGTATGAATCTTCTCTCTCCAAGAAGAGCCTGAAGGATCAGTGCCTGCAACGCTCCTTCATGAAATTAATGCTGCTCTGGAAGGGCTTGTCTGCACATGAGTTATCCCAGGGAGCCATCCTGCTTCCAATCTGCACCTTGTTTTGTTGCAGAATAAGTGTCACGTGCAGACAAACCCCCCTTTGTAAGATCACTGTGTTTTTGGGGGGACAATTCAACAAAATTCAGCTCGTGGGTGTTTTCTGCTCCTGTCCCAGTGCCCACAGGATCCACAGAAGGGTTGCACTGACTTCAGTCGAGCTGGAGGGAAGTAAATTGGTAAGCAAGGAGAGAAGAGAGTGGAAAAGTTATTTTTCATATCGAAATTAGAGTTTGGCCCATGTTGCGAAGTTCAGACTGTGAAGGGCACCACGGCCTGAGTGTTCCCACAGGTGGGGATGTGGGTGTGGAACACGGGGAGGGAAAGGAGAGCTGAGCAGAGATTCAAACAAGGCACTTCTGGCATTTCAGCTCCCTGTGAATTTACAGTTTCAGTAGGAGAGACAAACACACAGCAACGAGGACTGAGAGGACTGTCAGCCTTCAGTGAAGCACGAAGAAAATCTGTGTCTGAGGCTTCCTGGAAGCTCGGTGTGTAACAGAATGAGCTTGACTGGTGGTTTAATTAAGCTCCCATCAAAGCCTGATCCATACAGAGATTGCAGAACACGTGACTGAGTGGCTGCCATTCCCTGATGGAAAAAAAACCCACCCTCAAACAACGATCAACAATTCAATCCTCACCCGGCTCTGAACTTCCCCGAAACGAGCGAGTTAAAAAATCGCATTTTTGAGGGAATTCACGTGAAAAAAGCGGCGCCAGGAGTTCGGAGTGGGGTGGGACGGAGCCCTGGCAGCGGTGGCACGGGGAGCAGGGGGCTGTGGTGCCATCAATCCGGGTGGCAGGTGCCACAGGCGGGCGCCCCATCCGTCTCCGCGGGGCCGTGAGATGCGCGGTGACACCGCGGCAGAGGAGGGCCCTGATTGATACCTGGGAGCCCCCCCCGTGCAAAGCCCAGCCTGCAAAGAACACTTTTATCAATGCCTTCCTCGTTGCACAGGCAGGCAGGCCCCTGGAAAGGGATGGAGGAGATTGAATTAAGCTTTTAACCCTCTAGGCTCTCCTGTCGTTTGTTGTTAGGGAATTAATAGGCAGGCAGGAATGCAGATGGCCTGCCTGTCAGTTCCGAGGGGGGATTTTTCTGATCTTCACAGACGTTTCCAGCATCTTTCATTAAACACTCATGTACCAATTTGTCATTTTAACTGGGCAGGAAAGAAACTCCCGCTGAACTCCGTAGCTCAGGTGCTGGATGTTGAATTGGGAAGCTGAAAGGTTCTGTTCCACCTGCCAGGCAGGCCCAGGGCTGATGAACAGCCTTAGGTGGGTCCAGGGCTTCCTGTAGGATGTTCCAGACCTCTCTGCAACCAGAATAAAAAGATGTTATCCAGCAGAAATGAGAGAAGCCTTTTATGGATCCACTGAGATCCCAAAGCAGGTGACAGCTAAAAATGGTGTTTTCACGGGGAGATGGAGCCTCCCTTCTTGTGGGACTGATCCAAAGGCAGGAAAAGTCATCCTGGGGGTTCACATGGGCTCGGGAGCTGCCTGGGTGAAAGCTTTGTGTTCCCAAGATTCCCATTAATGGCCTTTTGCCCCATCAATCCCTCCCTGGGAGGGTGGGCAGGCCCTGGCACGGGTTGCCCAGGGAAGCTGTGGCTGCCCCTGGATCCCTGGGAGTGTCCAAGGCCGGGTTGGATGAGGCTCAGAGCAACTTGGGCCAGTGAAAGGCGTCCCTTCCAACCCAAACCATTCCATGATTCCATGGTTCCATGGACTCATCCCCAGCCCAGCTCCCTCCTGGCACCGGGAGCTGGTGAAGCAAAGGCAAATGTGCCCTGTGGAAACCGTCAGCCAGGCTGAGAGAGAACTGCAGCAGGTTGAGTTCATTATGTGCTCATTAAGGGATCTGTGGCTGTAGTTTGTTGCTGTGTGTGTGAGCTCTGGCTGTCAGAAACCCTGACAGATGGACAGACAGACTGAATTATGGTCGCAGAGTATGGACCGGGCAGGATCCCCCATTAACGCTTATTGGGGATTGTCATCACTTCAGGCTCAATGGGCTCCAGATGTTGAAACCCTTGGAGGGAACTCCTGAAGGTGAAGGTTTAGAGGCTCGTGACAGTGCCTGTGCTGTGGGAGCTGCAGCCATTGCCTTTGATTTATTGTTGTTTGAGCCGACGAGATTTGGGAGCGAGGGGAAGAACCGAGGAGGGCAACACGTGGGTGAGGGGGAGCTCTGAGCTGCCCCAGGGGCTGCTCTGCTCTTATTGGGAGAGGAGCACTGAGCAAATCACTGGTGAAAGTTTCCCTGGCAGACCCAGTGCCTTGACATGCTCTGCTTTTACAGCAGGTAGAGTCTGTGCTGCTCTGTCCTCGTGGACGTGTTGATATATATATTTATTGAGCTTGGAAGCCACAGGTGGAGAAGCAAGAGGGAGATTTGTCGGTTTATCGGCTGATTTCTCCTTCCAAAATGGGAACAGGTACTTCAGCCAGACATTTAAATTGCCTTAGACTGAAAAAAAGTCCCGTGGTGGGGATCCCACCCCCCCTTTGGGCACTACAGGCTGGTGCTGCACCATCCTTAGTGCCCCAAAGCTTTCCCTGGTGCCTCCACACCTCCCTTGGTGCAGTTTAAACTCATCCCCCCTTGTCAGAGACTCAATGAACACAGAGCAGGGTTTATCACCTTCCTGTCTGGGGCAGTTTTTGACATGCCTGAAGCCTGATAAATCTCCTCACCTCACTCAGCCACGACTTTTGGTCTCTTCACGTCGGTCGTGTTTTCTAGATCTGAATTTATTCCCTTTCTCTCCCTCTGGGCTCTTGTGGTGTCCAAAACTGGGCCAGCTGAGGCCCTTCTTAGGGCTGAGGAGGGTGAGGAGGTTTCCTTGTGTGTCTTAAATCTGCCATCCCTTTTCTGCAGCCCAGCAGAATTCTCTTGGTGCCTCTTCAGTTGTCCCAGACCTTTTCCCCCAGAGCTGCTTTCTCAGCCCTTCTTTCCCAGCTCACATCCGTGGGGTTGGTTGTTCCTTCCCAAGCCTGGAATGTCACACTCATCTCTATTTTATCTTCCTGCTCTCACTCTGTTGCTCTTCCTGAATCCAAGCCCTGCTCTCTGAAGGGTTTCCAGCTCTGTCCCCTCCTCCCCATCCTGAAATCATCTCCACTCGGGCTCTGATCCACTGCCTGGGTTATTAATGGGAACACTGAGCAGTGTGGGGTTCAGGAGAGGGGTTTGGGATGCAAACTGAGCACCAGCAGCACTTTGCAGGATGGAGCTTTCCCTCGGGATCCCAGAAGGATTTACAGGGACTGTTGAGCTGCTGAAGGTGTTCTTTGCTGCTGGAGCTCCTGTCTCTGCCTTGGGCACGAGGCACATTTTCCTCCTTCCACTGGCACCACTGCAATGGTTTCTCCCTGCACTAAACAGGCTTTTTTTTTTTTTTTTCCCCTCCTTTTTCTCTTAGCAGAGTTCGTGAACTGTCCCCTGGGCTGGGCCCACAATGGGGCCTGAGCCAGAGGCAGGGGCTGGGGCAGAGCCCCTAAGAAAGGCCCTTCCCCATCAATAACTGCTCCCTGACAGGCTGAGGGGCTCACAAAGTGACCTGCCTGTTGTGCTCTCACCCAGCAGGGCCCTCTCACGCTGCACTTTGCTGCCCAAAAGCACCAGGGAAACCTTTTCACTCCTCTTTTCAGCCTTCAAACCCATCTCTTCCTCAAGGGGGGTGTCTCGGGGGGCTCAGGATGCTGCCAGGGCCCTTTGGGGGGGTTTGTTGGGATGGTTTGTACCCCTGGAACACTGGGGGCACTGGCAGGCTCAGGTGTGCCGTGGGGCCAGAGCAGGCACAGCCACGGAGTTTGCAGTGGGGACAAATTCCCTCCTTGCTGAATTAAATCCCTTTTTCCACTGACTACAAGAAGAGCAGGTTCAACCCCGAAAAACTTTAATAAATGGAGGGAAAGAATCAATTAAAAAGCGGGAGCTGATATATCTGTAATTACATGACATTAAATCATGCAAAAAAAAATGTTGTCTCGAGCATCACTCTGGCAGGGCTTGGAGGTTTTTTTTTTTATCCTGAGCTGTGCTAATTTCCATTGATTTATTTTTCCTTGGAAGCATTTCTGGTTTGCAGCAGGGAGGACTTTGCTCTAGCCAAGGGTTAGATGTTTGTCTCTTGGTGTGGGCAGGGAGCCGAAGTGGAGGGGAGAGGTTTTGCAGCTGAAAAGGATACTCTGCTTTTTTTTTTTTTTTTAATGTTTCCTGTGTTTGGGGAATATGTAATTCCAGCAGAAAAAGCAGAGAACGAGCCAGAGAGCTTCAAGTGGAGCCTTTTCCTCTGGACCTGAAAACTCCTTAAGTTTGGAGCCAAGTGCTTCTCATCACAGGCTTGCTCATCACATTTTTTGTGGGGGGTGAGGTGAGGTGAAATAATTCCCTGTTTCTCCCTCAGACTCACCTCCAAGGCGACAAAATCCCTCTGGTGGCTCATTCCTGGGGGTGGGGAGTGGCTGTTGCTGGGATTTCTGGAGTTCTGGGGTCTCCTGGGGTGGGTTTGGGAGCCTCTCTGTTGGGATCTGCAGTTCCCACTTCACAGACTGGGGTTTGAGATGCATCAACAGTGAGAAAAATGGCACATAATTCACAGAACATTCACTGCCCTGAACTTTTTGGTGTTTTCAAGCTTCTCCTGTGACAGGGACCAAAGGCAGATTCCTTCCCTGGGAGGTTTTTACTCCTGGAAGGTGGAATATTGCAGGGGGAGGGACGTGAGGGTGGCTTGGAGCTCTTCATTGCTGGCTTTGCCTCACAGCCACCTCTGCCAGGGGGATCTCTGTGCTGGGAACACCCTTCCCAACCTTTCCTGCCCCTCCTGCCATTGACCTCCCCCCTGGGAATGCAAAACCCTCCCCCAGATCCGTGCTGGATTTGCTGAGTTGGGTGCAAAGCAGAGCTCAGACCTCTCACCTCCTGTTCCCTCACCCCTCCGTGTCCTCCCAGCCAGCAGTTTGCTGTTATTTCCTCCACCCAAAGCTACCTGTGGTCGTGCTTGTCAACAATCCAAACCAAACTGCCCCAAAATCCCCGGGAAGAGGCTCATCAGCACCGACTGCTCTGCACCAGCCCCTCAGATAAAGCCTTTCCACTGGGCCAACACCAACCACTTCATCTCCACCCAGCTCAGAGGCAGGGCAGGGGCAGGGGACACCCCCAGCTCTGGCCCAGGGGAGGGTGGTGACAAAGGGAAAGGGGAGCTCCTGTTTTCAGATCCATCATTCCTTCCTCCAGCCCCTTTTTTTCCCTCCTGCCCCAGACACAGCCTTGGCTGCTTTGCAGTTGTTCATAAACACCATCTACATCTGTCCCGAGCCACGAGATGGATTAATCAATTTGATGAGGATGTTAAAGCTTCCTCTTTGCACCTAATTATGGGCTGATTTATAGGACTGGCCTCGTGTTTGATGGAGCTCGCCCCTTGGCAGTGATTTACATGGCACTGGCACCGAGCTCTCCATCTCTCCCGTGCTCTGTCATTCCCTCTGCCCCTCTTCCTCTCCCTTTCTCTCCCCCCTCCTCCCCTCACCCCTCTGCTCCCTGTTCCCTCCTGAGAGCCTAATGACACGTTGACAGAGCAGTGAAACATTGCTCCCTCTCCCCTGCATCTGTCTCTGGCTCCGGGGCTCCCGGGGCTCCCTGACACATCCAGATGGAAGGGCTGGCACAGCCTCTGGCCACTGCCCCGGTGTGGGCCCTGCAGCTCCACATTCCCTGCAGATCCAAATGTTCCCTGCAGATCCAAACATTCCCTGCAGATCCAAATGTTCCCTGCAGATCCAAACATTCCCTGCAGATCCAAATGTTCCCTGCAGATCCAAATGTTCCCTGCAGCTCCACATTCCCTGCAGATCCAAACATTCCCTGCAGATCCAAATGTTCCCTGCAGTTCCAAACATTCCCTGCAGCTCCACATTCCCTGCACATCCACACATTCCCTGCAGCTCCACATTCCCTGCAGCTCCACATTCCCTACAGATCCAAACATTCCCTGCAGCTCCAAACATTCCCTGCAGGTCCACCTTCCCTACAGATCCACACATTCCCTGCAGATCCAAACATTCCCTGCACATCCACACGTTCCCTGCAGCTCCACATTCCCTGCAGCTCCAAATATTCCCTGTAGCTCCACACGTTCCTTGCAGCTCCAAACATTCCCTGCACATCCACACATTCCCTGCAGCTCCAGATATTCCCTGCACATCCACACCTTCCCTGCAGCTCCACACATTCCCTGTTTGTTAACTCCAGATTTCCTAATTTTGGCTGCTTTCAACGAGGGGGTTTAAGGTGGGAATTCGGGAGGTTTAATAGGGGGAATCACTACACTGGGCTAAGGAAAATGTGCTCAGATCTCCAGCAAACAGTGGGGGGCAGGTGGCACGGGGGGACCCCGAGCCCAGCCCGGGTTTTCCACGTGCCCTGAACCCCCCCGGGGTTGTTCATTCCCCACGTGCAGCTGCTGCTTTGCAGGTGGTTGGTTCTCCAGCTGCCAGATGTGCCCACGAGACCAGATGTTCTGTGAGTCCCAAATCAGCTGCACAGCCCCCGGGGAGGGACCAGCTCCGTGGGTTTTCAGCCCCAGCAGTGCAGGGGGTGAAATCTCCTGTTGTCGCATCACTGCGACGGGGACAGAACCTCTCCCTCCCTGGGAGGAAAATCCCTGCCAGGAAAAGCTCCTGCCAGGCACAGGGGGGGATTTTTGGGGTGTCCTGTGCAGGGCAGGGAGCTGGACTTGGGTGATCCTTGTGTGACCCTCCCAACTGGGGGTAATCCCCCATCCTGTGGGATTTTAGGTGAAGGGCTTTTTGCTTTGCCTTGTTCCCCTGGCTGTGGCTGAGCCATCCAAATTCAGCTCACAGCCAGCCCCATGATTTCCCAAATTCAGCTCACAGCCAGCCCCATGATTTCCCAAATTCAGCTCACAGCCAGCCCCATGATTTCCCAAATTCAGCTCACACCCAGCCTGGTGATTTCCCAAATTCAGCTCACACCCAGCCTGATGATTTTCCAAACCTGAACTTTGGAGCTGCACCAAAGCTAAGCTTGGCCAGCTGTAATAATAAAAAAATAATAATAATTTTAAAAAAATAATAATTTTAAAAATAGAGTCAGGAGTCCAAATATGGATCATCAGGACGTATCCACGTGTGTTCCACATCACCTGCCACAGGAATCCGGGTCCATCTCCCAGGAGCAGGACCCTGGCTGGCCCTGCTCCCTTTGCAGGCAGGTGTGCACGTGTGCAAGGCTGTGCAGAGGCTCCAGCCTGCAGATTGCACATGTGTCTGTTCCACTGCACTCCCTAAAATGCATATTAATGCTGCTGGAGCTGGAGCCCTGTCCAGGGAAGCAGATGCTTGTCGATGGTGAAGCTGCTGCGCCGAACAGATGAAAAGACATCTCTGCTGCTGAGTGAATTCCATCAGACCAGGAGCAGCTGCTCTGAAGCTTCTGAAAGCAAAAATCCTCATGAATAAATATTAGGAGGGGAAAAAATGAGGCTTCCAGAGAACAAAAGGAAGCAGAGGAAGTTCCTGAGAGATGCTGAGACCTTTCATCTCAGGAAAATATGCAATTAACACACAGATCTCGCCCAGCGAGGCCTTGCATTTGTTCAGGGTGACTATAGGATCAGAGATAAGGTTTCTTTTGGTGAACAAGGAAGGCCATAAACTGTTATTCCTCTGCCTGTCAACACAGGAGGGCTCGGTATTAGTGATTTCCCGAAGTTCCTGAGTCAGCCTCCTGGAAAGGCTCAGCCATCATTTGATCTGAAGGGAAGCTGCTGTGGTTTCAGGTTCAGAAATGCTTGGCATTCCCTGGGGGGAGAAAAAAGAGCCCGTTTTTGAGGGTGTCCATCCCTTGGAGCAGCTTTGCATTCCTCTGGGGATCACTGGGTGCTTCCAGGAACCAGAGCAGAGCTGCAGGACCCGGTTCTGCCAGCCCAGTTTGCCCCAGTGTGATGCTGGGGAAAGGTGCTGCTGGCTCAGTGTCCTGCCCAAGGGGCCGTGGGTGCAAGGCCAGGGAGGAGCTGCAGCCTCAGCATTAATCAGAGAATCAGAGAATCAGAGAATCAGAGAATCAGAGAATCACAGGATCAGAGAATCAGCTGGGTTGGAAGGGACCTCTGAGATCATCAAGTCCAACCCTTGATCCAACCCCGCTGTGGTTCCCAGCCCATGGCACTGATGCCACATCCAGTCTGTTCTTAAACACCTCCAGGGATGGAGAATCCACCCCTTCCCTGGGCAGCCCATTCCAATGGCTGAGCACCCTCTCTGCAAAGGAATTCTTCCTAATCTCCAACCTAAACCTCCCCTGGCACAGCTGCAGACCCAGCCCTCTTGTCTTGCTGATGGTTGCCTGGGAAAAGAGACCAACCCTGGCTCCCCCCTCCTGTCAGGGAGTTGCAGAGAGTGAGGAGGTCTCCCCTGAGCCTCCTCTTCTCCAGGCTGAGC
>NW_021938808.1:215164-218598 GCF_001715985.3 Manacus vitellinus
TGCCTGGAGGAGCTTGTCAAACCTTCCCATGGGAGCCAGAAAGAGATGCCTGAGGAAGCATCTCAAACCTTCCAGTGGGAGCCAGAAAGAGATGCCTGGAAGAGTTTGTCCAGCCTTCCAGTGGGAGCCAGGAGATGCCTGGGGGAGCATCTCAAACCTTCCAGTGGGAGCCAGGAGGAGATTCCTTGGGGAAGCATCTCAAACCTTCCAGTGGGAGCCAGCAGGAGATGCCTGGAGGAACTTGTCAAACCTTCCTGTGGGCAGATGTTCCTCCTGCTCCTCCTCTTCACCCCCTGCACGTGCAAACACTCTCTGAGGTCTGTGGGCTCCAGACTTGCAGACACTGCTCCCAAATGTCTCCCTCTCCCCGTCCCCCTCCCCAGGGCTCACGTTGCCACCCGGACACGACATGTCACTGCCTCTCTGTACAACTTGTTCCCGTGGCTGGGAGGGCTGAACCAGCTTCCTCCCTTCTCATCTGCTCCCTCAGAACCACTCCTGGATGGCAACCTGGAAATCTGCTTCCCTGCCTTGCAGCGTGCTCGCCCCTCAGAGCTATCAATTTATTGCAGATTTAAAAAAAAGAGAGAGATATCAGGGATAACTACAGATGGCTCACAGCTGGAGGGGAAAACAGGCCCAAATTTCTGCTGGCTGCAGTTCCAATGGAGCCCAGGATAATTCCCTCCTTCTGTTTCTTCTGGGTGAAGGGATGCAGCCCTTTCCCTTCCCAGAAGCAGTGATGGGTTGGCTGAATTGGTGCAAAACCAGCAACAGACTGGAGCAATCAGAAAATGGCCAGGATGACCTTGCAGAATAGGATATAACTCCTTTGGCTTTCTTTTAGTCTTCCTTTCCCTTCCCTTTCCCATTTTTGCACCCACAAAGAGCAGGTGCAGTTCAGTCCTCACCGAGCTCCATCTCTCCTGAAGCAAGTTGTGCAACAAATCCCTCTCAGAAGACTGACAACCTCAGTTTATCCTATCTCCAGGAAATGCCTCCCATTCCTCATTTTCGTGTCTGTCTCCCTTCTCCCCTTCCCTTTATTTTTTTCCATCAGCTTTGCAGTTGTAGCTTCTGGTCAGAAATAATCTGATCCAGGCTGCTGTGTTTAAAAAAACAACATTAACAGGTCCCAAAAACCACTGGTACCTTCCACTGGACAAGGATCCAGATCTCATACCTGTGGAATCCCTGGAATTGCCTCCTGTGCTTTCCTGGGGAGTCTGGTGCATCTGGACTGCCTCAGTTATCTGTTAGATAGAGGGAATTATCTGATTTACAAATTCTGGAGAAGGTACAAAGAGGAGCCATGGACTGATCAAAGGTCTGCAGGGTTTGGGCAATGCTGAGAGACCTGAGAGGGGGATCTCGTGCAGGCTGGGGAAACACAGATTGCAGGGGGGGATGTTGGGTGCAGAGAAAGATTTGGGGCAGAAAAGGCTCTTCTTGCTCTCCCTGAAAGCGGGTCTGGGAGTCCTGGATAAGAACGAGCTCAAAGCCAGCAGGACCAGGGAATTGTGCAGCTGCTTCCTGAGGTTAAAGCCACGCTGGCAAAGATTTTTTTCCCTCAGAATGCAGGTTTTCTAAAGCCTTGCTTTCTGCCCTTGAGGAGGAGGGAAGGTAACTCCCATTATCCAGTGCCAGAGGGAACCCAGCTCTGTTTGTGTTGCACAAACATCCCTGTCACTGTGACAGTCCCATGATTTGGGAATTTTCATCCATCACCCAACACCATGGAAGTGGTGCTGAGGCTGATCCTCCCCACAGGTGAGAACAGCCATTCTGCCTTAAAAAAATACGTGATTTAATGGTTTATTTTGTTCCTTAAAGGAAGGCCTGACAGTCTGGACTCTCTCCTGGTGGTGCCACAAGAACTCCTGCTTGACAGCAACCCCAGCACCAGAGATGAGAGAAAGCCTTTCTTCCTTTGGGATCTCCCTTCCATAATCCTTGTCCCTATGGATAAACCCCTGAAACAGCTTCTCTCTATCCAGGAAGAAAACACAGGATTTATGAGCCCCTTTTTCCTGCTGTGAATGTCTCCAGTGTCAGCTTTGGCTCTGGGGAGCCCTGGCAGGGAAGGATTGGGGATGTTGGCACAGAGGTGCTTCAGGCAGTGGGGGATTAGAACCAGCCTGGCTTTAATTTGAATTAGATTGCTCTTGATGAGGAGAGTTTACGAGCAGCTTCATGAGCCCTTTCCTTTATTGCTCTTCTGGGCTCTCGTGGTGATGAGGCAGAATTTTCCTGCTCTCCCAACATTCCTGGACTGGTTCCTTCCCTGCTGCTTTTCCAGGCACGTTCAACCGGTGGCCAGGTTCTCTGTCAGCTCCATCCAGACCAAGAGGGTTTGCTCAAGGTTTTCAGGATGAAATCATCTCATTTTGTGCCTTCAAGGGCTTTCAATCCTTGCCCTGTCACTGCAGGCTGTGCTGACAGGCCTGATGGATCGAGCACTGGGCTGGGACTCAGCACATCCAAATTTTATTCCCGGGTCAGTTTGCTGGAGAGTTATGAGCAACTGGCTTTGCCTGGCCCTACATTCCTAATTATAAAGTCATAAAAACGCTGATATCAGTTCTGAAATCAGGGAAAACCAGGGCTGGTCTGCAGCTCGTCCTCTGATTGTGTATAAAGTGGGATTTGCTGATGAGGGTTGTTAAGTAAATGTTATTTATGACCAGTGTCATGTGAGGAAGGGCAGTGAGGAGCGGCAGGGAATGGAGGGAATGGCAGGAGGGAAGGCAGAGGGGTGATGAGCGTGGACACAGCCCAGGTTTTTCATGGCACTGTTTTTACTGTGGCGTGTTTCTGTCCTGGCACATCTTCAGCTGGGGCAGCTGGGCCAAATTCGTGTCCTCCAGTGGAATTCTGATTATTTGCCATGGCTGAGAGTCCAGTTCCTGCAGTGAACTCTTGCTGCAAGGGCAAGAGGAAATTCAGGTCCCCAAAGGAATTCTGAAGGAGGTTTCTGCTCACAGCGATGTCCAAACAGCTGGGGCTTTTCTGCCACGAGGTTCCCATATCCCATTTATTCCTGGGCAGCAGGGAGAGATCCTTCCAGCGTGGGGTTTTACTCCCCCTGTACAGACAGAAAACTGAAACAAAACCCAAACCCTCCACCCCAAGCAGGAGGAGTATCACCCTCCCTGGGCTGCAGCAGGAGGGGGAGATCCCTCGGGCCGGGAAATGCGGGAAAACCCAGGGAAAATCCACATCAGCCAACATTCCACCTGAACCCTGGGGAGCCCCTTTTGCTGCTCCAGCGGGATCCGAAGGGGCAGGTTCTCCGCGGGGCTCTGCAGTTCCTCGGCAGGACTGAGATGGCTCTGTTGCTCTCGCTTTGCTCTCTCTGTTGCTCTCAGTTTTGGTCTCTGTTGCTCTCACTTTGCTCTCTCTGTTGCTCTCGCTTTGCTCTCTCTGTTGCTCTC
>NW_021938808.1:218875-238906 GCF_001715985.3 Manacus vitellinus
TTTGCTCTCTCTGTTGCTCTCAGTTTTGTCTCTCTGTTGCTCTCAGTTTTGTCTCTCTGTTGCTCTCGCTTTGCTCTCTCTGTTGCTCTCACTTTGCTTTCCCTGCTGCTCTTGCTCCCTTTTCCCTCTCAGGTGAGGGAGGGAAGGGCCGGGTCCTCCCGATCCAAGGAAATCCTGGAAGCACCGATCCACCAGGGAGCATCTGTGGGCTGGCTGGCTGGAGGGTGCTGTTGGGAGGTGCCAGCCGGGAGGTTTTGGAGTTTGTTTCTACTGTAACTATAATTAGGAAAGGGGAGGGGGGGGGCTCTTTGTTTATTTAGGCTGAGAGCTTTAAGATAAATGACAGCTCCGAAGATGCTTTTCAGCACTTCATAAATCAACTGCCAGCTGGGCAGTTTCACCTCTGAAACGTCTCCTGCTTCTTTTTTTTTTCTTTGCCTTTTTTTTGTGTTTTTTTTTCTCCCTCCCAGCTTTGGAAAGATGGTCTATCCAAAGGGAAGGAGAAAAGAAATCTTCCCAAGGAATGACTGTCACGAGGAATATGTGCATTTATGGGGGGGGAGAGGGGGCAGGGGAAATGATTTCATGCCTGGAAGGCTCGAAGGGGTGGAGATCCCACCCTGTCACCTCGTTCCAAATTCCCAAGTGCGAGCTGTTAGGAGGCAGCTTCCCTGGGAATCTCCCAAGGGCACCTGGCAGCCCGGCTGGCACATCCTCAGGCACGTTCCTGGTTTCATTTACTGCCTCTTTCCTCTGTCTCACTCAGCACATCAGAGATTTACTGGGGCTCTTTTCCCCGAGCTGAGGCACTGGGATTCCTGCCCAGCTCTGGGATTGTTTGTGCCAAAGGCCCAGCACCCCCTTGCCCTGCAGGGAGGGGACATTCCTGCCCAGGGGTTGCTGACAGCCCTGCAGTCCCTCTGGGCAGGGGCTGAACTCCAACACCAGCCACTCTCACAGAGGCTCTGGACTCTTCTCCAACCTTTTCCCAAGCCTGGAATTCTGTTTTGTCTCCATATGAGGGGGGGACACGGGGCAAAACATGTCCCTGGGTTATCAGAGAAGGGAAGGGAATGGGATGGGATGGAATGGAATGGAATGGAATGGAATGGAATGGGATGGAATGGAATGGAATGGGATAGAATGGAATGGGATGGAATGGAATGGTATAGGATAGAATGGAATGAAATAGGATAGAATGGAATGGAATGGTATAGAATAGAATAGAATAGTATTAAATAGGATAGAATGGAATGGAATGGAAGGGAATGGAATGGAATGGGATAGAATGAAATGGGATGGAATGGAATGGGATAGAATGGAATGGAATGGAATGGAATGGAATGGAATGGAATGGAATGGAATGGGATGGAATGGGATGGAATGGGATGGAATGGAATAGGATAGAATGAAATGGAATGGAATGGAATGGAATGGAATAGAATAGAATAGAATAGAATAGAATAGAATAGAATAGTATTAAATAGGATAGAATGGAATGGAATGGAACAGGATAGAATGGAATGGGATGGAATGGAATGGGATAGAATGGAATGGAATGGAATGGAATGGAATGGAATGGAATGGAATGGAATGGAATGGAATGGAATGGAATGGAATAGAATAGATTGGAGGCAACCTTAAATCCCACCCAGTCCCACTCCCACCTTCCCCCAGCCCAGGTTGCTCCAAGCCCCGTCCAGCCTGGCCTTGGACACTCCCAGGGATCCAGGGAGTGCTGCTCCTCTGGGCAGCCTGTGCCAGGGCCTGCCCACCCTCCCAGGGAAGGATTTCTTCCCAAACTCCCATCTAACCCTGCTGTCTGTCAGTTTGAAACCATTCCCCCTCGTCCTGTCGCTCCAGGCTGTGGGTGAGGGCCTGGGTTAGTCCCATGGACATTTGGGTGGAGACAAGGGAAGGGAATGACCAGTCTACCTGTGAAATATCCTGCTAAAATAGACCCTGGGGTTCTTTCCAGATGGATGGTAAACCTGCAGTGGCCTTGGGGAATGTCCCTCCTTTTTCAAAGGTGTTTTTCTGGGCCTCTGAACTTCACCCTGAGTGGATCCCCCAGGAGCTCTGGCTGCAGAGCAGCAGAAATGCAGCAGAGACAGAAGGGAGAAGCAGAATGAGAAGGGAATCATGTCCAGAGGGGACAAAGGACTAACAAAGGCACACACAGAGCTTTCAGACAGACCTTCAGAGGCTGGAAAACTCTGTGGATCTCAGGTGCAGGTCACAACATGGCCCAGCTCCATCAGCCCCCTGCAACCACAGAGAATAATGAGGAAAAGTTGCTTTTCAGAGAAGAAGTGGGTTCAGAGAAGAAGGAGGCTGAGATGTTTAACAAAGGGGCCCAGAAAAGCTCCAAGCCCTGGACAGTCTCCACCTGGTTGCATTAAACCAGCCTCTACATTTTTCAAAATCCCCCCGTGCTTTAATCTCTGCTGCATTTCACATTCCCTGGTGGTGCTGTCCAGAGAAATGCTCTCGCTGGCAAGAAGCTGAGCAGCCACCACAAAGCTTAACAGGACCTTGATGTGGCTTTTAAAAAACCCCAGATCCTCAACTGCTGAGGCTCACGGATTTTTTTTTCTCCTCAGCAGATGTTACAGGGGGACTGGAGCTTGGCAAACATTCCCAGACATGGATAATGTTCATCCAATGATGGGCTGATTCTCATTTACATGAGGCTGCCTTTGCAGTTCCCTGCCTTGGGAAAAAAGTGCCTCTAAAGTGTGTGTGAAAGCAATTTATGTAGAGGGACCTTAGCAGGAATGAAAGCCAGGCTGCCAGTCTCCCCAGGCAGAGCAGAATTATAAATGCAGCGAGCTCTGCTGCCTTGATTGCAGTCCAAGAGCTCTGATATGAACTTATCTCTATCAGTCTGGTAGAAATGTCAAATTCTTCTCCCAGTAGCCCCCGTGGCAGCCACGGGCTCTGTCTCCAGACTCCTGATTACCAGAGTGTGCTGGAGGAGCTGTTCTGCTGAGTCAGGACCTGATGTTCCAGCACGGAGGAGCAAAAATCTGTGGAGTTCAGGATGTTTCCTCTCCTGTAGGTCAGAACAACCTTGGCACCCCCAGACCAGGCTTGGGATTTTCTTTATGGTGAGACAGTCCCAGCTCCAAGCCCTGAGACCCAGGGAGCAGGAGGAGGGGGATATTTCCCACCCCACCTTGTCTTTTCTGGCACATTTTTACATCTCTCGCTCTCAGGCTCCTGGGGGTTGGTTCTTAAATGCCTGTCTCACTGGAGGCATAATAATTCTCCTTGTAGGTGCCTGTGGGAGCACAATTCCAGTGTCACACCCTTACATGGACAGTCTGATGTGCAGGAATCCCACCGGGAACCTCTCGGTGGATTTTAGAACCAACCCACCCTTCCAAAATCCAGACTGATTCAGAACCTTGTGCATCCATGGGTAGGTGAAGTGGAAGGAACCTCGTCCCTGAGAGAACATCCCAGGGAATTATTTCCGTGCTTCCTGACTTTGGGAAGAGGAGGGGGATGTGTTTTCACCAGCTTTGAGGCGTTTCCTCCTCGGGTGGTGCCGACCCTGGGCTCGCCACGAGTGGTGACAGTTTATCTGGAGATGCTGCTGAGCTCATTAAGAGGAGCTGCTGCTGTTTATCTGCCCCTTGTCTGCAAAACCAGGTGTCCAGCAAACAAATCCTCGGCGTTGTCAGCGTGCTGGGGTGCTGGGGTGGAGAGGGGGGAGGTTTTTAGGGGCCTTCACCCAAACCCTGAAGCCGTTTCTGGGCCGTGCTGCTGGTTTTTTGCTGCCCCTCTTTGCAAAGCCTTTGGTGGTGCAAGGCAAACCCTCCCAGCTCTGAGAGAAAAAAAAATCTCCTTTTCCACCCAAAACCCCACCCAGGAAACGATCAGAAAAACGTTCAAAGCCTTGGAGAAGCTTTTAAAATGTTAATTTAGGCTGGTACAGGTGAGTCAGCGGGGGGGGGTCTCTGAGCTGGGGGGTTTTTTTGCTTTCTTTATAATAACTCGAGGGAAAGGGGCACTTTGAAGGTGCAGCTCATCTCCTCCTGGGCCAAAGTTTAGCTAAACTGTGCAGGCAAAGTGCCATTTGCTCCCCACCAGCAATAAAAGGAGCCTGGATGGCTGGATTGGATGAAAACATACACTTTGTAAGCATTTAAAGTTCTCAGAGATGAGTCCCTCTGGTGAAATCTGGCTGCTCAATTTGCTGCTGCTGCTTGTTCTTATGTAAAAGGCATCCAGCCATTACTGTGGCAGGCAGCAATTTAGAACCCTGACCCAAGACACGATGGTCCTGTTGCTTTTTTTCCCGTGCCATGGAAGGAGAAAGTTGGCACTAAAAATAGAGCAGCAGGTGGGGACCAAACAGCCCCATGGCTGAATGATTTCCCTTTAGTCTTTTGAGTTGTTTACTTGCAGGAATGAGCTGGCCCTAAAAACAGGGGTAATATTTAACCCCCCAAAGCTGCATTTTGTAGCTGTGGATGCTCAGGGTGTTCAGCACAGTCGGTGCTTTGCCTGCAGCCCTGTGAGAACCCCGGGGATGGGAATGCTGCTCCCGAGGCTCCCAGGTTTTCCCTGCAGCAATTCCAGCCACTCCAACCCCAGATCTGACAAGGACAATGACCTTTTCCTGCACAGCTCCCTGCCAGCCCCATCCCTGCCCACGACCAAGTCCTCCAGCCCTCCAGCCCTTCCCTCATCCAGCCTTTCTCTTTTCCAGCTCTCCCAACCCTTCTGAATCCTGCTCTGCCTCTTCCTACAGCTGTTCAGTGCTTTGTGAAGTGACCCAAGAGCTGGTCAGACCCATCACATCCATCTTTACGAAGGAGATGAGCCTGCATTTTTGGGGGTAGAGGGGTGACCGTGTTTGTCACCCTCCTGCCACGACCTCTTCCTGTCCCTCTGAGCAACCAGCCCGGGCTTTGCTCTCCTGAATTGTCATTTTTCTCCCTGGGAAATGCCACAAAGTGACACAGTGTATTAGTTACTCGGGGCTTTCAAAGCTCCTCAGCAGCCAAGAGCACTTGTGGAGAAAAGGGAGATCAATATGATGGGAGAGGCAGGGATGTGTGATTTAAAATCCAGCTTTTCTAAAGGCACCCGGCCCCGGCTGCCTCGTCCCTTCTGTGTGACCTGTTTGCACAAGGGTGAGTGAGAGCTGTGCAGGTGAAAAAACGCTGTCAGGGAGGGCAGGAGAGCAGAGGGGTGAATCCTAAGGTGCATTTGGGTGGTTTTTATCGCTGCCTTTGGATAATTGTCCCTTGGACGTTGTGCCACTGCCCCTGTCCCCCAACAGTGAACAGCCAGGAATTCAAAATAGGTGTTTCTGAGGCCAGCCCCAAACTGCCTGGCTGCAGATCCAGCCCCAAACTGCCTGGCTGCAGATCCAGCCCCAAACTGCCTGGCTGCAGATCCAGCACCCTGCAAAACATCCCACAGGACAAACCCTGAATTGAGCTTTTCCACCACCACCCCCTTCCCTGGCTTTCTTATGACAGAGCACAGAAATGTCTGGTCTGGAGTGGAGAAGAGTATTTACAGTGTCAGAACACTGGAACTGCATCAAACCCTCGTTCCCTCTGGGTTGAGACTCTCCCCAGGAGACACAGCCCCAGCTGCTCTGCTGGAAAGGTGGAAGGAACCTCTGTAAATGCAATTATCAAGTCACTTACCCACAAAGGAACCTTCTCCTTGACACCCATTAGTTAAAGGCGAGTTTATCCCCTTCGGAGTGAGGGTTTATAAACATTACAAAGCTTTGTGGCTGGACATTTCCTTTCTCCCTCCCTCCTTTTCTGTGTTATCAGATGTGGGTGGTGTTTCCTGCTTGGACTGTTTCAAACAGCAGCCACTTTCAGTGTCCACATTAAAAAGTCGTCCCACGTTTTACCCTTTTGCTTTTGAAACCCTGAGCTGAAAAAGGCAAAGGGTTTTTACCTTCAGCTGGGTTTACACCAGGGTTTAAACCTTTAAACCAGCCTGGAGATGTGAGCAGTTTGCCTTCACTCTCTCCAGCCTTTTTTTCCAGGATGAAGAAGAAGAAATCTCCCCTGTTTATTGTCTGTTGGTGCCTTGAACACAAGAACCACTTGACCCCTTTGCATAAACTCCTGTTGGCCCCTGGCAGCTGGATCCGTGTCCTGCAGCACTCTGTGCACCAGGGGGGATCAGGAGGGGCAGGGATCATGTGCTGACTGCTGGGCAGAGCAGAGCCCCTTATCAGGGGGCTGCACCTCCAGACCCCACCAGCACAGCGACAGCAGGACCTGATGGGAAAGGAGGCCAAAGAAATGATGGATTGCCCCCGGCCCAACAGTGTGGGCCAGACAGAAACCAGGTGGAGGGGAGGGGGGAGGCAGCACCTTCTGTAAACAATCCCCTGGCCTGGCTGGAGCAGCTTCAGCCTGAGCTGTTGGATTAAGAAGGTGATTCTTGCCCTGGACACGGAGTTAAAGGGCAGGGTGATAATGCACTGCTGGCCAGAGGTGCTGGGGGGGTTGCCCATTACTCAGCAGTGCTTCATTTGGCCTGGCAGGAGAACATCTGATATCTAAACAGCCCCACTCATCCTGAAGCACTCAGAAACCTCTACACTAAATATTTGATGCCCTTGTTTGATAATGTTTATTTTGCTTTCTCCCCACCTGCGTGAGGCTCCGGCCCTGGGAGTGGGGAAAACATGGGGTAGCACATACCAGAGATAAAATAAAACCCCGAGGTGTGAGCTCTGGGGAACAGAGATTTATGAGATGTTCTGGGAAGCTGACTGGGCAAAAAAAATAAAGAAAAAAAATAAAGAAAAGAGAAAAGAAAAAGAAAAAGAAAAAGAAAAAGAAAAAGAAAAAGAAAAAGAAAAAGAAAAAGAAAAAGAAAAAGAAAAAGAAAAAGAAAAAAAAAGAAAGGGATTTGCCACAGTTCTGCACTGGTGTAAATGCCATCAGCAGCACGTGAGCTCCCAGACCTGTCCTTTATAAGAAACTTGTGCAAATCAGGACACACTCAGGGGTTTGATGGGCTGCTCTGGGTATCAGCTCCTCCACTTCTGCAGGGCTGGAAGGGGCGGGGGAAAAGGTGAATTCAATCAGTGCCAGTCCCTGGAGCTGAGTGAGTTCTGCACCCTCTGGCTGCTCCACTGGGAGGGAAACCAGTCGTGGTGCAGCCACGGGTGCTCTGCTGGACACTCTGCCCTCTCCAGGGGGGGTTTGGGGGTTTTGGGTGATCCCACTCACAGCAGGGATCAGGACACCCCAAAAGGGAACTGCTCCTGGGTTGTGGCCCCTCCAGCTCTGGGGTTGTCCAGGAACTCTTCCCAGGCCAGCAGGGGCAGTGAAATCAGGGGGGGACTCACCCCACCAGACCTGACCTTCTGCAGGAGGAGAGGGGGTGTCCTGGGCTCTTCCCTCCCTCCACACCACAATTCCAGGGCCTGGAAAGGGAAACCAGCCCAGGAGAGGAGCTGCTGTCACAAACCCCTCCACTGATCACAGCCAGCCCTGCCCCTGCTGCCAGAACCCTCTGGAGCAGTGCAGGGGTGGGTTTGCTGCTGACTTTGTGAGTTGGTTAGTTCTCAGTTCAAGAGGCCCTCATGGACCAGGTCCTGGAGGTTCTGTCACCCCACCAGCCCTGAGACCAGTTGGAGCAGCAGCTCCAGTGTCCTCAGGCACTCGTGGGTCCTCCAGGACCTCTCCAGCGTCTGGATGAGAAGCACAACCTTCTCTTTTCTCTTCCTTTACAAACCAAGCCCCTCCCCTGCAGTTTTTAATATCCAGGCATTTGCCACACACAGAAGGAGAAAACCTTGTGTGAGCTGCTTTCTTTCTCTGCCTCACTTGAAAACATTCTTTGACCCTTTGAGTTGTTACCCATTTTGACAGGCAGTCTGGGCCTCTGGGCTGAAGTGTTTCCTTTCCAGACAGAAACCTTGCTCATCTGAGGACTGACACTGTCCAACAGTTCCTTCTGAGAACCAGCAATCCCGGGCTTTCTTTCTCATTTTGCCCCCGTGGAGGAAAGAAAGCCACAGTTGTGTCTTTTGCCTCAATTCCCTCCTTAGAGACGCTGCAGAACCCCTGGCAGAGAGGGTGCCCTGTTAGCACTGACCCAGGGGTTCCACAGCCCCAGCTTCGTGTTGGAAAACCTCTTTCTGAAAGCAGGGAGAGCTGGCTATCACCTCCCAGCAAAGAGCAAACACCAGGGGTGATCCCAGCGCTGGTTCTGCCGCTCTCCGCCCGAGATAAAGCCGGGTTTATCTGCGGGGCTGTCGGGAGCACACCTCCACCTGCCAGAGTTCAGGTGAAATGGGGCTGAAAGCTGGAAAGGATGTGGGCTGTGAGTGTGTTTAAAATGTTATCTGGGCTTTCTCAAACATGTCTCTCCAGCTCAGGTATTTGCACATGATAACCTTTTGGTCCCGGCGGGGCAGGAGCCTCCCCGGGCCTCGCATTTCAGGACTGATAAGGCACTGAAAGATGTGGAGCCTCCAAGAAACCTCCTGGAAAACAACCCCACAGCTTCCCCCCTTCCCCCCCCAAAGTTCCAAGGGCTGGTTGTGCCACTCAGAACGCTGAATTTCTGGAAATTATTCACTGCAGGGAGATTTTTTGCCCCGGAGAAAGTGGGCAGGAGGTGCAGCTCTGAGGAGAGATGGAGAAGAGGAGGCACGACTGCTTTTGTTATTCGAAGGTTCGGCCTCTGTTCTCCCTTTGATCTGCCACTCTCGTGGATTCCTTCCTATCAGCAGATCAAGGAGAATTTTTATCTTGCTGGGAGACTCGCCGTGGTTGCTGTTATTTGCTATTAAAATCCCTCTGCAGCAACATCAGGAGAAGTTTTGTGACCACCTCTGGCTGCTTCGACTTGGAGGGACCGAAAAAAGCCCCGTGTTTTTGATGTTTGGGATATGCTGGTGAGGGAATGGCCTTGGAATGCTTCCCCCCACCCCCCTGTTATGCAGAAATGTGGCCACATCATAGAAGAGGATTTAGCCAGCAAGTGGAAGGTTTGGAGTGCTGGACATGTCTGGCAGCAGGAAAGCTGGGAAAGCTCATCCTGCTTGACTTTCACCGAGCTGGGGGGTGTTGGGAACAAACTCCCTTTGATGTCCCACAAAATGAGCTCAGCAGATCTAAGGACAAGCAGGAGTGTGGCTTCTGCCACACTTTAGATATATTTACATATTTATAAATATATATATATATTAAAAATACATAATATATATTATATAATATAATATTATACATGGTATTATATTATATATTGTATATTATACATTATAATATATATTATATTATATATTGCGTTATATATAATACATGAAAATATATTTTAGATTGCATTATATAATTATATAATATTATATATTATATAATATAATATTATATATATATATATATATATTATATATATATTATATTATATATACTATAATTATATATCTATATTGATATTATATTGTATATTATAATATATATTACATTATATATTATACATAAATATATATGTATATGTTTATAAATAAATACATTTCTTTATAAACAAATAAATAAGCAGAACCCATCCCAAGTGATGCTTTCTAGCACAGACCAGAGAGCCAGGGAATTGCTGGCGCTGGATTCCCATTCCTTGAGATGGGGAAGGGAAGGAACCTTGGCAGGGTAAAACCTCCCCTGACAACCCCCCCCCCTTAGGAATAAACAGAAAGGACTTTTTCTCCCAGACCTTCTCACTGGCACCTTCCTGGAGATCTCCATTTGGGGAGCAGGATGAGGAAACTTGAGGGATTTACACGGAATTTCTGACAGGAGCACCAGCAGTTCCAGCTCCCACCAGCAGTTCAGTTCCAGTTCACACCAGCAGTTCAGTTCCAGCTCCCACCAGCAGTTCAGTTCCAGCTCCCACCAGCAGTTCAGTTCCAGCTCACCCCAGCAGTTCAGTTCCAGCTCCCACCAGCAGTTCAGTTCCAGCTCACCCCAGCAGTTCAGTTCCAGCTCACCCCAGCAGTTCAGTTCCAGCTCACACCAGCAGTTCCAGCTCCCACCAGCAGTTCCAGCTCACAGCAGCAGTTCCTGGAGCTGCACATCCCTGTCCTGGGGCTGCACATTCCTGTCCTGGAGCTGCAGGTCCCTGTCCTGGAGCTGCACATCCCTGTCCTCAAACTGCACATCCCTATCCCTGAGCTGCACATCCCTGTCCTGGGGCTGCACATCCCTGTCCTGGGGCTGCACATCCCTGTCCCTGAGCTGCAGGTCCCTGTCCTGGGGCTGCACATCCCTGTCCTGGGACTGCACATCCCTGTCCTGGAGCTGCACGTCCCTGTCCTGGGGCTCTGCCCACACCCTTCACCAGCCAGAGCTCGCTCAGAGCTGCCCAGGGCAGTGCTCAGGTCACCCTTCCAGCTCCAGCCTGGTCACATCCAGCTGGGAATGGGGCAGGAACAGTGAGACAGGCTCGGAGCAACCAACCTGAGCAGCTCCACGGCCCTGGCAGGGACAGCAAAGGGCAGAAGCCACTGGAGGCAGAGGGTGGGACCTGTGATGGCTTTGGGAGCAGAGTGTGGAACCTCTGATGGCTTTGAGAGCAGAACATGGTACCTCTGATGGCTTTGGGAGCAGAACATGGTATCTGTGATGGCTTTGGGAGCAGATCATGGTCCCTCTGATGGGTTTGAGAGCAGAACATGGTATCTGTGATGGCTTTGAGAGCAGAACATGGTATCTGTGATGGCTTTGGGAGCAGAACATGGTACCTGTGATGGCTTTGAGAGCAGATCATGGTCCCTCTGATGGCTTTGGGAGCAGATCATGGTCCCTCTGATGGCTTTGAGAGCAGAACGTGCCTTCCCTTCACAGCCCCCCCCAGGAACACCCCACCCAGCCCAAACCCTCCTCTCAACCTTTCCCTGCCTTCTTCCCCTCATTATCCCGAGGGAAAACAAAGATTTTTTTCTTTAGATCCCATCGTTTGTGAGGACTTTTTTTTGGGGGGGAGCAGCAGCAACATATGAAGTGCCCAAAGAATTCCTGCTGTTTTTCGTGGCACTGTGGATCAAGGGGAAAAAAGATTTACTTTTCCTCGATAAGCACAATTGTGGATCTACTGAATTTGTAACAAGCCATTCAACAACAACAAAAAAAAGAAAAAACCTGCCCTAGAAATCTTTATAACTTTGTAGGCAACCAGCCCCCGTGATCAAGTCTTACAGCACTACTTCATAAATTCGAAATCAATCACGAGAGAGGCATATTAAAATAATTTGTATCAGCAGGGACTGATTTAAAGCCCAGCTCCTCATCCATCAAGGAGGTGCTTTCCTTGGCGAGCAGATCTCTCCAAAGTGCAGGAAAAGCTTCGCCAAACCCATCAATAATAAAGAGAAGAAGCTCTCGCAGAGCAAAGGGACGGAGGGAAAAAGGGGAACGAGTCTCGTAAACTTCTTTTTTTCTTCACAGGATCCCGCTCCAAAAATCACGGAGTCAACTCAGTTGGAAAAAAACCTCTGAGGTCTTCGAGTCCAAAATAATTATGGGAGACAGATGCTGCTGCGACTTTTGAGCTTTTATTGAAGGATAATTTAGGATAAATTTTAATACACGGAAATTGGGTTGTTTTGTTTCGTGTTGTGGTTGGTTTGGGGTTTTTTTCTATGGGGCTCAGAGGGGATACAACACTAAAGAAGGGGGGGAAAAAGGCAGGGGGAAAAAAATTGGAAGGTGACAAAGTTTTCACTGGGGAAATCCGGGAAATTCTTTATCCCTTGGAAAAGCGATGCAAAGGGAAAGGTTCCGCCCTTTTCCCGGTTTTCCCGTGGTTTCTGTTGAGCCGCAGGAGATCGTCGCTGCCGGCCGGGAGATTCCCGGGGCTGGGGGGTGTCCGTGCCCTCCTTCTGCTGAGCTCTGTGTCACCAGCGCTGCCCCAAAACCATCCTGGGAGGGTTTTCCCCAAAAAAATCATCATCTCCCTTGAAAACGAGAGAGCTTCGAAACCTCCCCGGCTGCTGGAAGGACCTTCTGTTTTCTCCCCTCTGTCAAGCGGCGTTTAAACGTGAACTACCTCGACTCCTTCCGCAGGGAACACAATTAAAGCGTCATTAAGAAAGCGTTTTTCTCCTCTCCTTTCCCATAATAAACGAGTCGGGCTCGGGGTTTCCGCGCTGAAACACGCGGTAAATCCGCGGGTGTTTGGGGCAGAAGGGGTTGGAACCGGGGCTGGGTTCCAAGCGCTGCTGCTGTTCCTGCCAGCAGTGCCAATATTTTCAGGTGTGTCACGTTCGGAGCGGCTCACAGGGGGAAATATTTGGTTGTGGCAACTAAAAAACAGAATCCTCCCTTTATTTCTCGCAGACAAATTAAAAATAGAACCGAGGTTAAAGCCACTTTTTTGTTGTTCGTTTGTTTGAGGGGGAAATTTTTTTGCCCTAAATTACGGAAATCCCTCAGGAAAGGCTTTTTGTTGGCGGCTTTTGATCTTTTAGCTTGGCAAGGGACTCTTTGAACCCTCAGTGAAGGCAGCGAGACTTTGCTTTTAGCCCAGGAACAGTTTGTTTGGCAGCCTTTTGGCGGTGCAAAAGCCTCTCCGTTTGTTGTTTTCCCTCTGTTTCTTGCCGTCTTCCCACGTGTCCTGCTGTCTGAGGAGAAAAAAAATGGGAAGATGTAGAAAAAAAACAAAAACAAAAACAAAAAACCGAGAAGACTCCAAGCACGGGAATGGAAAAGAAGATTATTCGGGGAAAGTTGATGAAGGGAGAAAAGCCTGAGGTAAGATTTTCCCAAGGTAGTATTTCCCTGAATTAACTCCGGGGGGAAGATCAGGAGAATCCGGGAGATTCTTCACCCCTTCCCATTTTTTTTTCTCTTTTCCCCTGGACCGAAACTCTGGAGTTCTGCCCCCTGCCCGGGTGTTTAATCACCGGGGGCTGTGATGACCTCCAGGATTTTATAGCTGTTCCCAAACCCGTTAAATCCCGTGGGATTAGTGTTGTGGCCACTCAAAGGGAGCTCGTGTCTGACTTTAAAGGGATTCCCCTCAGGGTTCTTTGGGAATCGGTGTGAAAGGACTGGAGAGCCAGGACACAGAGCTCACACTGCCCTTCCTCCCGGGGATGCTCTGCCGGGCTGGGAATACTGGGAATGCTCTGCCAGGCTGGGAATACTGGGAATGCTCTGCCAGGCTGGGAATACCGGGAATGCTCTGCAGGGCTGGGAATACCGGGAATGCTCTGCCAGGCTGGGAATACCGGGAATGCTTTGCAGGGCTGGAAATCCTCGAGCAGAAGTTCTTGTCGAGGGCTCTGGGGACAAACTCTGCCCTCCCTGGGACCCTCCAGCTCTCAGGTAGGAGCTCCCGATCCCAAACCCTCTGGAAGCTCGCACGGGCTTTGTGCCAAGCCCCCAAACAGGCGGTAAAAAGCTTCCCAGAGCCCCAACGCCCCGGGCAGGGGCAGGTTCGGCTCCCACCGCATCCCTGGGACATCTCAGGTCTCTGCTACCCACCCACCCCGATTCCCTAAATCACCTCCCGGGGGCTTCCCAGGCACCGCCCCAGCTCTCACCCCCTTTGGAACCGCTTTGGATTTACCCTGTGGTTCTGCCTTCTTTTTTTAGGGGAGCAAAGATTGGTTTTGCACCAACCCCCTTTGCAATAATTCTGATTTCCATCACATGTAGGTTTGCTCCTCTGACGAAAGGCTCTCAGAAAAGTCTTTTGTTACTGTTGCTGAGGCAGACTTCAGCTCGCTGCTAGCTAAAGCCACCTCCCTCTTGTTGGTTCCAAGCAGAACAGAATAACCCTTACTTTCGTTCATTTTAGGTTTTAATCCCCCCAGATATATTTTTACGGATTAAAATCTCTATTTTTCCAACACACAATAAGCAACACGTATGTGTGCGCTTTATACTTTACATAAACGTTGCAGATGTATAAAATCCATCCCTTTTTCCCCCTGCTGCAGTTTTTTGTGGCAGGACTGTGCCTGGTCCCACAGATCCCAGGGCAGAGCAAACGTCCGTGAACTCCCCACCCTCCCGGCAGGGCTGACCTGTGCTCCCCACGCTGAAAAGCAGCTCCTGCCTCTCTCGGTCCTCTCTTCCCCCGGCCCGGGGGCTTTTCCTTTTTTTAACCCCAGATGATTTTTCATTTGGTGTTCATTTGGAGTGCCGAGGGCCGGTTTTGGGGAGGGCTGGCCGGGCTGCAGAGCCCCGGGCGTGACCCCAGCCCCGCTCCTCGGGCCGAGCCGGGCCGGTTCAGGGAGAATTCATCTCAGGCTGAACTCTGTGTGAACCTGGGCCCGAGGGGAAGGGAACCCGACAGAGCAAGGCTGAGGGAGGCAAGTCCTGAGCAAACCCATCAGGCTGAGTAAATATTGAAGGAGCCCACGTGAAGGCCGGGGTTGAAATGGAGCTGTCAGAGCAGAGTAAACTGAAGGGAGAGGTGAGGCCTCTGAAGAGCCGGGAAACCTTCTGGGCACTCACTCCAGCAATTGTTCCTTCCACCCCAACCCTTTGCCCCAGCCCTCGTTTCACCTGCCTGAGAGGCCAAACCAGCCCTGAAGCTGCTCGGTGCTGAAATGTCTGTGTTGGTGGAAGCAAAGGGCCCGGGGCAGAGGGGTGAGCGAGGGGACAGCGCTGTGGGGTGGCCCCTTCAGTGCAGAGAACCAGGACCCTACAGCTGGGGTCAGGCAGCAGATCCAGGGTCTCCTGCACTTAAATCCGGGTGACCTACGCAGCATCAATCCTGAAGAATAAATATACTCTATATTTGATGCACACACAAGTGAAATGCACTGTCTATAAACACATATAATCCAAATAAACACATGTCTAATCCAAATATATGCCCAGCTCCCACCATCTAGCCCGATGGTGGTGCTGGGCAGGGGAGGTCCCTGGGGATGAGCTGTTGGATGTGCCAGTGGGGATCTGGGGGCAGCTGCACTCACCCAGCACCTCCCACAGCTGCAGGTCCCTTGCCTGCTTCTCCAGGGATTTTAGTGACCCTCAATAATATGTCCGGGCCAAACTATTGCGAAAACTTATCAGGCAGGAAAATCCTCCCTGCTTTACCTGATTTAGGGTGAATCCCTTGGCAGTGTGGGGGTGGAAGCAGGTGCATGGGCACCCTCCTGCCTTGGTGCCACTTGCAGAAGATGCACCAAACTCTCACCTCGGTTCTGACTCACCCACCGCGGGATGGAAACACCTCACGCTCATCTCGCCCTGGTTTTGCCGAGAGCTGGGGAAGGGGCAGCCTCTGACCCATTTTGGGGTGTGAAACGAGTCTGGAGAAACCCAAAAGCCTTCCTCCCGTCTTCTCCTCCACTTCAAGGCTTCAAAGGCTTTTAGGGCCAGTGACAGCCCAGCCCGGCCACAGCTGAGCCGCCGAGGGGGAGGTTTTGTCCCCAGACAGAGACCCCCGGGAAAGCTTCACACCTTCGGTGCAAAGAGGCTCCGGGAGCAGTTCAAAGCAGGCAGCCAAGTGGGGTTGAAAGTGAGGAGGTCTTCCGGGTATTATTATTATTATTTTTTAATAGAATGTCCTCTCCCCAGATCAAAAGGACCCCACGTTGTGAGAACAAATGCTTTAGGGACAAGAGAAACATTTCACACCGAGGGGTAAGGAACAGATGGCCCTGGAGGAGCAACTCGGGTCTCTGCTCCGGGGACAGGGACAGAGGAGAGGGACCCTCGATGTCCCTTCCCCGTCCCCTCCTCCTGCCGAGGGACAGCAGCTCCAGCCCGGTGGCTGCCGTTAACGATTTACACGGTTCCATTTCTCTGACTGGGAATTTCTCCTTCCTTTGGGATATTAAAAGAATAAATCTCCATTAAGACGTGGCTTTGTGTGTGAGTGTAACGGGGGTGGGGGGACTCGGCTCGTTTTCCTGCTCATGAAAAATGCAATAGCAGGGAGCCACGGACAGGCACGTGGAGACAGGGGAATATCCGGATTATGAACAGCCACGGGTTGTGCATCATTTATATATTAAAAAAAAAAAAGACTGTGCGTAGACCTCATATTTGTGATAAAGCCCAAGTATGGCAACAGGGCCAAGCCTTGATTAGAGGCTTCTGGACGATCTTCCTGTGTCCCACATGGACACACAGGTACCTGTGGGGGTACTGAAGGCCCAGGGGCCGCTCTCCATCAGCTCCGGGTGCGGGACAGACACGGGTGTCCCTCAGCTCTCACTGGAGCATCGACCCCCGGCCGCGGGTGTCCCGGCGTGGCCTTTCCAGCCGGCTCCTGCTTCCCAGCGGTGGGTTTGGGGCTCCTGAGACAAAAGGGAGCGTGAGAAACTCGGAGGGAGAGCAAGGGGGGGGTGATGGTCGTTAGAGAAACAGGGCTGGGCAGCGAGGGGGCGAGGGACGGGGGCCGAGGGGGACCCGGGGGGGGTTCCATATGTAAGGGCGCAGCGGCCCCGGCTCCGAGGGCTCTTCCGGAGACTCCCTTTGAGTTTCAAATGGGAACGGGAGCCTTTGTTGTGCCCGCCAGGCTGACACAGCGGTCCCCTCCTCTTTATCCCGGCCTTTCCCCTCTGCCCCGGCCCTTCCGAGGGCCCGTCTCACCTGGCAGCGAGCTGATCCCGGGCCTAGAGCCGGTCCTAGGCCCGGTGCCGGTGCCCTGCGGGAGCAGAGCCGGGCACAGAAACGCATCGGGGGGGAAATGGTCTGGGTGGAAAAGCACGAGGTTCCTGAGGCTCGACGCCCTTGTTTCCATGAGCCAGCTGAGATCACACAGGGGCAACGAAATCAACCAAGCCGGCTCCCCCCGACAGGTTTTAAAGTCCGTTTTAGCTGCTCGGGAGTTTTGTTGGTTTGTTTTGTGTTTTTTTTTTCTCTCCTGGCGTTTTGCACAAAATCCTCTTTTCGCATTTCCCCCCTCCGCTTTTTTTCCCTCCCCGCCTTATCTCCGAGCTAATTGGGCACTCAAAACCCTTTCCTTTGGAGCAAAAGAGGTGTGTTAGACGGGGTAAGATGTTCTCGGCGGGGCAGAGCGATGCCCCAGGGCCCTCCCGGGGAGCCGGGACAGGGGCCGGGCTCGGCAGGTACTTCGCTCATTCCTCTCCCCCCTCCCGCCCCCACCGAAAAGGTTTGCAAATTTGGCGAAGCCAGAACAATGGTTTCTCCTGGCAGCCCCTCTGTTTACTTGTTTGGAAATCCCGGAGGCGTTTCGAGGTAAAAAGGTCAGAGGAGCTCCACAGGGCCCGCTGCCTCCCCCCGCCCCGCCGGGCTCCGTCCCCCCCAGAGCTGCTCTGGTGTGTTATTCGTGTGGGGAAAACACCCTTGCAGGGTCGTCTGGGGAAGGTGAAGCGAAGGATCCACACTGACGCTTCGTTTTGGTTTGGAGCCCTATAAACGTCCCGTATAAACGAGAAACTCGCTCTGCCCCCAGCCCGGACCCGAGTCCGTCCCAGTCGCTGTCGCTGCTTCTGAGGATGAGGATGATTTCCCCTTCTCGTCAGGCCTCGTTGCCTTGGGAAATAACTCCGAGAGAAGCGGAGTTTCCATCCTGTCCCGACGGGGCGAGCTGGGCTTTGAAATCCCGCAGGGCCGGGCCCGATCCCGGCGGTGCCAGGGGGGATCCGGGGGGTACCGCAGGAAACAGGATCGGCCCCTTTGTTTGGGAGCTTTGGCAGCAGCCGGAGACTTTTTCCTTCCTTCCTCCTCCTCCTCCTCCCTCCAAGCCCGGGCTCCCCCCGGCCCGCGTCCCGCACTTCCCCGGACGGGAGGGATTCCCGTTCCGTTAAAACCGGGAGGACTTCCATGTGGAAAAAGTAAACTTTATTAGGCTGAGGTAGCTTCATTTCGGGATACAGAGCACGGGGAGGGGAGCGGAGGGGAAAGGGGAGATTCCGATTAAGAAACCGCTAGTTTTTCCTCGATGACGTTTTTCCCTTTAAAACGATTTTTAACGAACAGTTGCCCCGGTTTTTCACTTCACTCCTACCCTGAAACTTCTCGCGGGGGAGGGAAAACATTTGGCCGTGGTTAAATAGTGGGTTTATCTGACCCCGATAAACCTGAGAGGGTGGGGGTGCGAGGAACGTGCTGCTGCGCTCCGAGACTTGAGGCTATCGAGAGGTCCAATAAATAGCAGCCAGTGCATCAGTGCAACCTTGTTCCCATCCACCTTCACACCTCCTGCGACAGCGACCGAAGTACCCCGAGGCCTCACCTCGCTTTCTCTGATAACCCTCCCCCAGGAGCAGCACCAAGCAGTCACCGTCGCAGAGCGTGTGGAAAAAAAAACCCTGTAAAGCAGAAATAGTGCAAAATGGTAGCAGAGGAGCTGCTTTTTTTTTTTTTTTTTTTTTTTTTTTTCTTGGTTTGGGTCTTTGCACAGGCCTCGAGCGTCTCGGGCGCCTCAGATCTCGTTCCAAGATATACACACAGTAAATAACGGGGAGAGGGGGAGGGAAGAAAAAGTACCCGAAACTTTTTTTTTTTAGCGTCTCGCGAGGAGGAAAAACACATCGAACGGGAGATTCGTGCGGGGAGAAATCGTCGCGCACGTTTTTGTTTTTTTTAAGACGGGAGAGGACTAGATTCGTTTTAAACTTTTCCGTGGTCGAAAGTGCAGTTCCTAAAGGGCAGAGGGGAGGAGGGAGAGGGAGAAACGTCCCTGAGACAAACGCCTATTGCTGAGGATAGAGGAGGACACGGCTGCTCCTTTGGAGTCCAGTGGCTTTGCAGAGGGTCTATAAATTAAGCGAGAGAGAAAGGCGAGTGGGACAATCGGTGTCACGCGTGGGGAGCCGAAGGGATGCTCGGAGGGGCCGTGCGGGGGAGGCTCGTGGTCCTGCCCTGCTGGGCTCTGCAGACCCCCGAGGGCAGAGCTCTGTGCCCCTCTGACGCCTTTCAGGAGGACATGGAGCTGGGGGAGGCCTCGGGTGAGGTGCAGTTGGACTGATCCGAGGCTTCGCCCGCCTCCTTCGCGGACCTGGAGGCGGCAACCGGGGCGAGACCTTCCTTTTCCCTCTTCTTCTGCTTCATCCGCCTGTTTTGGAACCAGATCTTGACCTGGGTTTCGTTGAGCTCCAGGGTAGCGGCGATCTCCACCCTGCGGGCCCGGGTGAGGTACTTGTTGAAGTGGAACTCCTTCTCCAGCTCCGTGAGCTGCTTGGTGGTGAAGTTGGTGCGGATGGCGTTGGGCTGGCCCAGCAGTCCGAACTCCGACACTTTGGCTGGGAACGACCAAAGAAAACAGGGCAGGAGCGGCCGGAGGAAGCCCCTCTCTGGGGCGGGGGGGCTCTCCCCCGCTCCCCTCCTCTCCCGGGCCTGTGGTCCCTCCACCGCCCGGACCTTCGCGCTCCCCCCCGGCTCCTCGCATCTCCCGGCCCGGGGGGACGGAGCTCCTCGGGCTCTTCCCTCGGAACCATTCCCTCCATCTCCCTGAAAACTGCGGGAGAGCAAACTGAGCGGGAAGGGGTGGAAGGGGAGGGTGAAGGTGATGATGGGAGAGGAGGAGGGAAGGCTGTGATTTAAGGAAGGTCGTGGAGAAGGAAGTTGAACAATAGGGGAGATGGAAAGCCACGGCTGTGGAAGAAGCAGGAAGCCCGGAGCGCTTCCCGTTCCGAGCTGGGCTTAAATCGCGTTGGGCCTGCGGGAAACCGAGCTCAGGGACCGTCCATCGGAAGAGTCTGGGAAACCTCTGGCTGGGATTTAAAAAAAAAAAAAGAAACCCCACAAAGCCAAACCCACCCGAACCAACACAAACCCACGTTCTCATGGAAGACGAGCCCAGTCACCTCGGGCACAGACCCCGGGGAAGGGAACCTTTCCCTGGCAGGGCTGAGGAGCTGCCCCCCACCTCCCTCGGGTGGGGACCCCCTGGCCGAGCCCCGCTCCCCCCAAACTCACCTGTCTTGGGCGGGTTCCTCTTCACCCTCATCCAGTCGAAGGTCTGCGCGGCGCCGGGCCCCGGCTCGGGGGGGCACGCGGGGTCTCGCTCCTCGTTCAAAGAAGGCGAGAGGTTGCCGTAAACGCCGGGCAAGTAGCCGGGCTGCTCCTGCCCGTAAAGGTGCTGCTGCTGGTACTG
>NW_021938808.1:239261-241261 GCF_001715985.3 Manacus vitellinus
CACTGGAGGGGCTACCTGAGCACGAGGGGAAGGAAGGGGAGCTCGGCTCTAAGTGGTGGTAGGCGCCCGTCCCACGGTTACAAATTGCATACTCTAAGAAGGAGTTCATCCTGGTATTGTCCATCTGCCACTGATGGAGGAGGGTCAGCCTGTTTTGGGGGGGATCCCGCCTGCCCTACAACCTTTAGATAGTATGTCAAAGCTGTAAAACTTCCTTCCATGGATCGCCGGCCCTCGAACCCCGCAGCCTCCGGCGGGGCCGGGGGGAGCCGCGGGGGCGGGCGCGGCGTCGGCCCAGCCCAATGAGCGAGGGGCTCCCGAAGTTTGTCACAGCTCCGAGCTCATCCATCAAGGGCCTGACATTTGCATGACAAAGGGGCTTCAATCAAACCCTGCCCATCAATCTGATAACAACACGAATACGTCAAAATCTTTCCTCAAAGACTTTAAAAGAGAGGAGGGAGGTGGGGTGCGGGGAGGTGGAGGGCGAGAGGGGCTGGGGGAAGAATTAGAATCATCCGCAACCGTTTTAAGTGCTAAAAAGGCCCCCGAGTTATGCGGGGAGCCCATTTCGGCAGAACTTCCCCTTGCCCCGGCTTAAAAAGGTTTCCCCCCATCCCAGTTTCACGCGAGAAACAAAAAGAAGAAGAAGAGGGAAAGGGGACGGGGAGGTGTGAGCGCTCTGTCCCCCCGGGCACAAAAGGATGCTCTTTTATTCGCTTGGAAACTTTTCCCTAGAAAGCGGCTCGGCGTTTTCTGGGATGAGGAGTCCAAGAAAAGCTCCTGAGAAAAAACACTCCCCACGCGTTTTAATTTTGCCGCACCAGCTTTGTGTGTCGGGCCAGCGCGGGTAAAAGCAGCGTAATTAGATCAACATTCTAATGAGGCGGCGAAATAAAGTTAGGAAGACGGAATGCCTTTTGTTGGAGAAATACCACGCCCGGCTCAGCAATTAAGGAACGGGGCTAAAAACGGTCCGTGTGTCTGTCTGCGGATCTTCCATCCATCCATCCATCCACACCCGCACACTCACTGCTAAAGCCAAGGGTTTAAGGGTTTGAACAATTCTGCTTTTCCACGGCCAACCTCGTTTGATCTGGCCCCCAATTCGTTGTCAGGCCGGAGCTTTCTCCTGGCGGGGTCCAGCTGAGGAGTAGGTGGGAACCCACCGCCTTCAGCCGGGCCACTCCATGCCCAGAGAATGGGAACATAGGTAGGCAACATTTATTTACTTGTTAGCAGAAGGGAGACAAGAGCACCCAACAATATGACGCCCACAGTCATTTGTTACTTGTCAGGATATTTACTGGTTATTCAGCCTCCGAGGAGAACCAGGAGGGCTCTTTCTCTCCCTCTCTCTTTCTCTCTCTCTCTCTTTTTTTTTTTTTTACCCCAGGCCAAAAGTTCACTTTGAAAGGCAAACCCAGGTCCTTCGGCGGGAGAAGGTTTGGCTGATGCAACACGGTGGGGTAACATTTGTCGAGAAACCGCAAAACTGCAGCACGGGCGGCCTTGGCATCAAACTTCTTCCCTCCTTTGAATCCCCCCGAGAGAAAAACCTGAGTTTTAACCAATTACAACCCTCATCTTTCAATAAAAAAGAATAAGAAAACTATTTCCAGAGCTGCGTGTCTATTTATTCATTTATTCTGCCGACTTTGCTGATGCTGAGAGACTCAAGAAGAGAATATCTTGGGTTACAAATGATCTCTGAGACTCTCGGCCTCCTCCTTTGCATAAAACAACCCAAAGTGAATATAAAGATTCAAAGCAACTCTCATGTCGTTCCCCTCGCAAGAGAAATCGATTTCTAATTTGATTCCAGGAGTGCTTTTTATATTACGTTGCACTCGCGTTCAAATGGATGTATTATGTTTAAACGATGCTTCCAATGGATGATTTATGGCTGTAAAATGAAAAAAGAAAAGGATAGATGTTTATTTCGCCCTCGAATCAATTGTTTCGTATTGTCTGATAATTTTCCACCGTGATCTCCCTCC
>NW_021938808.1:242101-245577 GCF_001715985.3 Manacus vitellinus
GTGAAGGGCAGCTGACGAGAGATGGGACCTTGGAGCCCATCTCCTCCCAGAAAGGGGCCTCCACCTTCTCCCCTCGCCATCTGCTCCTCTCCGCAGCCTCTCACCCCCCTCGGGTCTCACCTGCCGGGGGTCCCCGGGCCGCCAAACCCGGGCACATCCCAGGGAGCGGGATGGAAGGTACCGTTTCCCGATTTCCCGCGAGCCCCTCCCAGCGCTTCCAACCGCTGCTTTGCACCCCCTCGCCCTTTCCCACCTGTTCCTGTGACGGCTGCGCGGGATTTTGGAAAGACGCCAGGATCAAAGGGCGTGCAGGGACACCGGGAATCGCTTGGGAATCGCCTTCCCAAATTTCCTGCGTAGTCCCTTGCCCTGGATCCCACAGCAAATTACCGATGTTGTTGTTGTGGTTATTGGTGTTGGTCTTTATTCCTCTGGCGGGGAAAGTGTGAGATCTGTCTTTGGTTCAGAGCTTCAGAACCCACAGAAGAAAGAAATATCGGGTTATTGTTAACGATCAAACTCTGACTGAGCCTAATTCTGCCCTTTACACATTTATTTCTTTAAATCCTCCTTTATGGGGACTAGAGAGAGTGAAGACGGTCCAAGAAAAGGTGTGGATGGAGCTTCTCGAATTATTAGAGCTCTGTCCTACCCCTTCCTTAGCCTTTCGTTTATTTATTGCTTGATTTTCGCTTATTTCTTGAGGGAGACAGTAACTATTCCCACACGGTTTGGGGGATGCTGCTGCCTTTCACCCAACAGGAAAAAAACAAAATATCTGGAGATTGAGGAGGATAAAACCGGAGCGGGATAATTTTAAGCTCTTTGACGCCTGGAAAAAGAAGCTGCGCTGTCCCGGAGCGAGGTGGGACAGTCCGTGGGAGGCAGAGATCCCTTCCCTGCCCGCTGGGATCCCCAGATCCCTTCGCCCGGAGCCGCTTCCCCCCTTCCCGACAGATGATGCGGCCTAAAAGCGCTTCAGGAGCTCCCGCCCCTCAGCCCCGGGCTTTGATCCACGGGCAGATGAGGATGAGGAGGTCACCAGCGGCAGAACTGAGATTTTCCGAGGAGTTCTTGGTGGCGGGGACTTCTCATGCCCACTCGAGACCCCCCGTGCCTTTGGCCCCTCCGGCCACCCCGGGCAGGGGGACTGACCGTGACAAAACCCGAGGTAGGTTCGCTGTCCCGGGGTGGAAACACAACCACCCCCCTCGCTACTGAGTTAACAAAGGGGGGCTTTTGCCCCCCGCCTTTTGTTCCGACCCGATGGAGGCATCTTATTAAAATAAACCTTTTCTTGAGAGCAGTTTCTCCCCTCGAGGGACACAGAGCGACTCCAGGAACCTCGGGGCTGCTCCAGCCTGGGAGGGAAGAGCAGGGGAAATCTCTCCTTTCTCTAAAAACTGCTTTATTTGCTTTCAAACCCCTCTCCTGACACGGGGGATCCTTCCCCTCCGAAAGCAGTTTGCGGGAAAAACCCCATTAAGAAATCTTCACCCGAGGCAGACCTGGGAGGGTTTTGTGCAGGGGGAAAGGAGGGAATGATGCATTTCCAAAGGCTCCCGAGCGCTCGGAGTCTTGGGACGCTTCGTTTCGGGAGTTAAATACAACCCTCTGCGGAGAAAGTTCGTGTCGTGCGTAAGAAATGTCACTTCTGGCTCCTGCAGGGGTGATTTATAGGGAGCGGTGCTGGGGCTGAGCTGCGTGTTTGGCTGCGGACTTGGAATCACCAAAAGGACATTCCCAGGGAAATTTATAGCCCCGGCTCGTGTCTTGGTCAGCTCAGAGCCTGCCGAGCTATATTTGGGGGTAAAAAGTGAAAATCAGATGGGAAAACGCTCCCGGAGTTCGGGAATCCTTCTAATGGGTTACAAACCCCGGGCTATCTCCGAGCTGGAGAATAAACACGGGATAATTAAGATAAGGTACAATAATTCTTATCTGTCGTTCTCGGGGGCGGGGAGGGGACAGACGGGGTCGGGGTGGGGACAGTCCCCAGGTGATCAGCATCTCCCAGAGGGGATGGGAGACCTGTCAGCCCGGGATAGGGACGCGCCTTGTGCTCTTGGTCTTCTGCACAGCATTTGGAGTGGAAGATTGGGTGAGAAATGCCTCTTTCGATTGTTTTGGAGAGGCACAACCCCCTCAAACCCCGCCTCCTTCTGCGCCAAGAGATCAAATTCCTCGTCCGACGGCTCGGGGAAACCTGTCCTGTTCCCCCGTGAGTGGCCTCGGATGTTTCTGTGGAGTCCCCAGGGCAGAAGCGGGGCTGTCACCCGGCTCGTCCCATCCGTGAGGTTCATTTAAGCTTTTCTGCCGGGTGAGAGCGGAGGGGAGAGGTTTGTAACTGCAGAGGGACCCCGGGGGGGTCCCAAACCCCTCGGCTTTCATTCAGATCCAGCACCGACAGGCCCGGCTGGACTCGCTCCTTAACCCTCCCTTCAACATCTTCGGGGATATTGCTAATATTGGTAGGCCGACATTATTAATTATTAATATCCTATACGCAGGATCCCGCTGGGGATGAGAACTGGACCCAACTCTACGAACCTCGGCGAATCTGAAGTTGCTTCCTTCAGACAGTTTCTTCTTTCTCTATATTTTCCCCTTCCCTGTATATAAAGAGGAAAAAAAATACCCGGGATAGACGCAGGAGGTTCCGGGATGGCCGGGAAGGGAAGGTTCCCTCTGCCAGCTTTTGGTGGTGGTGGAGGCTGGGAGAGCTCCTCAGATCCCGGCGGTTGAGGGCTGGGAAGGGCTGGAAAAGGACTCTGAGAAAACAGCCACGGGCGGGATATTCCCGGGTCTGGCTCAGCAGGAAGGTGGGGGTGATTCCCGGGCAGAAGTTGACTGTTCCCACCCCAAAGGCCCCGCTCCCGAAGGTTTTCCTGCCTCTAACGGGTCGGTTCAACATCTTCAGGGCTTGGAGAGGCTCTTCAGCAAACACATCCCCAGACTAGACCAGCACAAGGCAAATATTACCTCAGCGCGCCCGCAACACGTGCCGGCCCCGCTCATTTGCATATTCCTGGGTTAATAATCGCGAGGCAATTGCGGTGTTTTGACAACGATCGGGAGCCGAATATGCTTAATCTGCTTAATATATGCCCTCCAGTTGCACGGAACAGAAGGGCAGCGTTGCAAATCCGCGTTCCCCGTTTGTTTGACATTTTGAAGAAGGTAAAGAATGGCTGAACTAATGGCGAAATCTTAGTCATTCAATAATTTAGATTTTATTGAATATTCCCCTTCTTTCCTCCGACATTTCAGTCTTGCTAATTAGGACAAATAAGAAGGGGCCTGCTGTTAGCAAGGATAATAACTGGCGAGGTTCCATTTATTCAGTCACTTTCCGTGGGTGTAGAATTGATCTGTGGCTGTGACTGGCATGCTTTCCAGACCTGCAGCAACTTCGAGGAGTCATTACGGGCTGCAGAAGGGCCCTCGTTAGGGATTTCCATCCATAAGGTCTCCAG
>NW_021938808.1:247032-248385 GCF_001715985.3 Manacus vitellinus
ATGTACGAGGTTTGTATTTAAAATTATATGTCGAGAGAAGGGTTTTTGAGGGATCCACGAGCCGGGAGAGCAGCACGAGCGGCCCTGGAAGGAGATCCCGGATTTATAAAGACCGAGGGGGTTCTGGTTTCTACCGTTGGAAAAGAGGGGAGGAAAAAAAAAAAAGAAAGGCCTCTTTCAGGCCCGTCTCTTTCCTCTCGTTCCTCTCTAACGTTTTATTTTTTGACTAAAATGCCGGTTCTCACCACCCCACCCCACCCCCCAGCGCGGATTTTTAGCGTTTACTCAAAATCCTCCTTTTCGCCTTATTTTTATTTTTTTGTTGTTGTTGTTTTGTAATCCAGGACGTTTCAAAGCCCAGAAATTGCGATGTGGCCCGGCTGGATTCTCTGCTGCGAGAGAAAGGGGGGAGGAGGAGGAGGAGGAGGAGGAGGAGGAGGAGCGGGATGAAGGCCGGGATGTGGGAGAAAGGGAATGGCCGCGGAATGTGCGTGGGCTCCGCGCCTCTCCCAGCGCTGCCTTTGTGTCGCTTCCCATCCCTTTATCCAGAGATTTCCTTAGGGGAGGGGATTTTTTTGTATTTTTTTTTTTTTTCGATCGCAAAAATAGAAACGCGAACGTTAAAATCGGGCAGAAACGTCCTGCTTCCATTCAGTAGAAATTAAAAAGGAGATAAATAATAAAAACCAAGCTCGAGGAAAAGGCGAACAGAGCCGAAGGCAGCGAATATTTCTGACTCCCGGAGCCTCTTGCAGTGTTAGTTGGGAGCAATTTCTTTTGTTTCCTCTCAGTGCACACGAGGAGATTGTTAGAACCTCATTACTGCGAAGCAGGAAAGAGGAAGGCGAATGATTTAGGGGGAAAAAATAGCACATTTTGAAACGAAATGGGTAGCAACACAGGATTCTTGGTTTTATAAAGACATTTATTTACTCTATGAAAATAATATACAATAAATAATTTGCCCTTTGCTATTAAAGGATTTGAATAAATAGTCTACGTCTAAAACTTAAAAATAGGAAGGAAAATTCCCCTGATTTTTTTTTTCATTTAAATTTAGTTCCATTAAGAAATCTAAAAGTCTCGTTCTGATTCCTGAGAAAGTCGCTTGAAGGATTTACAAATATTTCTCTCTCGAGGGTTGACATCTCCGGCTGCTTTCCTTCAAATAAATAAAGCGAAAATAAAACTATCCTTAAATACCTGCGTTTAGCAAAACTCGGGCTGTTCTTTCACGTGAGCCTTCTAGAATAAATATCGGGGAGAGGGGGGGAGGCGATTTGGGTCTCACGGAAGTGAGGAGCTTTTAAAAAAGCGAGTGTTTGGGGGCCGGGAGGGGCTGATCGAATGAGA
>NW_021938808.1:249484-254360 GCF_001715985.3 Manacus vitellinus
TTCTGTTCCCCCCCTTTCCCGGCAGTTCGGGACGGACGCTTTGATTTCATCATTCCTGTTTTATGCGGCCAATGAGCTCCGGTGTCCGCCCTTCTCCTGCCCGAGGTTTTACCTGCACGGGGCTGTTCAAACACCGAACCGGTGGATTGTGTCTCAAACCCTTCATCCCGAGGGAAAGAGGGTCCCGGGCCGGGGTCCCCGAGCTCCCTGGCCGAGGAGCGCCGAGGGGAGAAGCTGCTCCTTTATTGGGGAGCTCGGGGAGAATTTGGGGCTGTATTTAATTATTTAATTTCGCAGTTAACCCTGAGAGCCCGTGCCTCGCTTTTTCCCCTCCCCATCGCGCCGGTAGCAACCCCCGCGTTACCCACCCGTCTTTCTTCCCCCCTTCCCCTTCGCACTTCTTTAAGGTTTTGTTTCTCTTCTTTTTCCTTTTTTTTTCCCCTTTTTTTTCCCCGTAGGTTGTAAAAAACCCGCGGGGGTAGGAGAGAAAGCCAAGCAAAAAAAGGAGCTGCGGTTGGGCTGCGAAATCCCCTCTGTGGAGCGCGGCTCCCCCGGGCCCCTCTCTGTCCCTCTTGGCTTGAAGTTCCAGCAATTTTCCCTTTTATTTGCGGGGGGGAGGAGGCAGGAGAACCCCCCCGGGTCCCCCCCTCGGTGGGTTTTATTCCGTGACACCGTTTCGGGGGAGGTGCGGGGCAAAGCCCCTTTGGGGAGGGGGTCGGGGTTTTTTTTTTTTGAGGGGGAGGGAACGGGAGGGGAGGATTTTTTATTATTATTATTCGGATCCTCTCGGATTTCAGCAAATCCCCCCTGACCCCCTCGTTGTACGAACCTGCGGGAGATCCTGCGGCAGGCACCGGCAGCGAGGAAGATGACGGGGGGGAAGAAGAGGAAGAAGAGGACGGAGCCTGGGTGGCTTTCTTGGCCGATTTCTTCTCCTTCATCCAAGGGAATTCCGCTGCCAAGGGGCCGGGCTGTGCCGGAGCCGCGGGCTGGGGCTGCAGCAGGCCATGAGATGCTCTTTTTTGGCTCCTCGGTCTCGCCTGGCTGCTGGAACAAGGATTCAGGCTGAGGACGGCTTGCTCAAAAGGAGGAGGAATTAATGTCGAGTCCTTGATTGATGAAGTTTGAAATGTCTCCAGGACAGCGGGGAGAGACGTCAGGCACTCTGCGAGCGAAGGCTGGCTATTTATAAACCCGATCTCCCTCTCAAATTCAAAATTCATGGCTTTTCCAGGGCCCAGGGCTTCAAAAGCGGGAGGGGGGAGGAGAGGGAGGAGGAGGAGGGGGAGAGGGAGAGAAAACGGAGGGCCCGGGTTTTTTATGGCGGTGCCGATGGTGGTCCTCGGGCTTTTTATAATTGTTATATTGCTGATAATACGGGCGGAGGGGGAACCTTCTCTGCTAAACTCGAGACTGGGGCGAAAATTGCAGGCAATTCGTGGTCACGTGGCGAGCCCCGGCCAATGGCGGGCGGGGCCCGGTGGCAAACACAGAGCGTTATTTTCTTTAATTGATTTGAAATCGGGAGAAAAAAGGCCAGAGGAGAACCCCCCGGAAAGCCACGGCCGCGCACCAGCACCCCGGCGCTGCCAGGCTGCCTTGGGCGGCCGCTGCCTGCCCCGCCTGGGCTCCTCCCCTGCCTGCGCTTCCTGCCCTGCCTGTCCTTCCTGCCCTGCCTGTGCTTCCTGCCCTGCCTGTGCTGCCTACCCTGCCTGTGCTTCCTGCCCTGCCTGTGCTTCCTGCCCTGCCTGTCCTGTGTGTGCTGCCCGTCCTGCCTTCCCTGCCTGTCTTTCCTGCCCTACTTGCCCTGCCTTCCCTGCCTGTGCTTCCCACCCTGCCTGTCTTGTCTGTCCTTCCTGTCCTACCTTCCCTGCCTGTCCTTCCTGTCCTGCCTTCCCTGCCTGTTCTTCCTGTCCTGCTTTCCCTGCCTGTCCTTCCTGTCCTGCTTTCCCTGCCTGTCCTTCCCACTCTACCTTCCCTTCCTGTCCTGCCTCTCCTGCCTGTCCTTCCCACCCTGCCTTCCCTTCCTGTCCTTCCTGCCTCCTGCCTGCTGCCTCTTTGCCTGTCCTTCCTGTCCTGCCTCTCCTGCCTGTCCTTCCTGCCCTCCATTCCCTGCCTGTCCTTCCTGCCCTGCCTGGTGCTGCCCGCTGCTCCTGCCCTGCCCGCCGCAGGTCCCTCCAGCCTCGGAGTTGCCCGCAGTTCGCAGCCCCGGGGGGGTCCCAGGCCCTGGAAAAGGGGATTTTCCCCCCCGGGGAGCCCGGCTGGGTCTCGGCTCCGGCCGCCACTGCTGGGGGTGTTCCCAGCTCATCCCGATATTGTGAAACCCGGAAAACCGAAGCCACCGGGAGGGTTTGGGGCAGAGATTTGTGTCCGAGCCGGGATATGAGCACTCGGGAAATCAAGTGAGCTTTTGAGCCGAGGATATTTAGGCCAGCCCGGTTTACCGGGTTAAATGACTTTTAAAGAACAGCATAATCCTTCTGCTGCCCAAGCCACTCTTAATGGACCTTTTGCACTTTCCTTAAAGGCCAAACGTGTTTTAAGGTCACAGATATCTCGGAAATCGCATTTCTTCCCTCCCATCTATTTTCCCCCCTCCTTCCCACCTCCAATAAACAGTGCCACTTCCAGAGTTTACAAAATAAATAAATAAAATGAAAAGTCATTTCCCAGGAAGATTTCCCTCCCTCCTCCTCCCCCCCCCTCCTCCCCTTCTTTAAAGTGCCCGGGAACACAACCCGAAAATAAGAGAGGAACGATCAATCTTTTCCTCCAAAGACTTTTGACAGCTCGGCCTGACTCACTCCGCAAAGAAATTCGGCTTTTGCCGAGGAGTTGCTTAACCCAAGGGAGATTTATAAAGTTTAATCCAAAAGCAGAAAGTACAAATTTCGGGAGGGGGAGGGAGATGAAGCCGTTCTGGTGCCGAACGGGAGAGGGGCTGGTTTGGGATTTGTTTGTTCCAACTCCATTTCTCCCGTTTTTGCAGCCGGGAGGGACCGGCTGCGTTCACAGAGGGGAGAAGCCTCCTGGAAACTTTTGTCCCTTCAAGCATCCGTGTGGGTGGTGAGGGTTTGGGAGACACACAGAATAAATCTAAAGCTGCAGCTGGAGCCGGGGCCGAAGCACAGAGTTTAGCAAAGAGGTAAAGAAAATAATAATAATAATAATAATAATAATAATTTAAAAAATTACAAACCAGCTCGATTAAGGGGAGATTTTCCTGCAATGTTCTATATTGTCAATGCACTTATCAAAATCGCCACGAATCTACTCAATTTCGGCAGATCGATGGAAAAAGAACAGTTGGGTTTCCCATCTTTTTTTTTTTTTCTCGTTGGGAATCCAGCGGAAATTTGGGCGTCTCGGGCTTTGCCACGAGGCTGAAAGTCCTTCCTTTTCCAGGGGTCACTGAGGAGCCGGGATGAAGTGCAAGAGTTTGGGATGCAAAAGGAAAATCCTTCCAGCTGCTCCCAACAGTTGTCTCCGCTTTTTGCTCGCACCGAGTCGCGAGGAAAAAAAAAAAATAAAAAGAGGAGGGAAAAAAAAAAAGAAAGGAGAGAGATTAAAAAAAAAAATAAAAGCAAAAAGAACCTCTTGGGGAAAAAGGGAATTTTTTTCCCACGCATCACGAGGAGGCACAAGGGAAGGAAAAAAAAAAAATCTCCCTACTCCAGGGGAAAGGCGTCACATCCCAGGAATAAATTCGCGGGGTCAGTGAACGATGGAGAAACGCAAGAATCGTGAGACAAACCCGGGCCCGCGGCTTTAATGCTGCGGCACGAATGAAACCGGGGGGGTGAGGAGTTGTGGGGGACGGAACCCGCGGAGGTGCCGCGCCCGGAGCCCCGGAATTGGGGGGTTTTTTGGTGTTTTTTTTTTGTTTTTTTTTCCCTTTTTTCCCGGTTGTAACTATTTCCTGGGAATCCCCGCCACCGACCCAGCAACATGGCGACGGGAAAAATACATTGCAGGGGGGGCGGGAGGGGGGAAGGCGACGCCGGCCCCTTGTTCTTTGAGGCGATTCCCCATCAGAGCCTGCACGCTTTTCTGCTTTTAAATTATAGTAACCCCGGCCGGGAAATTGGTCCCTGCATGGGCGGGCAGAACCCGGGCCCGGGGAGAAAAACAAGCCCTGTCTCTCGGCGCTCCCGTATATTTATTGTCGGGGGAAGGTTATAATTATTAACCTGGAACTTCATTTATTAGGGGGGAGCAGGGAGGAACGGCGTCGTTCCTTCAGCCCTCGTGGGATCCTCTCCCCGCTGCGCCTTTTTACCCCCGGGGGTTTATCCGGACACCTCTGGCTGGGCACGCAGGTGTCTAAAACACACTCAACACGCGTTGTTTCCACAGCCCACCCCTAATTTTTGGTGCCTTTCGCAGCCTTTTCGCCCCTTTTCTCCCGGTGGGGATCAAATCCCCCTCTCCTCTCCCCTCCTCCTCCTCGGCCCCAGGAACGGAGCGTTCCGAGCCCGACAAGCGCCTCGCCCCCCTTGCAGGACCATAAAACTTTTATTGCTCCTCGCTGCTTTAATATAAGTTTTCTTAGGGCTTTGGAGCATAAAAGGCAAATTATTCACGGTCTTAGCCCATCTGCTTTCGCTGCTGGCAGAGGGTTGCTCTCCCTTTTGCTCTCATGATAGTGTAACGTTCGGAGGTGGCTTTTCCCCCCCTTTTAATCACAATTTTGGGTGCGTGTGGGGTGTGTGGGGTGTGTGTGTCTGGGGGGGATGTGTTCGCCTGTGCGCGTGTGGTCGTGTGTTCACGCGTGTGCATCGCACCCCCTCGTTTCTTTATTAATAATTAAATAGCGCGTTAATTCATTAATTCATTAAGAGATTTAATTTCTCTTCACTTCCGAGGTCCCGCGTGG
>NW_021938808.1:254540-256198 GCF_001715985.3 Manacus vitellinus
ATTCCCAGGATTTCCCCCCAAACATGGATCGCCGAGCCCAGTCCTGGCACCTCCACTCCTCCGCCCCTTCCTCGCCTTCCCTTGGCTATTTTTTTACCTACAAACCACCGATTTTTTTTTTTATTTATTTATTTTTTACCTTTCAATCCGACCGATAGGACGAGATAAAAATTGATAACAGAAAGTTTATTCAAGAATTGTTCGACAGACAACCCTTTGAGCGAGGAAATAAAATAACTACTGTAAGAACAAAGAAAGATCTCCAAAGAGGAGGGGTGAGGTGGGAGGGAGGGATCAGCTATAGTTCTTCTAATTCAGGACTATACAATTACAGTCTGGTTCTGCTCTCATGCCTCCAGTAGAACTAATTACATTATTCATAAGTACGAAGGTAACATAAAACTACTGGTCTTTCTAAATTACAATAACTAAAATAAGCTCGTTGTACAATGACAAGGAAAACACAATGTCCTTTGTAACAAGTAAATACTAAAAAAGTACAATTTGATTCTTTTTTTTTTTTCTTTCTTTCTTTCCCTCATATAAATACGTAATATCGGGGATAAATAATACAAAAAAAGGGAAAATATTTTAAACTGGCTATAACCAATAAATATATATGAATGTTCACCAGAACACACACCTATTGAAGGGCCTCTCGACTGAGGTGCACGAGAGCCCTTCAAAGTTGTTTTAATACCCATTATATGTAAACTCTAAGTGCAACAAAGATGTCCAGACAAGAAAGCATCAGCAAATCCCAGTGATCCATTCACTTCTGCTTCGATTGGAGGACATTCCATGTGTTCAAATATACCCTGTTTTCACGTAAGGTCAAAGAGAGAAGAGGAGGAAAGAAGCGTAGGACTTCTAAGATTGCTTTTCTGTCAACGAACCCCTAAGAAAAAAATACACCCCCCCCAAAAAAACTACAAACTTCACGTCGTCAGAGGCAAAGGTGGGAAAATATTCAGGCCTGTCAGCTCTTCCTTCCTCTCTTTGGGCTGCTCTCTCATTGCTGGGAGGGGGTTTAGGCATCTCAAAAACTTGTTTCCCGAACCCTTTGTGATTCTTAGACCTCTTTTACTCTAATTTTTTTGTTTGTTTGTTTGCTTTTAGTGTTATTATTGTGGTTTTTGAGAGGGGAAGCGGGGACTGGAGGGGAATGAATCCCACATGTTGGCAGGTGTGGGTATTTGTGGGGGCCGGTGGGAAGTTACTGGGTGGAAAAAGGACTCCCTTCCTCTCTGGAGAGGAAAGCACAGGTTGGTGTCGAGGAGGAGCCAGAGGGTAATTCCCCTGTGGATCTCTTCTAATGGTGGGCACGTTTCTGTGGGTGCAGAGACACTTGGCTGGTTGACTCTTCTCCTTTCCAGCTGTCCAAGGACTGTACGTGGTGATCTGTGCTCGGGGTGGAGCTCAGGGGTGTCGCTGCTCCCAATCCCCCACATTCCCACCAAACCACCCCAAGCCCGTTTCAGAAGCATTTGTGTTGAAACACAGGAGGTATATCCCTTCAGAGAGAGGGAGAGAGAGCTGCTTTAGGCAGCGAACACCCAAAGGGCGCCTAAGAAATCCCAGAAAGAACAACGGCGAGCGCGACAGGCCGGTGGAGACGTCCCCGCCCGGGAAAGCAGGAAAGGAAAACAGCTCAACAC
>NW_021938808.1:256653-258186 GCF_001715985.3 Manacus vitellinus
GTAGTTACTGGACATGGCATAGGCATTTTGGTGGGGTTTGTTGAAGGAGGGCGGCGAGGGGGCGTCGTAGCTGCCGCCCATGGGGTGCAAGGCGTTGATGAAGCCGGCGGAGGACTGCATGGGCTGGGGCGGGCTGCCCGTGGGGGAGGGCCCTCCCGAGGAGGAGCCCACGCCTTTGGACTTCTGGTCCTTCTTGTACTTCATCCTCCTGTTCTGGAACCAGATCTTGATCTGCCTCTCGCTGAGGTTCAGCAGGTTGGCCATCTCCACGCGCCGGGGCCGGCACAGGTAGCGGTTGAAGTGGAATTCCTTCTCCAGCTCCACCAGCTGGGCGCTGGTGTAGGCCGTGCGGGCCCTCTTGGAGGCCGAGGAGCCCGGAGGGCTTTTCTCGCCGCCGCAGGTTTCTGCCGGGGCCCCCGAAATGAAATAAAAGATAATTACTGACACGCAGAAATTGAATGCATCGCTTCTTAATAAATCCTGGAACGGGCGCGAGAGCTCGACCCCCCCTCCCCCTCCATCACCCCTTCGCATTAGCCTGCACTCCATAATCATGTCATTTATTAAGAGTTCTGTTCTCCAAAGCTGCCCCTGCTTTATGAAAATTTGATCATGTCATGTAGAAAAGGATTCCAGGGCCATTTATTTAGGAGTCGATTATTTCCAGCAGATAATTTCGAGAAAATAATATTTGGCAGAGGGGGGGGGCAGGCGCTGCAAAGCCAATTAGTGCTCACACGGGGCAGGGCTGGGAGGTGTTTGGTTTGCTGAGGTGTGAATGCACCCTCAGACACACTCAAACACGCACACACATCCTGTGTGGCTCTTGTTTGTGCAACAGAAATATTTGTGTGTCTGGTATTTGTGCAACACAGGTATTTGTGTGCACGTTGCCCAACACCAGGTCACGTTTGTACCCCCCTTTCTGTGAGAGAAACGTGAGGTAACAGCTAAATTACACTAATGTAGGGTGAAGTGTGTGCCACTAAGTTCACACCAATGTATTTGCCAGAACAGGGATATTCCCAACGTGATTTTTTATTTTCTTTTGGATCCTGTCAGCCTTTGGTGTGTCTCCGTGCAAGGAGGTGCAGATGTTTGTGCATCTGCTCCCCGGGTGCCCACACACCCCGTGTTCGCTGCCATGTCTGAGGGCAGGGAGCTGGGAGGAGAACAAACAGCTTTAGCAGCCCCAGGCTGAGCAGGTGGGTGCCCATCTCCACGTTCCTGTGTCTGCAGGGCAGGACATCACCTGTGGGACATCACCTGTGGGAGGGACATCACCTGTGAACAACCACCTGCCCGCGGGGGTCGGGTCATGTCGGACACAAACCGAGTGTGCGGGGCCAGAGCTGCAAGATGGGCTCATGCCCAGCGCCAGGATCCTCTCTGCATCCTCTCTGCATCCTCTCTGGATCCCTTCTGCATCCTCTCTGTCCTCCCCTCCCTCCAAACGGGCCCCCCCTGACCGGTGGCTCCCCCACCTCGTGCGGGGCAAGCGGGAGAGGGACAGACGGCCCCGAGAGCACCCCC
>NW_021938808.1:258456-261643 GCF_001715985.3 Manacus vitellinus
GACTGGAGGGAGCAGGCAGACCTCTGGAAGTCGCCCTCCACGTGAGAGGCCGCCGGGAAGGGCTGCTGGGCACCCTCGTAGCCGAAGCCGTTGGCGCTCCCGTAGGAGTAGCCGCCCCCGAAGAGCGTGGAGCCGTCGTAGTACGTGGTCTTCTGCATCTCTGGGGCTCCCCAAAACGATTTTTCCGGCTACCAGGGTCTTGACACCCCTATGGCAGAACATTGGCACCCCGAGGCCACGTGACAGGCCGTTTCCAGCTGTCTGGTGGAAGCTGACCTGAAAGGTTAGGAGAAAACACACAATAATAGTCCCCGGCCTAGGAATCCATCTTGGGGCCTGAAAGGCCCATGACATGAATAGGGTCCCGCAGAACAGGAGGAACAGATGCTTGGAGCAGATTTCGTCCCGTGTGCAGCCCGAGGAGGCTCCAACAAACGTTACAGTGCAAAAGTTGAGCTGATTTTTTTTTTTGGGGGGGACACACACACACACACACGACAGTTTTCCTGGTTGGTTTGGGTTGGCTGTTGGTTGCACCTTTTTTTTTTTTGTTTTTTCCCCCCTGCCAGGATGTACAAGGTGCTCCAAAAGCCCACGTGGTTTCGTCTGCACACATCTATTTCCTCCTGCATTCCTCTCTATGCTGCACAATTAAATATATCTGCACCCACTCCCCATTAAACACGTGGGTGCATCCACGGGGATGTGTGTCACGTGCACACACCCACACCCACGTCCACAGAACACCAAAAACAACCCAGATATTGGGGTCCAGAGGGGAGAATTGCTGGCCACAAGCATGAAAGGAATGAAATCTTGCTTTCTCAGCCCTGACCTATTCAAACCAGCCCTTCACACACACAGCAACGTTGCACCTCCCGAAATGCAAAGTCTGGTGGGTTTGTTGCAGGGCCTCTGCCTGCTCTGTTTGTTTTGAAGCTGAAACCAGCAAACAGCAATATGTTTTCTCCAGGTAACCGTGTCCTGGCACAGTTGGCTCCCTCGGCTGTTTGCACAGGAACTCACAATGTCTCTGGAATTCAGAGCAAATATTTCTCAGCAGATTTAAGCAGGGGCACGAATTCAAGAATGTGCTGCCTTTGGCCTGCTCGTGAGTGTCTCTCTCTCTCTCTCTCCCTCTCCCCCTCTGGAAGCACAGGTTGTATTTAGAAAACACCCCCCTTCCCTGCCTGCATGGCTTTGTACTCAGCCCTCCTGAATCCGGAGCTCCCCTTGGCAAGATGTTGATTCCAAAACCAGTCCAGTTGCTGTTGCTATTTTTTTTTCCCCCCTTTGGAAAACAAACATGTCACCAGGCCATTTGCTCTTAACTTTCTCCCCCTTTGATTTTTCGTCCTTCCTCCCTCCCTCAACCCAAGCTCTAAAAAAGTCCATAAAAACCCCCCATTCCAAAGCCTAAAATTACAAAACGAAACCTTCCTTTCCCCCCTTCTGTCTCTGACCTTTTTTTACGGTTCTTTTATCTCTTTCCTTCTCTTTTTTTTCTTTCCTCAAAGCATAAACTTTTTCCACCATAAAGACAGAGCAGAAATACCCTCAAAACCGGTAAAACTGAAAATAATCTGATGGGTGAGGCTCAATCCAGCAGCACAGGGGTTTAAAAAAGCCAGGGAGAGTTCTCTCTGCAGCCAAGAGTTTGCGAGGAGCCACTGTGCGTTTTGTTTGGCCAGTTGATACCCACTGTATATTTAATCGTATCTCTTGTATATTTAATTTTATCTGGGCTCTTTCATTCTGGACAATAAAATAAAATAAACTCGGCGGAGATAAAGCCTGATGCGATATTTCTGAGTGCCGGGGTTTAACAGAAGCCGCGGCTCGACAATAAATAACATCTCTTTTTTTTTTATCCCCCCCCTTCCCTGACTGCTGCGTTCTTATGTCACGTCACATGAAACCTCCGTTTGCTTCCACCACAGCGCGTCCACGAAGGGACCGCTCGGCTTTTTTCACACCGATTAAATCCTTGCTGCATTCCCAGGTCCGCCTTGTCTCTTCCACGGAGATGCCTCATTGTCTGCGGAGGGGACGAGCTCCTCGCGGGGAGTTGTTCTCCTTCGCTTTCCTCGCCATGATAAATATGTCTTATTAAAAAAAAAAAACAAACAAAAAAAACCCCAAAAAAAAAAAGTAGATCCCACTGCCCGAGCCGAGGAGCCGCGAATTAATTAACAAACGGCAGCGCCTTTATTATGGATAGGTTTGCTGAAAATATCTGCCAGGGCAGAGGTGGGAATTTCTCCAAGGCCTTCCTGGCTGGCGAAGGTTTCTTTAAAAAAAAAAAAAAACACAAACCTCGCAAAACAAAACGACAAAACAAACCTAAATCAGGGCTGTGAGGCTCAGCTAAAAATAACAGCGGTGATTTTTGGGGGGTTTTGTTGTGTTGTTGTTGTTTTTTTTTGTTAAATGTCCATAAAATAAATTTACAACCCCCTTCGTCCAAAAGCTCCCTGGCTTGTGGCTTCCACGGCTTTGCTTTGTACCTCATCTCTCAGCGCCTCACAAATGCCGCTCATTTATCTTCGCCCAGGACGGCCGCAATCCTAATTATTTACTCCAAGGAATTGCTTTAAAAAAAAAAAAAAAAATCCCAGGCAGAATAATAAATATTCGATGATCTCCCGTTCCAATTAAAGCCGGGCAGGATCCGCTCTTTCCACCGCGCTCCAAGTTTCACTTTGCGAGCGGCGACATTTAACCACAAACTCTTCGCCCGCAACTTTGGAGGGCGAGGATTTAGAGGCATTTAAAAAGAAAAATACCAAAAAAAATAATAATAAAAAAATAAAAACCAAACAGGTATCGGGGGAAGGTGCGGGAGGGAAAGGGCCGCGGGGAGGAGGATGCTCGGGGGAAGAAAAAAAATCAGGCGGTCGGGGGAAAAAGATAAAAGGGAGCTAATGCAGAGGTATTCTGCCGGAAAGCCGTCCCCTCCATGTTGGAAATCCTAAATTCACAACCTGAGTGTGCTGGTGAAGAAGAGCAGCGTCTCTCCCCTCCCCCGCCCCCTCCTAAGGTACATTTCGCAGAGCCGGAGGAGCCAGGCGTCGCCCCGGCTTTTAATTTAAATTATTATTAATAATAAATATTCCAAACGCGCCCCCGTAACAATAGGTCGGCCGCTCGCAAGGAGCTCGGCTGGCAGCGACCCGCCTGGCGCTGG
>NW_021938808.1:263163-266940 GCF_001715985.3 Manacus vitellinus
GATTTGCGCCTCTGCCCCCTTCCCACGCGGGCTCGGGAGCACCGGGATGCCGTTTTTGGGGGGGAAAGTCCGTGTTGTGACCAGGAGGGGCCGGCGAGTGGGAGGAAGGCAGGGCGAGGAATTTAGGTGTCTGCACTTCTTCTTCTTCTTCTTTTTTTTTTTAAGTGCTACTTTTGTTTCGCGCCGCGATTTTTTTCCCCTCCTTCCGTTCCTTAAAGTGCTGACGCGGGGGGGAATTTGCGTTTAGCAAAGCAAGAAAAAGAGGGACCACAAAGGCTCCTTGGACTTTTGCTGGGAAGGTTCGACCCGCCCGGGGGTTCCAGCGCCTTTTTTTTCCCCTTATTTTTTTTTTATGTGTGTGTGTGTGTTCACCTTTAGGCCGAGGACTCTTCAGAGAAAAAAGAAGGATGTCCAAGCAAACATCTGACTTTTGAGAGGACTCACTCTGGGTTGGACAGCCAAGGTTTTCTAGGTGATGGATAAAGTCTTATCCCAAGGATTACGGTGTTTCCAGCTATTGTTCTGGCTGCAGCCTTCAGACCCCAGATGGGAGGGTTTCGACCAGGGAACACCATTATTGCGATTTTATTATTTTTCTTTCCCCCCCCCGTCCCTCATCTGGCTTTTTATGAACTGCTCCAACATAAATCTTCTGCTACAAGACAGCTCCTATTTTGGAACCCCGGCGTTGAAATCCCAGGGAAGGAAAGAGGAAAAACAGTAGTGGACTATTTAAAGACTTCTCCGTGGCTGAAGTGCTCTCTAGATTTCGGAATATGGATCTCCACTGACTTATTTAGAGCACTTGGGCAACCAGAAGTACCTCGGATTCTGCAAGGAACTCCTCTGAAGTGCAAAATTTTGTTTTAACCTTAACCAGCTGAAAAAAAAATCCCCGTTCAGGAGGTCGTTGCACGTTTATATGTTGAGCTCCTGTAAGTAGTTATTTTAGGCTCCCAGCGTATTGCCTTTTTTTTTTTTTTTTTGCTTTGGTTGCAGCTTATTTTTCTTTAAACTGTAACTCCCTCGCACTCGTCACGAAATCAGCAGCAAATGTTGCAATCTGACTGGATTTCCCTTCAAAGGGAGTACAGGAAATATCTTCCATCTAAAACACTCCCTCAAAGTTTGCGGCCATAAATCACGGAGTTTAAAGACAAGCCGGTAGCAAAAGGAAAATACTCAGCTGAAATCCGGGGCAGCTTTTGCTTATCCCGGGGGTTGGTGGAGGGGAGGGAAAAGGGAAAAAAAAATGAAAAAAAAAGAAAAAAATGAAAAAAAAGAAAAAAAAAGGAAAAAAAAAAGTCACGTTGTGGGAGTTTAGAGAAGAAAAGGCTTCCAAGGCTGGTGCGGGGGGAGAGACGGGCAGAGACAGGGACCAGGTGGGAGATTCAGCAAAACTCACCAGTCCTCGGGTGGCCGGTCCAGCAAACTCGAGGCAGCGGCGGCTTTGGAGGAAGGAGAAGGACTGAGGGGGGGGAAAGGGGAAAACAAACAAACAAACAAAAAGAAACAACAAAAAAAAAGTATGAAACTTCGGTCAGAAAAGCGCGAACGAGGGGAGTCATCCTCGAGAGGGACCCTGGGCTGGAAGTGGGGACAAGACGGGCTCTCCCGAACAAAAGCCCCGGCACTTCCTCGGAGATTGTCGCCCACCCCAGCAAGCAGCGCATTCCCAGGGACTGGGGGGCTCTCCATCCCCCGATAGCATTTCCAGGGACTGGGGGGCTCTCCAGCCCCCGAGAACATTCCCAGGGATTGGGGGACTCTCCATCCCCCGATAGCATTCCCAGGGATCCCCGCTAGCATTTCCAGGGATTGGGGGGCTCTCCATCCCCCGATAGCATTTCCAGGGATCCCCGATAGCATTTCCAGGGATTGGGGGACTCTCCATCCCCCGACAGCATTTCCAGGGATCCCCGATAACATTTCCCGGGATTGGGGGACCCTCCATCCCCGATAACCCACCGGACCCATCGCGCCCGGGGGGCACGGCGTTATTCCGGGAGATTTGGTGCCATCCCTCCCCCTCTCCGGTGTTTCCTTCCACCTTCCCTCCGTGGAACCCCCCCCGGGGACAGGGAAGCGCTTCCCCCGTCCTGGGGGTCGCGTTAGGGATGGAAACACTTGTCCACTTTCTCCACTGCCGGGGGGGAACTCTGACCACGATTTAAAAAACCACGAGCGTCCCGAAGGCTTTGGGTTAAATTCCGCCGGTCGTTTCGGAGTTAAAGGCGTTTAAGAGATTAAATACGCGCAGTTAATTAGTTTGAGGCTACCAACAATAAAACAGGAGGGAAAAATACGAGGCCGTTTTCCTGAAAGGCGGAAAATCCTCAAGGATTCGGAATATGTTTCTCTTTTTTTTTTTTTTTTTTTGAGTTTCCACAGCGCGCTCGGAGGATCTCCACGAAAGGGGGGGCGGGGGGAGGACGGGGATGCTTTATGGTGTTGGAGGACACCATCCACACAGCAGCGATTCGGCCCCACAATTAACGGGTTCGAGCCGTAAACATTTTTAAAGCCACGCCGAGATTTATCGCCGCGACTTTGGCACGGAGGAGCCGGGGAAGGGAGAAGGGGAGAGGAGGAAGAAAAAGCAATCTCATTTAAAAATATTTTCGTTCGGGGAAACATTCGGTCGCTTTAATAATCCTGTTTCCGTTCTGTATGTTGATGTTATTAATCTCAAATAAAAATGTTCCCCTCGCACCCCTGCTCCCGCTCGCGACAACATCCCCGAGTCCATAAATCACCCGCGGATGCTTCGTGACCTTCTCTAGTCGGCGGCCTGTAGCTGTATTTTTTTATTAGTATTATTATTACACGCGCTTTAATACCCGGCTTTGGCAATATTCCACTCACGGCCCCGCCCGCCCCGCTCAGCTGGGGCTTCTCAGTCCCCTCTGCTGAGGTTTGTGAAGAGAAGGGGGGGGCGAAAAAAAAGACTAAGGAAAGGAAAGAAAAGCGCCTTCTCTGCCCTGCGAGCTCAGCAAACCCAAAGCGAGCCTTGGCAAGTTCCTCCCACGCCGGGCCCGGCGAGGAAGAGGAGGAAAGTGGGCAAAGCCACGAGGAGGTGGAGGAAAGAGGGGGGGAAAGGCGTTTATTTAGAGCGGAGGAGGGGAAAAGAGAAACGAGCAAACAGCTAAAAGGAGCCGGGATAAATAACGGCTCCAGTAAAGGGGGGGGGGGGTTTTTCTTTGTTTTTAATTTCTTCCCCCGCAGTACGGGCAGAAGGGGGATGGAGCGAGGTTTCCCCCACCCCCTCCCCGTGTTCTTTGTTTTGATTTGGGTTGGGGTTTTTTTTTCCTCTATTAATTTTTCTCTCGGGGGCGGTTCCGCTCCTCCCGTGGGTTGAAGCCCCCCCGGGCCAGGGCGCAGCACCCACCACCCCCTCCCGTGGGGCCGCTCCCCCTCCCGCGGCCCTTTTTGCGGCTAAAGGGAAGGAGTTTGGGCTTTCCCGTTCCACAGGCACAGAGCACGAGGGAGGGGAGAGCTGCGAGGAGGAGGAGAGACTTATGGAGGGGCCGGGACCTCCTGAAACCCCAAACAGAAGCCGGCCGGGATAAGAAATCCAAATTAAACTGAGTGAGCGGTGGCTTTGCCTTGACAGATTAGACCTTTTTCTCCCCCTGACCTTTGCTTGGAAGAGCAATAACTCACCGGGTTAATGATCAATCAGCGGAAGCGCTTTGGAATTGTCTTTAAAAAAAGAAACCAAAACACCCCAAAATAAAAACAGGGGCGGAAACACCCCCTGACGCCCCCCGGGCTGGG
>NW_021938808.1:267198-270496 GCF_001715985.3 Manacus vitellinus
CGCCAAAATAATCGCCTGAATGATGCGCTCACGTGACCGAGACACGTCAACCTTTCGCCCATTTTATAGAGAATTGGGAAATGAGCGGCTCCCCCCTCCAGTCCCACTAATTCCCCCATCAGCAAATTCCCCAAACTTCCCAGGGAGCCGGGCGGGCGGTTCCCCTCTCTCCCTCCCGCCGCAGCCCCGGCCTTTGGGACCTTCGGGGCTGCTTTATCCTTTCGTATTATTATTATTTTTCCTTCGAGTTTTCTTTTTTATCTTTTAACCCGAAGGAGACACCGAGGAGGAAAAGCGACTGCAGCGAGCGCCGCTCCCAAAGCCTCGGAGTCCGGCAAGGAGGCCGAGAAGACGGAAAACGAGGGGGAAATGAGGGGGTTTGGGGACAGGGAGAGCGGAGAGGGGCTGCTCTGCCTCCCCTGAAGACCCTGGGGACGGGCTCGGTTCCTGCGCTCACATCCAGGCTCCCGTTTCTTCCCGTTTGAACCCCCACCCTTCCTCCTCCTCCTCCTCCTCCAAATGAAAAAAAAATATTTAGAAAAAAAAAAGAGAGAGAGAGGGAGAGAGGGAGGGAAAAAAATGAGGATTCAAAGCTTTTCTCCCACCGCAATTCCTTGGCCCCCCCCGGGAGGACCAGGCACCCACGCCACCGCCGGGGCCGTTTCTGTGAGGAAAGGAAGGAATTCGGTTATTTATTTATTTTTTTTTGGTGATACTCGCCTGAATCCGGGAGCCGGCTGGCGCTGGAGAACGAGCTGGGCATGGGGGAGAAGGGACCTGGGAGAAGAAATGAGTTCCATTTTACCTGCCTCCTCCCCATAAGTCAGAAAGGCCAACAGTGTCAGGGCTGGGAGCCTCGGGAGGGGGAGAAAGGAGTGCCAAGGAACGGTATTTCTCTGCTTTGGGCTGTTTACACCGAATATTTCTCGCCTGCAGAGACCTGCGCGGACACCCCCGAGAGCTGCATCCTCCCTGCCCGGGGCATCGCTGCAAACAGACAGGCTCCCCCAATAAGCGACTCACACGCGATAGCCCGCTGCCCTCGGCTGAAAAACCCTCCGCTTCGAGTTCCCGAGGGTCGCTCGGGCCCCCCCATCACCACTTCAAAGCGCTCCCACCCACCCCGTTAATTTTTAATTAGGCGGGAAAGGTTGGGGATGGAGGCGGGAGGATTTAAATCCTATTTCTATTTTTAACACCAGGCCGTGGCCGCGTCGGGACACGCGTGGGTTTGACACAAACATCCCAAAAATACGCCCGCGGAACCCCTGGAGAGAGGGACAACCTACCTGGGGGAACAACCCGGAGAAACTCATCTATTCGGGGCTCATTTACCCCCCGTCCCCCCTGAAATAAGTCTCACTTATTGGAGACTTATTATATTGGAGCTGAGCTTTCAAATCCCCACCTCCACACCGGGAATCGGATTCCCCAGGCTGGAAATAAAAGTCGTTTTTTTTTTTTTAGGGAGGGTGGGAGAAACGCGAAGTGGAAGGGTGAAAAAAAAACCCCAAAACCACCAACTCCCCCCTTAAATTCTCCTGTCCCGAAAGAGCAGAAGCGGCAGCGCCGCCGCCACCACATAGATCTGCACGGTTAAAGATCAGAAAGTGTCCATTAATATCAATTTACTTCAATGAAAACTTTGGTTCTTCATGAAGTTGGTGATTTATGATAAAATCAATTAAATTACGGCCACTTAGGGCCTGCGGTTTCTTCTCGGGTTTCATTCGCCGACAGATCAAGCGCTTGGTTAAAAGAAAAAAAAGAAAAAAAATCTCAACTTTAGCTGGAGGCGAGCGAAGATAATTCTAAAGCCGAGGAAATGTAATGCAAAGCAATTTTCGGACGAAAAAACCGAACACAAAGAAGGGAAAAAAAACCAAAAAACAAACATATAAAAAGGAGAGAAAACCCAACCAGACGCTCGTGTGTCCGAGCTCCTGCTCTCTCTGCCAAGGCACCGCTTGGCCTCGGGAAATATCAGACACTGAGTCCAAACTTTTCCACTTTCACAATGTCTGAGGACATTTTTAGATCTGGCAGCTCGTCCCGGGGCCTGAGTTATTATCTCGCTCGAAAGGGAAAGGAGCCAGAGGAGAACAGAGAGCACGAATATATATATTTATATATGTGCGTAGAGAAACTTTCCCGGGTTAATTCGATTTTTCCGACCTCTCCACCCCCCTCCCTACAAAAGATTTTCCCGTCTCGCTTTTAAAACGCGCGTCGGGCCTTCACGGCGGAGGGCGGAGGGGGTTCGAGGGTTTTTTTTTTCCCGGAGCCAGAAATTATTAACACAAATCCACAGAATAAAACGCATCCCATATTCCCACGCGAAATCGCGCCCTCCCTTTCCGTCCCCGCGGCGGCGTTTGAGCGAAACGACCCATTTTCCAGGACATCCCCCTCCATCCAAAACAAACACTGAGCCCTTCGCAAAGCCGGATCTTTCCAGGCCGGGATTTCCCCCCGGCAGCCACCGATTTTATGGCGAATTTCGCAGCGCCTCGATCTTTCCCCGTTTCGGTCAAACGCTAAAAGGAAAAGCAGCTCGAGGAACCAGATGTTTGTGAATCACATCTGGCCACTGCACCCGGACCTGGGGAGGGAAAAACCCGCTCGGGACATACCCAGGGCTTGGGAAACCTCAACCTCTCCCTCTCCCTCTCCCTCTCCCTCTCTCTTTTTTTGGAAGCCCTTGTAATTAGGGTCTGCTCAGAGTAAACAAAAAACTTGGTGGGGCCATAAATCACCCTCGCATACATTCTTCACTTTAACACCCCGCTTTTCCAACGGGCTTTTGTAGTTCCTTTTTCAAACGGGCCAGAGGTGCTAAACCTTTAACAAATGTGGCCCGGGCGAAGTTTGCTCGGGAAGAAGCCGTTCTGCGGCCGGTCTCGGTTATGGACCCCAGCGAGATCATTTTTTTGCTCCTCTTCAGCTTCCCCGAGGCATCACTCTTAATTTGCGAGCGGGAGAAAGTCAGCCCCGGCCCGCGGTGGCCGCTGAAGGCTGTCAAAGCTTTTCGGAGCAATTAATTACATCGCAGAGCCCCGGAGCTGCGAAGGTGGGAAAGGCAGAGCCGCGCCGTCCTTTTATTTATTTATTTTTCGAACTTCTTACCTGCGAAGTCTGTCCGACCCGGGACTTCAAGGAGAAGGAGCGAAGGCGGATCGGGGCGGTGCGACTTGGCAACTGGAGCAGGCAAATTAAGGAGAAGAAACTACTTTATTGCACCCCGCTGGATCTCGCCGGCAGCTTTCTCGGACGGTTTGGAATTTTTATTTTTTTTTTT
>NW_021938808.1:270786-273607 GCF_001715985.3 Manacus vitellinus
AAAAAAAAAAAAGGAAAAAGCCCCCGAAAAAACCTCCCCCACTGCCGAATCCTCGGTATCTATCCGGAAAGCTGTTTCTCTTTATAAAGACTTAAAAATGTTGCAAGAGGGTTATAATACTGAGTGACAAGGGGTGCTGGAGAGAAGGGAACCAAATGGATTCTGGTTTTTAGAGCCAGTAGGAATTGGCCAGCCTTCAATGTCAGGATTCAAAATTGATTCCATATGTCTCGGCCGGGGAAAGGCGAAAAAACGAAGGAAAGAAAGAAAGAAGGGAAGAAAGAGAGAGAAAGGGGGGCAATAAAAGTTGTGCAAAGCCCACCGGGTTTCTTACTTTCTTTCACCCCCCCCCACCCCTTCCCAGTAGCCCCGGGGAAGAGCCCTGCCGTTAAATCTCGCCCCTTTTTGGGGGAATATTTTGGATTCTGGCGTTGGAAGCACAGGGGGGGAGAGGTACCGGCAGGACAGAGCAGATCCCGGAGGTTATTTTTAGCCGGAGCTGAGCCGAGCTCAGCGCGGGCAGAGCGAACACCGAGCTGGGGGCTGGGGCGCGGCCTCGACTCCCCAAAACCTGCAGGGAAGGGGGAAAAACCCTCCCTATCCATAAAAAAACCCCACCCCGAGCTGGCCGGAGGCGGAGGCCGCAGCCCCACACCCGCAGGCAGGTGAGGGGCTCGCAGGCTCCGCTCCCGGGAGGAGGGCTCTGGGACGGGGGGGACACACGGCGGGTCCCTCTCCCCCCATCCCGGAGGTCGAGGATTTCCGTCCCCTATGGATTTCAGCGGGACACGCTCGGGGACAATCTGACCCGACGTTTTTCGGGTTTCTCCCCTGACCCCTCCATAGGGCTGCCAATAAAGCAGCGCCGATATATTTTCGCACTGAGTCGGACATCAAAAGGAGACGAAAGAGCAACGAGTGGGGATTTCTCCTTAACCCCTCCCCTCGTATCTACGCTAAAAAACAAAGAAGAAGAAGAGAAAAAAAAAAGGGGGAGTCAAATCTCCACCATCGCCTCTGATTTATAGCCCTCCTTTTCAGCTTGGGATGGTTGCGCGCGGGGAAGTGTTGAAACGTGGTAGTTGCCTTTTATTTCTTTCGTGTCTCCCTCCTCTCCTCCTCCCCGCCAAAAAAAAATAAAAAAAGAGAGAGAGAAAACACTTCAAAGCAACCCGTCCCTGCTTCCAAACTTCTGCCTATTTAACCGAAAAGCCACCGAGCCCTTCCCTTTTGTCTTCAGTGCCCGGGAGTTGTGTTCACCTCCCTTTTTAATTATGAAAATGAAGCGGCAGCATCGCTGGCGTTGGCTCCGGGCCCTCCCCGGCGGCTCCTCGGCCTGCAGCGGGTGGGACAGCGGGGCTGTTCTGCCCCGAACCGCCTCGCTGGAGCCCGAGGGCGATGCTGGGGGTCGGGCAGGACCAACACCGCCTCAAACCCCTTTTTCCAGGGGAAAAAAAAAAAAACACGTTAAAAAAAAAGGGTGAGAAACAGCTTCTGCCGCGTCCGGCCCGCCCTGCTCCGCTCCTCTCCGCTCCCGAGCCACAAGTTTTCCCGTTATCCCCCTTCCCTGCTCCTCTCCCTGCTCTCCACGCCCTCGGCGGTGCTTTGATCTTAAATAACTCTCTCCTACCGCCCGCAATAAATTCTGAATTAAGGTGCCGTTGACTCATATTTACAGCGTTAATCGCTTCCTCTTTGGGCAAAGGAATAGGGCGCGTCTGGCCGAGCGGGGAAGGGAGGGAGATTTCGGGGGGGACGCGATGTGATAAACACGGATTCGCAGCGCTGATGGACCGGGACCTTCTGGTGAGACGACAGGCAAGGAGAAAGGCCCCTTGCCCAGGAATCAATGAGATCCCTCTCTCTCGAGCCACTCGAAATGGCCAATTATCCCCTCCCGCCTCTCCACCCTTATTCCTGCCCTTCGTGGCCATAGGGCACAGTGGCCCGTTCTAGAAAAACCCGTTTTAGACGAGTTAATAAAGAAAGACAGCTCGAAATGGTAAGGAGCTCTCAGCTCGTGGTTTGTGGCGGGTCTGGGAAGGCGGCGGAGCTGCCGAGCTGGGAGAGGCGCTGCGGGGCTGCGCGGGAGATGCGCGGGAGATGCGCGGGAGATGCGCGGGGCAGGAGTTTCTGCTCCGGGCTTCTCTCCCCAGCTCTGAGCCAAAGCAAGTCCTTTCCCGCGGGTCCCCGCTGGTCCCAGAGGGTAGAAACTCGGGGTTTTGGGAAGGCTGGAGCTGACGGGAGGTGGGAGAAGAGCCCCGAGGATCTGAGGGAGGGAGGAGGCGCTCGGGGGGTCGCGGGGCTCTCCCAGAGCAGGTCCTGCCCGGAGGGGTGTTTTGCACCATCCAAGCCCCCCTCTCTGCCCCCGTCCCCTCCCTCAGCCCCCGGCCGGGTACGAAGCAGGACAAGGAGAGCTCTGCCTTCCACCGCCCGGCCCCGAGCCCAGCCCGGGTTTGGGATCCCCCTCCCCGCTCTGATCTTATCCCGAGTGTGGAGTCCCCTCCCAAATCTGGGTCCTGGCATGGATTTGGGGTCCTGGCATGGATCTGGGGTCCCGTCATGGATCTGGGGTCCCCTCCAAGGCTGGAGACTCTTCTCCCAGGTTTTGGGCTCCTATCCCTGTTCTGGGGTGCCCTCCTGGCTCTGGCTCTCCTCCTGGATGTGCTGAGCTGTTTTCCGGGAGCTGAGCTTCCATTCTGCCTCTGAGTCTCATAACGGGGGTCTGAGACTCGTCTCCAGGGTCATGTTTGGGGGCCGGAGCCCCCCCCGGCTCCGGGCTCGGGGCAGCGTCCCCAGCACGAAGGCTCGGCCGGAGCGA
>NW_021938808.1:274602-276786 GCF_001715985.3 Manacus vitellinus
TTTTTTTCAGTGGTATTTCTTCTCGGAGCTCTGTTTTTCGCGAGGTGAATAAAGGCCCGGGGTTCTACATAGAAAGGTGTCCCTTAGAGCACCTTCTCCAACTTTCCTCACGAGCATCATCCTCTACCTCTCCATCCACCCCCATCCCGCTCTCCTCGGGAACCGGGCGCCAAAAAGCCACTCAAAGTCATCCTCCTGCTGGAAAAGCTCAACGAACCCCCCGCAAGGAGTTTGTCCCCCTTTCCGTTGTTGCCGGCGGTTCTTGGGACAACCCGCCCGTGTTGGGGTCACTCGGCAGCGCCCCGGTCCCCGCAGACCCCCATTGTTCTGGCTCTGAGGGGCAAACGGCGCGTCCTGCCCGGGAGCAGCTCCCCGACTCTCGGAGGCAGAGTTACCTCCGAGCCCTCCCGCTGCAACCTCCAGTCTACTATTAATCCTTTTTTTTTTTTTTCCTATTTAAAGTCCGAAATCTGGTTTAAAACGAAGCACCTCCAGAAATTCGCTTTGCTAAAGCAACCTGTGCCTGCCCTCCAGCCAGGAGCGTCCCGGGGGCTGGGGAGAGGGAAGTGGGGAGAAAAGGAGTTCTCCTTGATAAAAGGATGCTCCAGCGCAGGACTCCGAGCTGTAATTTTTGTCTTAAGGTCGTGCTCTTTCCCTAGGTTTATATGCCAATGAGGCGTTCCCGGTTTACCAAATTTATACAAATCTCTCCTTAATTGGTAATCACAGATGCTGTAATTTAAGACCCCCAGCTACAGAGCTTTCATATTAGCTGCTGATCTATTACTGTAAATCGTCTGAAATAATCAACTCCAGGGAGCGGGGTAGAGAGAGATCCTCGCTCTAAAATATCATCGCTCGCACATCATTTTCACTCGAGAAATGATTTATCTTGGACAGCGCTATAAACAACACAACTCTCTCACAAACACACACACAATGGCAGCCGCACTGCTGCTGACATGTTTATTGTAATAAATCAAGAAAGGGGGAAGAGAGAAGGGGAAAAAAAAAAAAAGGTTGCGAGGAGAGAGAGAGAGAGGGAGAGGGAGAGGAATATTCCTAAAAATATCAATGAAATGCCTCGATGGGTATAAACACACATACCACCATGTGAAGAGAAATGGGAGGAAATGAAGACGGCTATTTGTCACATTTTACGACAATAACATTAATAACAAACAATAAATTTACATGGACATATAGACACGCTAGGAATTGGGAAGCCCCTGCTACTTACAATAATCCAGCCCTCGGCGTGGCTTCGTGGTTCCTGAGAATTGTTTTATTGCGGGCTCCTCTCCCTCTCTCCTCCTCTCCCCCTCTTTCTCTCTCTCCCTCTCGCTCTTTCTCTCCTTTTTTTTTTTCCCCCCTCAGCTATAGGCTTGTTTTTTAAAGGACAGTTGAATTTCACGTCAGACACAAGGAGACCATGTCTGCGATTTTCCTGACGAATACATATCTATTCTGCAACCTCTGCATTAATTATTTAATGAATCACGTGATGGGGAAGGGGGAAGGGGGTCTCTCGGTTTCATACTCAAAGGACCACTGTGACCTTCCACCGGAACAGGGTTTTTTTAAAGAAGTTTCCAACTGAACGCAGCTTTTCTGGGCGGACAGAGACCCCCCTCCCCGGGGCGGCTCGCAGGGCCGTGCCAGTTGGGCAGGGCGAGGGGCACCCACTCCTCCATTGAAGAGCACGATTTTGGTTTTATTTCCCCACCCCGCGCGGAGTTCAGAGCGCTTAAACCCTTCTCTACACCTCTCCTGGAAGTTGGCTTTGTTGGACCTCGGTTCAGCAAAGCCTCATCACCATTTCTCCTTATTTTAGGGTTTTTTTTTTCTCTCCACACTCTTGTGCTGAAAGGGCACAACGATCACAGAGCCTAAACCAGCTAAGAATATTCACCCTCCCGGGTTTAAAAAGCTCAGCCTTCCTTTCACTTGCAGGCCTTTTCTCCCCGCCGCTGTTATTGTTTGGCCAGACTATTGCATTAGGGACAAGAAAAAAAAAATAAAAAATCAAATTTTGACTGCGAGGAAAAGCTGCCAAGTACAAGGAGGAGGGGAAAGAAAAAAAAACAAGAGGACAACAAAGGGAACCGCTGGGAAAGGCCGCGGAGCAGACGCGGAGCGGGGAGCCGGGCGCGCTGCCCTGGCACGGCACGGCCCTGGCACGGC
>NW_021938808.1:278671-280436 GCF_001715985.3 Manacus vitellinus
CGGTTTGTCCCCCGGGCCTGTTTCCCCGATTCCACGGCTCCAACCCTGGGTTTTTTCGGGGCCGGGACCCCGCACACGCAAAGTTTTGCTGGGCTGGGGGCTGAGCTGTCGCCCAGCACAATGTCCAGCCTCGGAGAGGTCAAGGGGTTTGCGAGGTCAGTCCCCGGCTATAATACCCAGCTAATCGCCTAGAAAACGTGTCCTCTGCGTGAACTCTCTCCCCCGAGCCGGGCTTTGCCAGCGCTGGGGTTTGTCTCCCCAATTTTCCCCCCTTCCCATCGTGTCCCCGCCGCGCTCCCGGGATTCGGGGCGGCCAAACCCCGGGAGCGGCAGCAGCGCTTCCAGGATATCCCGGGACAAAGGCACGGCCTTAACCCGGGATATTCGCGGCCTCTGGGGCGTCCCTAACCCGGGACACCCGCACCCCTCGGGGACGCTCTGCCCTAAACACCCCGGGCGAGATTTTCCTCGGGAAATAATAATAAAAAAGGAAAATAAAAGACTTAAAACAATGACCAAAGGAGAGAGAGAAACCCCCCCAAACCAACCCGCACCAGCCCGGCCCGGGGTCCCGCAGCAAAGCCCAGCAGGGCCGAGCCCCAAACGCTCCCAAACCCCAAATCCAGGAGGGGAAAGAACAAAACAACCCAAAAACTATCAGCACAAGTAACCCGCCTGCAAACTTCCCCTGCCCGCTCCCCCTCGCTCGCATCGGTCAAAATAAAACCAGGAGACAGAAGGAAAACCCCGCACGAGAATTCCCTTTTTTTTTCCTTTTTCTGCGCCCCCCTCCCCCCTTTTTTTTTTCTTTTTTAGCTCCTTTTTTTTTTTTTTTTTCTCCCCCAAAAATAAAGCTTTCACCTTTACGATCCAGATTTTATTATTAATATTATTATTTCCCCCTGAAGATTCTTGGAGGGCTCCGGGTGCTTTTTTCCCAACAGACGGTCTGCGGAGATTTGCTGTTGAATAACAATGGGAAAAGGATAAGTATTTAAAGAAAAGAAGTGATTAATGATTTTCTGTATAATTCTCGCATTTTTCTTGGCTTCTGTCTGCTTATAATGGCTGTGAACTTTTAGGTCCTATAGAAATCTTCTTTTCTCCCCCTTCTATTCTATTCATACTTTCCAGCTTTGATTTGCTTCTATAGACCCCGCATTCCTGGAAGCATATGCCTTTTTTTTTTTTTTAAACAACCATTTTTTGCCATCCTTAGAAGGCCCATCCTGAAAATAACACCCCCTTTACAACCCCTCAGCAGATCAAAGAGAGAAACAGCAAAATAAAATGCAACAACAACAACAAAACGCCCCAACCTTCAGGCACCGCAATAAAATACAGCCCTCGCCGCCCTCCCCGGAAAAAGGAAAAAAACCCCAAAATAAATAAATAAAAAAAAGCAACTTTAAAGGTTTGCAGTCGCTGCCTCTGAAAACGCGAGAGTTCACCAAAATCCGGCCATAAATCCATTTTCTTTTATATCAGCGGGTGTCACGCGCGCCGCGCGATTGCATTAATATTATTTTTAAGCGCTAAAACGTCAACACAAAGGAAAATCCGGCGGCCCTTTGTTCGGAGGGGACTTTTGGGGACACTTTATTTGCGAGGTGACTCGGCTGCAGCCAGAGGGACAACACACGAACGCGCACTCTTAGCTTAAATATTCCAAACCCTGCCTTTGTTTCCGAATAATGCGGGGGAATATTTCGGTCCTGATGGGGGGTCTCGGAGAATTCCTCCGACATTGAGCAAATAAGCAAAG
>NW_021938808.1:282100-284331 GCF_001715985.3 Manacus vitellinus
AGGGGGAAGAGGGGGTGTAGAAAATCCAGTTCGTCTTGAAGAAACTGAGCCTCATTTATTAAAGCGAGCGCTGGTTGTCGAGGTAATAGCAGACATAAGGTCCATCCTTTGTACGGGAGAGTAAACATGACAAATGGGGCCGAGCTTGGCGTGATTAAAGATGAAACAAGGATCCATCTTAGCCAAATCTGAAAACTACTATCTACAGCCTCCTTTTAATGGAAGAGAGGCGCAGCAGCGCGGCTCTGCTTTGTTGCAGCTGAGTCTCCCTCTGTTCCCCCTATAAATAAAGAGCACCCTCCTTCCTTCGCTTCTCGGAGCGTTCAAAAACGAACAAAAAAGGAATATTCTCCTGTGTTCCCTACACGCACACGGCCTCGCACCCACAAACACGCACTCCAGACATCCCGGGAATAGTTATAGGCTGCTGGCTGGTCCATGGGATCGGGTTTGAGACCCTCCTTGTGGGATCTGCAGGCTGGCGGAGGAGGAGCTGGAAGGGTTGGACCTGATCTTGGTGTTTGGTAACTTGTGGTCTTTTTTCCATTTCATCCTCCTGTTCTGGAACCAGATTTTGATCTGGCGCTCGGAGAGGCACAGGGAGTGGGCGATCTCGACCCTGCGCCTCCGGGTGAGATAACGGTTATAGTGGAATTCCTTCTCCAGCTCCAGGACTTGCTGCCTGGTGTAGGCTGTGCGGGAGCGTTTCGGTTCCCCTCCTGAGTAATTGGGGTTTACTGAACAAACACAAAGGAGGAAAAAAAAAAAAAAACACAGAAAAAGGGGAAAAAAAAAAAAAGGGGGGAAAAAAAAAAAAAAAAAGCAGAAGAATTACCGAGCTGTTCCTTTAACGGGTCCTTTCCCCCCTCAAAAAAAGCAAAAAAAAAAAAAGTAAAAAAAAAAAAAGCATCACACATTCTTTCGGTGGGGGGATAAAAAAAATACACGGCAAACCTTCTAAAAATATCCCCACAACCTATCTGCAAATCTCCACCTCCATCCTCGTTGCTTGACGTGTATTCCTGTCTAAACGTTTTTATAAGGTCCCCCGGACACATTTTCCGTGCCCTCTACGTGTGTATTTACTCGTATATACACACACCTCTACCAGAGCACCGCTCGGTTATCCCCAAATCCTTTAAAGTTGCCCCTACACGCGTGCAAACAGGCGAACACAGGCACTCCCNAAATCCTTTAAAGTTGCCCCTACACGCGTGCAAACAGGCGAACACAGGCACTCCTATTTATTAAATATCACCCTAAAAAAAAAAAAAAAAAAAAAAAAGGGGGGGGGAGGGGAAAGGAAAATAGTAAAAGTTTACTCAACCCGCCACTTAAATACAAATTACAAAAACATAAAACTTAACTTATGAAGATTCAACAGCCATAAAAAAAAAAAGTAGCCTGCAAGAAATTGGAGGAGGATGGTAACAGAGACTTCAAAGGCACATGGCCAAGCAGAGCAATAAAAATTTATGGAGGATGTAATTATACCGCTCTGCAAACAGGCGATCGTAAATCTCCGCGAATGGTTATTTTACAACTGGTGCAATAAGATTTCTACAAGACTTTGAGGTGCTACTTACTATAAAGCAAAGCCACTTTAGTTCACTTACCCGTGCTTACATGGACTTTTTTCATCCAGGGGTAAACTACCGGCTCTTTGCAGGAGGGATTGGAAGGGCTTTGGTTCAGAGAGTTTTGGCTGCAGGAGGGTGGCGGGCTGGGGGTGACCGGCTCGCAGGGCTGGTTCGGCTCCGAGAGGTGGCTCTGCAATCCGGCCGGAGGATGGACATGACCCCGGGGGGATAACACCGCTGCTGGGGGGCCGGAGCTCTGACAGGACGAGTAGAGCTGCTCCTTGCAGGCTGACCGCGGCTGGTACATCGCTTCATGTTGGAAAGTGCTCTCTCGCCTCTGGCTGCTGTAATATTCCGGCGAGTGATTGGGAAGGTAATCGCTGTGGGAATACTCTTCACAGGGTGGGAACTTGGGGTCCACATAGTTGGAGTTGATCAAAAACGAGCTCATGGCCATTAATTTCTTAGAATTGCACACACGAAAAAAAAATATATATCTCTCTCTCTCCTAAAATTTATTCCTGTCCCCCCCCTTTCCTCGTTTTCCTGTTTCGTGGAACCCTCCTACTTACTGTCAAGTGAACAAAGTTGAGTCCATGTGACAGCGCGGGCCAATGGCGAGGGGCACGGCGAGCCCCGGATAAGGAAACC
>NW_021938808.1:285359-287206 GCF_001715985.3 Manacus vitellinus
GGGGGGTGGGGGGATAATTCCTTCTGGGTTTGTGACCTGTAGTGTTTGTGTCAACTACATATTCCCCTAGATACGAATTTGTGACCCAACTTCCTCTACACAAATTCGGATCTACAGGGTACATATAGAAGACAGATGCGTCCTCCTCGGTCAGAGATCTTCTCCTACCGCCATAATTCTCTTCTGGGGCAGGGAGGGGGGAAAGTTTTGTGGCTCGAGAGCTCGAGAATTAATCTATAGCTGAAGCCGGTTAAAATATTCGCTCTTGAGAGGAAAGGCGATTAATTAAAGCACCCACTCAGCACGCGAATAGCCGATGCCAGGAGAGAAAAACTGGGAGTTTTCCACCCTCTCCTCCGTATCTTGTACGTTAATTTGTCTCTGATCTTAAAAAATCAGCTTCTGGACTGAATATTTGGGTGTAGACGCACAACGAGACTCGAATCCAAATGACGGCCTTTTAAAAGTAAAATGTCACAGCTCTGTCCCCACCTCACCCTGAAACCCTCGCGATTATTTTCTGATGCGCAGCGCAAAGATTTAATCCATTTTTCGTTCTTAGAGGTCAACCAAGGTTTGGGTTTCTGGGCGCGAGTGCAGATAAATCGTATTTTAAAAAAGAAAGGGGGGGGGAGAAAAAAAAAGAAATAAACAGATGAAAAGAAATACAGAATGTAAAGGCAGATGGGACGACAGGTTTTTTTTTTAATGACAGGCAATTCTTTTTACAACCCGAGAAAAAGATCAAAGGCGTTTCATTTCCGAAAAAGGGATATAAAGCAATAAAATATTCATACTGTCTAGGTAATGAACCTTCATTCGGAACTAATGAGGGTAGCATCATGTTGAGATTTCGTTTAAAATTACAGTTGCCCAAGAGATTAAAAGTACAGCACCCCCCTTTTCTCTTCCTTTTTTTTTTTTTCCCCTTCCCTTTGTATTTCAAAAGGCAGAACATTTTTTTGGTCAAAGCATCTCCCGAATTAATTGCATTTAAATGCCGCAGCGGAGAGACTGTATCAGAGAAAACCTGCCTTTCCCCTGCGCCAAAATTCCTGTGAATATCTTCCGTAGATTCCAGGAACTCCTCCATTTTTTCCCAACAAAAGACAGTTATGGCCAGGAATGAAACCCCCGCCGCTCTCCCCGCTCGTGATGACGCGGGATTTTTCAGGTACTTTAAGGTGAACAGTCGGATTTGCTGCTAAAACGTGGAATTCCCACAGAGACAGGAAAACCTAAGCAGTGCTTTAAGAAACGCGTCCAAACGCAACACGGACACCCCCAAAATCATTTTATGCGCGTAAATAACCCCCGAATTCGCAGCCAGAGCAGCGAAGCGGAGGCTCTTTTCGCTCAGGGAGGAGTTTCCCACCTCCCAGAGCTGCTCCTCCGCCGTGCCGGGAGCCGACAGCGACCCTCAAATTTACCTTCCCCTCTAAAACCCGCCATAAAAGTGAGAAGCCAAATCTAATCTGCCTGTACAACGTGGAGAGGGATGCCATAAAATAACGCTACAGAACCAATCCCATTAGAGCGCCTTTTATTTATTTTTTTTTTCCCCTCTCCTCTTGGATTTTATTCCTCCTTTCCAATCCCCTCGCTGATTTATTTTATTGTATTTTCTCGCAGCCGGCACCGTAACTATCTCCTACCCGAGGAGACGAGCCTGAGCAGAAATAACTAGGCCTATTCTGCCTTTTTACCCCCCTCCCACATCCCTTTAAAAAAAAAAAAAAGGGTTTTAATTTCCCTTCCCGCTGACACGGGGCCGGCGTTTGCGAACCAGCACCCCTAGCGTCTACCGGAATCCTTTCCCCCCCGCGCACCTCCAAGAAATCTCCCCC
>NW_021938808.1:288156-290696 GCF_001715985.3 Manacus vitellinus
GGATGGAGATTTATTTTTTTAATTTAATTTTTTTTTTTTCCCTTCCCCCCCTTTCCCTTTCGGGAGCAGGAAACCTTTCGGGTTTGGGGGAATTAAACTGGGATTTCCCCCTCGCCAAGCGAACGGAGAGCGCGGGAGGTCTGAGGTGTTTCCTTAGGGCAGAACTTTTAATAAAAGAGCAACCGGCGCCTCGCCGGCGTTTGGAGATGTAATAAATGCGGGGAGGGAAGGTGGAAATCAGACCACACCTGTTTTGCAACGGGGAAACCAAGATTTAAGTCTTACGTGGTTTCTCAGCCAGCCTCGTGCGTCCTTTTAATTTATAATAACGATCAAAAATGGAATATTTCCCTCGGAGCTCCCAGGAGCCCCGGCAGGGTCGGGGTGCCCCGGGAGAGGAACATCCCCGCGGGAATTCCGCGTTCACACCGCCGGCTCCAACACCGCCAGAGAGAGGTTATTTGGGGAGGAAATCGGGGTTAAAAAGTGTGTTCAATAGATTGTTCGGTTGGGGAAAAAAAAAAAAAAAAAGGAATAAGAGAAAGAAGCGCAGCCTGAGACGCGATTGCAGCGCCTGCCCCGGACTCAGAGACCCCCGGGCCGAGCCGGGGAGATAAATTAGAAATACCCTTGAAAATGATACCTTTAATTTCCTCCCTCTCCCCTCCCTTCCCTCCCTCCCTCCCTCCTTCCTCCCGTCTCTCCAAACGAACCCACTTCAAATGGACGCGCCCCTAAATTGAAAGTTAAACGCCGTGATGGAGGAGGGAAAATTACGGGGGAAAGTTGGGAGGTGGGTGTTGGATTTTTTTTTAATTCTTTCTTCTTTTTTTTTTTTTTTTTTATTGCCGTGAAATTATACCTGCTTGTTTTAATCCCCCGAAAACAAATGGCCTTTATTATCCATTACCTGTTCTATAAACCTGGAGTAGAAATGACTGTTCTAGAGAGATAAGTGTAGTAATTACAAGGGCGAGGAGATGGATCACCCGAGTTACAGCTAAACGGTAGCCCTTATATAGTGATATTTTATAAATACCAAGCAAATTCATGGCAATTAATTAAAGCCGAGCCTTATCAGGCGAAACAAAACGCTTTACGTTCTCTTGAATTTCACCTACTCCATGAATATATCCGCATCGGGAAAGCAAATGGATTTTCCAGAGTGCCTTTCCCAGGGCTCTAATATTCGCTCCCTTTCTCTTCCAAGAAAAATGACCCTTGTTATAAGTATTTAGCCGCTGAAAATATTTAAAAGCCGGGGGAGGGAGGCAAATTTGCAAGGGTTTTTTTTGGGGTTTTTTTTTGCCCTCCTTTTTCCGGGAGAGTTTGCCTCGCTCCCACTGTTTGCTTAAGGAGCGATTGAAAAGATCTTCCCCGGTCCCAGTGCAAATAATATTTAGAGTTTGGAGGCTTCGAAGTCTGGCGGCGCAGAAATAACTTCGAAAGGCCAAGGGAAATATTTATTATATCAGTTCATTAAACTGCTGCGGTGACCAGAGTGGAGTCACATTTCAGGCAAGAAATAGAAAATATTTCATTCGAATTCCGACGGAAACCGTGCTGCAAAATAAAAATCGGCCACTTCAACCGGGCCGAGCGAAACGGGCACTTAAAGAGGCCTTTAAATACATATATTGAAATTTCTAAAGCCATCGGCCCACTGATTTTACCTATATATCATTATTCCAGATTTCCCACCATTAAGGTAGAAAGGCAAATAAATCGCGGGCGTTACTTCGTGTAATCCTTTTATTTTTGGGGGGTTTGGATTTGCACTCACACGGCGGACTTATTAAAAACGGAGGCTCCGGCACCTCTCCAGGGGCTTTGGAAGCGTTTCCAAGTAAAGATGTTAGAACAGATTTTCACCAACCGTGTCAGACCTCTTTTTTTTTTTTCGGTATAATTTAAACCCTCTCCAAACAAAATCCACGCCGGAATGAAAATTATTTTTTAACTGCTCGCGTTAATATCCTAGAGGGACCTCGGCGTAATTGGATTTAATAAATGCATTTCCCCTCATATTCTGTTAATTCGACTCCAAATAGCGTTTCAGGGCTTATCTTAAACAAAAAAAAAATATACTAAGAAGTTGCTCGGCGTTTCCTCGCGGGAGACCCAAATCAATCCGCCTTATTTTCTACCCACATCCCACCCGAAATCCTGAAGCCCCTTTTTTTACTATTATTATAATAATTATTTTATTTTTTTTTCATTCCTGCCTCTCCTCTGGCGGCCGAAAGTCGCTCCCACCTCGCCCTCATCTTCTCCCATCTCTGCCCAGACTCTTCCTCCCACCTCGCCCCCCTCCCCTCTTTCTTTTGCTCTCCCTCTTTTTTTTTTTTTCACACTGCCATGGGTCTATCAGGGTTATACACAAGACTGAGTCACGCACGGCGTAAACTTTTGACCCTCAACTTTTTGACCCCTCGAGCTATAACGCTGTACTAACAAGCCCCCCAAGACCACAGTTACCGTCTACGGCTCCAGAAACCAACGCGGCGCTGACTCTCCTATTTTACTTATTTTAATTTAAA
>NW_021938808.1:292873-294365 GCF_001715985.3 Manacus vitellinus
AAACAACAACACCAAAAAAAACCCCCAACAAAACCCTGGATGTTTTCCTTAAAAAGGTGACCCGGCAGCCCCGGGGTCCGTGTCGTGTTGTGATCCGCTGCTCACCCTTCTCCTCCGAGAGAGGAGCCGGGGCTGTCCAAGTCTGCTGACCTCGCAATGATCCCTCTTGCCTATGAATTATTGATGAGATATGAGCTCTGATTTCTCTTTTCAGTATGCAAACCCCATTATACTGTTAAAATGGCGATTTAATCGTTTAGAATAGCTCCGCTTTTTTTTTTTTTTCCAACTCATTTGTGCCCCTTCCTTTTCATTTAATTCTCTTAATTAAATCCTTTAACAGATTTTAATCACTTTTTGTTGAATAAAATAAGACATCACGCGCATCTGTAACTAGGTTACCTTGGCGAAGTTTGTTTTTGGTGGGGGTTTCTTTGTTTTGGGGTGGTTTTTAGCTCGGCCTCTGCCTTTCTCGGTTGGGTTTTTGGGTGGGAGGGCGTTTGAATTTTGTCTCGACGCTGCACCCAGCGAGCAGGGAAGGTGTAAAAGGCGCAAACGTTAAGAAAAAAAAAAACACTCTAAAATAAAAATAAATAAAGGCACGACATTCGAAATGGCCTGAGAACGGCACTGCAGCGTCCAGTTGCCTCTTGCAGCTCCCCAAACCTCCCTGTGCCGCTCCCAAACAGATTCTTCCCTCCAGCCACCCCCCGAATCGTTCAGTGCTGAACGAACCTGGGAGCCAAAGGGGGGTTTTAGGGGCGAAATTCCGCCTTTTGTCACCCTCCAGCAGCAGCCTGGCCAGGAGGGTCCCTTCCTGCCCTGCCCCGGGGCGATGCCCCCCCAAAAGGGGTTGGAATTAATAAAGATGCTCAGCTCGGCTCTGGCGGGCTGGGGAACCTGAACTGGGTTCTTGGGGGAGGAAGAACCGCTCTGGGGGTGGTTTTGTTCCCCCTTCAGAGCACCGGCGAGGTTTATACACCGCTTACTGAACAAAAAAACCCTCGGGGGAGGGGAGAGGTTAAAGACAGAGGACGGGGGGGGCAAAAAAAGGGGGAAATTGGGGATAGTGGCACCAATTTCTGAAGGAGAGACACCCCGAGCCAGGTGAACGCACGGGGAGGGGCCTCATTTCGCGTTTTTGGGGGCAAACAACCCCCACCTACCCAGGCCATCCCCGTTCCTAGGTCTGAGAGCCCTTAAATCGGAGGATTTCTCACCTTACCCCAAAGGCACTGCAGAAATATCTGCACAACCACACGGGTAAAACAAGAAATATTTCCCCCCCCCCTTCCCCAGCAGGAATCGCGTCCCAGAGATTCTCCATATTCTCAGGCTCGGTATTAAAGCGCTTTGTGTTTATTCTGTGTCTTCTACAGCTCCAGAAGAACTAATTGTCCCGCGTCTGATGCGTGGCATTAAAGTGAGAGGAGCGATGAAAAATGCCAAGGAAAATCCCCGCCTACCTGCACGGTCAGAGCTTCGCTTTCCT
>NW_021938808.1:296161-299391 GCF_001715985.3 Manacus vitellinus
CTGCTCTCCGGCCCTTCCCCGCTCACTTGTTTATTTTCCCAGAGAAAAGCGCTGCTGCTGCCTGCCTTTCCCAGAAAGTTGTCACCCTCAGAGGGGAGAGAAGGGAATCTGGGAGGTACCGGTGGGTTCAACAAGGTTTGGAGGGTCCGTGGGCAAAGTGCAGCTTCTCTGATTATTTTTCTGTAGCACTTGGAGAGAGGCTGGAGACACAGCAGTGGTCATCCAGTGTCTCCGTAGGGTAGGAACGAACTACACAAACACGAGGACACTCGTTCGTATTATTAGGGGAAAAAAAAAACAACAAACAAACAAACCGAAACCCAAGAGGAAAAAAAATAAAATAAAATAAAAATTTAAAAAAGCCCTGGGTGGAAAAAAACCCAAAACACAACCAACAACAAACCCAAAACCAATCCCTCAAACAAACCAACCAACCAACCAACCCCGGTCTCTGCACAGGCCGAAAGGGGGGAAAAAAAAAACCAACTGCACACATTTCTTTGGCAAAAGCAGGTGGAAAAGGAGTAAAATGCGAAGGTGGGAACAACCTGAGGAGCACGGACAGAGCAGAGCTGGCCGAGATGCAGAGGCGTGGGCCGGGTTTGGGGCCGCCCGAGAGCAGCACAAACCACCCCGAAGCACCTCCAGCAAACGAACCAGAAGAACCTTTTCCCCCCAAACTTTGGCTGAAGCGCCCGCGGCCCCCGGCGAAGGCAGGATGGAGTTTGCTTTGGCGACGATAATGAATCTTTACAGATTTATTTTTCTCTCTCTCTCTATTTCTCCCGCTCGCCCAAAGTTTTGCTGGCGGGCCTGGGAGCCGGGATGGGAACAACGCGATTGCGGCTCGCGGGAGGACGAGAATTCGGACCTTGTGAAAAGCGAGAAATAAAGCTCCGACAGAGAGCCAGCCCCTCTTTCCTCCCCGCTCAGCCTCCAGCCATATCCAAACCCTTTTAAAACAGTTTAAGCAGATAATATTTCAGAAGGACTTACTTTCAGGACTCCAGTCTATTGGCTCCCTGGACTGAAAACTGGACCCGCAAAACATGTTCCCTGCAATTGCAACGTTTATCTCATCTGGAAAAGTGCTCACCCATTGCTGCCCCTTACAAGCCAAACCAAGCAGTTAAAGTGTCACTTAACATTCTAGAGAATGTGAAATATATTGTACATTGTCAACTCCCCAAAACCATAAAACTAACTTTATGGACCTCACGTGACTTTTGAGAGCCAGTGAGGGGTATCTGTCTGAGGTCTGGGCGATTTTTACGATCTAACTTCTAGATAAAACCCTATCCATTTGACATCTAAATGTCATACCCACTTTTGGTATAGTTTGCTATTGGTAAAAAAAAAAAAAAAAAAAAAAAAAAAAAAGGAGAGAGAGAGGAAAGAAAGGAAAAAAAAAAATACCAAAGGAAGGCGAGCAAATGGTTTGGGATCTGACAGTCCACTTCACATCCCTCTCAAAATCACTTAAGAAGTACCTAAACAGTGGGAGATTAAGTTTGGTAAGTTTTAAGCTCCAACTTTACTTGCTACGAACAGAGAGAGCCTGAGCCGTGTGGTAGAGATGTCAGTGGCGTTTTGCCAAATCGAGCGACTTTAAAGCGAAGTATCTCGCGCCTTGTTGGATTCCCTGGGTAGCGAAACGGCAACATTTGCCGTCTCTGCTGATGTTAAATTGTCTGCAGCCGAAGTGCCTCGTTGTAGCGCCAGGAGTTACAGAGCTGCGAGCTCTTCTTTGCGCGTTAAGCCAGAGCCTAGAGAGGTAAAAGCCCAATAAAGCGAGGACGAGGAGCAGCGGAGAGCTGAGCTCAGCCCCGAGATGTGCGATTGCCGGGCGCGTTCCGTGTCTCGAACCCCGCTCTCCCCTCCGCGGTTCTCTCGAGCGCAGTTTGGCGTGGCCGTGGCTGTGGCTGTGGTGCCTGTTTTCTGTCCGACAGTTCCTCGGGACGCGCGGAAATCGGCCGGGGAAGGGTTTGAGCGCGACTCGAAGGACTCGAGAGCGGTTCTGGCGGTGCGGGGTGTCGGGGAGGGGGTGAGGGGGACGCTTGTGTTGTTTTGGGGCAGCGCGAAGCCTCGTGTTTTATCCCCTCGCGCGGTGCCAGAAAGGTGGTTTGGCTGCGGATATTCGGGGGGTTCGGAGCTGCCAGGGGTGCCCAGGAGAGGCTGCAGCTCCGCCGAGCGCTCCCCGCCCCGTGCCAGGCGTCTCCCCGGCTTTAATCCCCGGGCTTGGGGGATAAAGTGCGAGCGGGAGCCTTTGTGAGTAGGAGAAACGTTTATTTGACTTCGAGTAAAGCTACAAACAAATACAAAAAGCTTATTGGCAAAGTACTAACAGGCAGCTAGACATGACAGATGCCATTTTTACACATAACATTGCATTCACTCTGCCCACTACAACCCGGCTATTAGTCACATCAGAAATATTTCTAGTATTTACAAACATCAGAGCACTCCATTGTTGGTCCGATTTTATACATTTTTTGTTTTTCTCCTTTTAATAGTGAAGTTTAGCCACGTCTAAGAGTACGTCTCGGAATTAGCCTGGGATTAGAAATCCTGGCCTGAAGTTTGGACTAAAACACAGACTGGACAATTTTAAGACAGAAAGATACAAGAGTTGCTTCTTTTTTTTTTTTTTTTTTTTTTTTTTCCCCCCATTTTTTACATTTTTGTTTGGTTTTTTTAGGCTTTTTTTTTTTTCTGCGACTGTAGTGCAGGAACCCCCGATTTTAGCTTAGGCAGAGAAGAACTCACCCAAAAGCAGTAAACTCAGAAAAGAGGGGGGAAAAAAAATCCCAACAAATAAACAAACAACCGTATCTGTTCTCAATTTATAAATAAGTTATAACATTTAAAGGGCTCACAGAACACATGCTGGCTTTCCAGAAAGCATCAAGAGAGCACGGACACATAACATTTATAAGAACAACAAGAGCATGAGGAGCATCTGGAAATAAAATTTAATTAAGGAAAAAAAAAAAAAAGATTTTTTTTTAAAAAACCAAAACCCCCAAAAACGGAACAAGACATGAACTCAGTCCTGGGACAACGGTACCATACGAGTCGTTTTAGAATATCAACAACATGCCGAAAAGAAGGTGCCTCACTGTACAGTACTCGGGAACTAAGATCTGCGGCGCTTTATTTATTTATTTTCGTGATTTCTTTTCTCGCCTCCTCTTCTTTCTCCTCGAGAATTCCTCCTCGAGAATTTATGG
>NW_021938808.1:302116-304081 GCF_001715985.3 Manacus vitellinus
GGAAAATCCGGCCGGTGGAACTGGTCGACAACGTTGCTTTTAGGATATTCTTGTTCCTGAGCGTTTCGCCTCCTCTTCGGGCACAGCACTGTGGTTTTTTGCTTTCCATTTGTTTAACCTGCAAGGAATATCGGGGAGCAAAAGCACCCTGAAATTGGTGAAAACGTTGGGAAAGAGCTGCGCTTTGTTAAGCATTACTTCCTTTTTTTTTTCCCCCTTCTTCTTCCTTTTTTCTCTCTCCTTCTTTTCTTTCTTTCTTTCTTTTTTTTTTTTGTTCCGAGGCAGTTTAGGAATTTCGCGTGCTCGTCTGCAACTCATTGGAAATTATGCGCCATATTGAAAGTGACATATAATTATAATAATTACGGGCAATGAAAAGCGTGGCAATAATAGTAAATGTCCTACAGCTGTGAAGCTTCTGCATGAATTGATTTTAAAAGTGACTGACATTAAAGCAGCTTGTGGCACGGGGGAATGCATTCATACATAGGTATTTCTGCTGGGGAGCGGGGGGGGAAAAGGGGATGGCAGGCAGGAGATGCTCTTTCGTCGCGTTTTCCCCCCGCGAAGCTGCAGAAAACGGGATCCGAAATGGGCCGGGCTGCTCGCTGGGTCGCGGTCCTCAATCCCCGAGCGGGAAAAGCGGGTCCTTTCGTTTCATTCCCCCCAAAAAACCCCCAAAAAACCGGGAAAAGTTTGGCTGTCGGCGCGGAGCAGGGACGGTGCCCGTCCCGGTCCCTGGCAATCCCGGCTCTCCCGAGGAGCCGCTGGAAACGCTTCCAAGGGAAAAGAAAAATCCGCTCTTTCCAAAGAGCTCGTTGGATTTAGTTTAGATTTTTGTTTTTTTCCTTTTTTTTCACACCCCACCACCGCCAGCACCTCAGATGGACGCCGGAATTCCCGGAGCTGGGAAGCTCCTCGTTTCTCGGGGCGAATTCCCTGGAAATCTGGACTTTTTTTTTTTTTTTTTCTTTTTTTCTTTTTGCGATACACTTCGCTTTGATTTGGGGCTATGAAGTGAGGGACCAGATGTTTGAAAGATGCTAGGCAAATGTTAGGTATCTTTGGGAGATAAATGAGAGCATATTTTTGCCCGTTTCCTTGATTTATTATGTATATGGAGAGCGTTTCGTCATAACTCTTTGTACTGTATCGAGAAAAAAGAGCGCTACTAAAGCAGAATGTCAGCGAGGAAATACTATTGGTGAAAGGTCTTCCATTTGAGATTAGACAAAAAGAGGGAAAACCAGATTTATCTCTCCACTGTAACTTCCGTGGGCTCGGAGTTGCTTGTCCTTGCAGATTAGGAGACATTGTCATACAGAGGGGAAAAAAAGGCTTTCTTTACAACCCTCTGCTCCTTAAGAATGGCAAGTTCCCCTGGAAAAGGGAAAGACAACAACAATAAAAGCGATAATAATGACAGGGGGGGTTGTGCGTGAGATCGAAGACTTCGCTTTTATTAGAGAATTCCATGTTCATACCTAAGACAAACTTCAAACACAACACGTACAAAAAAATTAATAAAATAGAACTTTCTGTTGTTGCTTTTGCATCCTTTTAGGTAGTACTCGTTCTTTCAGTAGATTTTTCCTTTTTTTTTAAAAAAAAAAAAAATAGAGGCAAAAAAACCACCCCAAAACTAATTACAAAGACCCCAGGGCTTGATTAATTTACCAAAGGAGAAAAAAAATAAAGGAAAAAAAAAAAACCTATGTCAACCGTGCATGAAACATTTTTACAAAATTAGGACAATAAACACCCCAAATGACATATATTGCAGCACTTCCATTAAATACAAGAGTTAGCAGATTACTAACAGTGACACCAAGGGTAGAAACACGGCTAGGAGTCCTTGTTTTTTTTTTTTCTTTTTTTTTTTTTTGTGTCTTTTCTCTTTCCCTTTCTTTCCCTCCTTCTCTCGCTCTCTCTTCGCTTTTTAATTATTATTATTATTATTTCATT
>NW_021938808.1:305783-306779 GCF_001715985.3 Manacus vitellinus
GAAAATACTTCGGCGGTGGGAAGTTTTGGTGCGTGTCAGGAGCAAGTTGGAGCCTCTCGTGTCTCCCAAGTTCCCCGCTGGAAGTTTGGGCTCTAAAGTGAACCTTATTCCTGCTTCCCTCGCTCGCTCGCTCTCTCTCTCTCTCTGGCGGTTAACAAATAAGAAAGGGGGGGAGGAGATTGATGTATTTATTTCTGTAAAAGAGTAAACTCACTATTGCAAGAGTTCATCCGCTGCATCCAGGGGTAAACCGGGGCGGAACACTTTTGCTCCTCGCTCTCTCCGAACACAGTTTTGCTCTGCGCGCAGTCCGACTTGCGCGGCTCGGGGGCGAAGGGCACCTCGTCCAGGCTGGGGGGCGCGCACGGAGGGTCCTTCTCCCTGAAAAAGCCGCCGGCCCCATAGTCACAGGCGGAGCCGCGGCTGTAGGCTCCGTTGCTCTGCTGGTAGTAAGGAGAGGAGGTGTAGCCCTTCTCCTGGACGCCCGTGGCTCCATAGGTGCTGGGGTAGTGCCTCAAAGGATCCGCATAGCCCGAGGGATAGAGCGGGATCTGTCCCAGGAAGGGCTCCTGCCCCGCCGCCAGACTCACCGGGAAGGTCGAGTTGACAAAATAAGAACTCATTGGAAGGAGCCTCGCCGTCCTTTCCCGGCTTTATGATTTGTTGTGTTTTATAGTCCAAGTGGTTTAGCTATTAGTAGTATATCGGAGATTGGGTTTTAGCTGAAGGGAGATGGCGTGGTGCCAGCGAGGGACACAAGGAAATACAACCATCTGATCATGGGCTGACCAATAGCAGGCGCCTGAGGTTGCAAAATAGCACCCATGAGGAGCTGAGATTGCACCAGGGACCCTAAGAACAAACCATCCACCCCCTTTTCCCTCCCTTTTAAACAACAGAAATGCACCCCCTTAACCAAATATATAATATCTGCCGAAAGAAACATTCCCGGCGCGCTCGGAGCTTCATAAATAAATAAACGTGTGTTTTCCACCC
>NW_021938808.1:307114-310976 GCF_001715985.3 Manacus vitellinus
GGTTTGCTGTACGGGAAGAAATCGGTTTTGACAACTTATTTCGGTTCGTGCTTGTCTAATTACCATAGATTAGCGCTCCCTGCTCAGGAAAGCTGCGCTCGATTGAACCCAACCTTCCCTCTGCATCCATCGCATCTTTCCCCGCTCTTGTTTCTGCCAAAGCTCCGGACTCGGAAGATAAATGGAAAATCGAAGTATTTCCTTTATCCTTTGCTAAATCCCGCTCTGCTCCGGTGTCCGGCACCGCATTGTGCCCTCTTGCGTTTTTTTGCTAATACCAAATCTATGCCCCGACCTTTCATGGCTAAAAAAGAGCCTTGGCTTGCGGTCCAAAGCTGAGTTTATTGATTGTTACCGATCGAGATGTCGCCGGAGGTTTTTTACCGAGGGGAAAGCTGTGCCTCGGAGGTGCGCGGGGTTTGCATCCCCCCCTTCCGAGCCCGCCCGCCCCACAAAACACCTATTTTTGCAAAGTTCAAAGGCTGGAAAGGACGACAGGGAAAGTCTCGAGCGGTTCCCGGCCACCCGCCCCCCGAAAAGCTCCACTTTGCTCCGGGTTTTGCCGGGTTCGCTGGCCGGAGATGGGCTTTGCTCTACCTGCGCATCCCCCCCTCCAGCTCCTCGTTTGCCCAAGGTGGAGCCGGAGCTCTGCTCGCCGCCTGCTTTACATTTTCCAGGGGAAAATCAAAAGTCGTCGCGCGGGAGAACAAAACCGAACCAAAAAAATCCACCCAAATTGACCCCCGGACCGTCCCCCGCTCGTTGGTGTTTTCTCGAGGGTTTGTTTCCTGCCCGAATTTGTGGCCGTCTGTCCGTCGGGTCTGACACGGGGAAATGACGCCTTAGAACACACATTCCCCACTGCTCGGATCTGTGACCGTGTGCGCTCCAAATCTAGAATTACACATCTTCCATGGTGGCTGCAGAGCTGCCAGTGCGGCTCCCTCTGACCGAGCTTTAAGTGTCTACGAAACCGGGATCTTATTACGAGCTAATTTATTTTAAACATCGTGTTTACAGCAGCAAAGCCAAGATTGTTTCATGCCACGGCTGCAATGAACATTTCGACTGAAACGTAATCCTTATAATTCAAGGAAATAACATGCAGAGGAAGTAGTTTTCCACCCTCCACCCCCCTCTCTGACTGATATCTTTTATACTTGTTCTTGCAGAGTTTCCCTTTGTGCATGGAACGGACCCAAACTTACGTAGATCTGCTTTATTGGCATGCGAGGAAAAAAAAAAAAGTGAGATTGAAAGGGAACGATGACTAGAGAAGAAGGAAAAAAAAAAAAAGAGAAAAGCTCGGATGAGAGCCCGAAGTTTCCTGCTTTGCAGGAGCCGAACAGCTCCCACATCTGATTAGAGAGTTACGCAATATTTGTAGCTCTGCAAACCCAGCGATTATCTGGCAGGAGCAGCCCCGCATGCAAATTTTTGGGCAAAGAAATGGGATGTCCCGATAACTCGACGCGTGAGTACATCCGCTGAAAATGTTCGCTCTCGTATTTTCTCCCACTTCTCGTGGTTGCTCTGCAAATACACCCCTCCGAATAGTTTGGGGGAGGGGAGGGGGGAGCCTCGTACCCCCCGACCCCAAAACTGCTCATTGCGGTAATTTGTGGTCGAAAGAGGCGCTTCACGTGGTTCGACGGTCAGTGTTTTAAAAGAAAATAAAAACGCTCTAATCGAAGGTGGCCGCTTTGCTAATCGCTTATTGCTGACATCTCAGATGCGCTACAGACAAAAAAAACTATTCCTCTTAGAAGGACGCCCCTGTAAGTGGTTATTTGGGGGAGTTTAAAAAGAAAACTTGGTTCCCAAGGTGGGAAAAAAACCCCCCAAAACAACCAAACAACAAACCCAAAGCCTGTCACAGTTTTCATCTTCCGGAGGGTCAGGCCCGCGGTCTAATTGATTTGCCACCTATGATACATGTAAATACGAGCAGAGGTCTTAAACCGCACTAAATCTCCGAGAATTGAATGTTTGAGCGGTTTCCACTCCCGGCTCGGCAGCTTTTAAAAGCGAAATTTCAGATCTAACCCCCCGGGTTGTCGGCGTGGCTGTTTAACAGGCGCCCTCCCGCCCGAGGTCCGAAGTGAATCCCAGCCCGATTTTGCGAGTGTATTTTCTTTGGACGCCTCTCAGGCCGGCTCAGCCGGGAGGGAGACAGACAGGAGCAGGAACGGCTGAGGCCAGCTCACACAGTAGCCCTTAAGTTCCACTGCCCTTTGAGGGCACCGACGGGCGCATCTTTCCTCGGTTTTTGGCCTCCTCTCCCCAAAAAAACAGGCGCGAGGTTTGCTAAGGAGGAGCCATAAAGTGGGGAGCCCAGAAGGTGGGCTAACACATCGAACGGCGCTGGGAAAGGCGGCTTTCCCCTCCTGACAGACATCACTCAGCTGCCAGGGTGTAAATAAAGATAAAGAGAAGTATTTACGATATGTGCAGCCCCAGTTCTCCCCTCGGGAAGGTCCCACTTTTTGTCGCCTGGCTTTTCTGGCAGGCGGAGATCGAGCCCACCGAGCAGAGCCAGGCAGATAGATGAGGGGATTAAAACAACACCCAAATATTTCGAAATGCAAACAGAACAGAGCGCTGCTTGTCTGGGAGCTAAAGCCGCTGAGAACTTGGTAAAAAGTTCAGTGCAGTTGGTTCCAATAAAAAATGAAACTCTCCTTTTTTTCATGGGGAGCTGGAATTCCCGATCCTTCTGAAGTGAGAACACAGCGGGGGTTTCCCTACCGAGGGACTTATTGCAGCCATAAAGTCAAGCCAACACCACGAAAACACTTGAAAAAACCCCTTGTTCTTGGAACTCAGACATAGAGAGACATTGGCAGCAGTGAAGCCTCCCCTGTAATGCTCATGCACGCCCAAAATCACATCGGAAAATAAACCCGACGGAGCCGTGAGCTGCAGGGTTGGAGTATTTAAAACAATGACCCCCGAAGGTGTAAAAAAATCCGCGCGAAACCCCCTGAAACTTAATTTCCAGCAATGCAAGTTTAATTTACCTGACTTCCCGTGCAGCGCATAATAACCTTGTTAATGGGATCTTTGAAAAGAAGCAATAATAATCTACCATTGTTCCATTAAAGAGTGCGGCTAATTATTAACAAAAAGGGGAAAAAAAGGGGGGAGGAGGTGGAGGAGAGGAGGGGGAGGCCAGAGGGACACTGAGGGAGTCAAAATGCGCCCAGACCCAAATATTTCCGCCAAAGCAGCTCCCGGGAAGGGGAAAGGGGGGCTGCTGGTCAAATAATGTGGGGAAAGCAGGGGGAAGGAGAGGAAAAGGCGAGACGGCTCATGTAATGCTGGAAGCGAGTGCTGGGGGGTGTTGGGAATTACAGCATGGAACAAGTTAATCATGGCTGTTGCTGGTCAAAAGAGAGAAACTTTTTTTCTTTTTTTTTCTTTTTCTTTCCTTTTTTTTTCACATAGTCCCTGGACATCTCACTTTCTTCGAGAAAATGTCTCTAGTCTAGACGTAAACAGTTGCCAGGAAACTGTGTGGCAGAAGGAGAAAACGAGATGGGAGAAAAGCGAGAGGGAGGGAGAGGGAGAGGGAGAGAAACCTTTTAAAATAACAGACGCGCATTGTCCCTTCAAAGCCTACAGTAACTTAAAAGTGATCCGTCGTCTGCCTCTGCTCGCAGCGCCTTCCCCGGCAACCACCCCAACCCCGCGGACATATCTTTTCCAGACCCCGGCGAAGTGACCACCGCCAGCAATAAAGAAATAAAAGCTCCTCTGCCTTTTCTGAGGAGCCGCGAAGCGCCCCCGCCACCTCCGCACGCACCGACAAAAATCCTCCCCCCGGGCCTCGCCCGTCACGATCGCAGCGCCTTTTCCAACA
>NW_021938808.1:311728-314133 GCF_001715985.3 Manacus vitellinus
TGCGCGGTTTCCACAAGTGGTTGCCCGGCATAAAACCACCCTAAAAGCATTTCGGAACGAGGTCTAGAAACTAAATTATTGATTTCTAACCCCCCCCCTCACGAATAGGAAAGAGAAAAACCCGAGCGAGGAGAGATCGGGGGGGAAAAGGGAGAACAGGAGGTTGAACCCGCGTTCATTTCTTTTTTTTTTTTTCCCGCCCCGTGATTGATGAAAAATGTAACAGGTTCGGGAAGAAATGGCTTTTAAAAATGTCTTTCTGTTTATTACTTCCACGGCTCGCGATCATTTACTCTTGTCCGCACAATATTCAGGCGCAGTCAGTTTAGATGAGATAAATCGTCACGTCATAAAATGGTTTATGCTTAAGTAATGAATCTCCTCTTGCTCAATCTCGCTACACATGCACAGGCTCTCGCATTATCTTATTTAAAAATCACCTCGTAACGGTAGCAATTAGTTCTACATTTCAAAATAAATTGAAATATTGCGAAAGGAAAAAAAAAAAAAAGACATTTAAAATGACGGGCATCTCCGGAATAATATTTTCCTAGAGGAAGGCAAACGTTAAGGTATCGGACAGGAAAGGAGAGGGAGATTTGCACATAACCCGGTGTGGAAAAGCCCCGACACACCGCGGGGCTGAAACCCAAGCCGGTATTCCGGTCGGGAGAGCCGTAAAGCCCCTTAACACTGCAGAACGCAATTAAATACGAGGAGGTTTTATTGCATCGCAACGTCAGCTTCATTTGGGAGTTAAAAAAAGAAATTACAATGAGAGCGCTGCGCTCTGGGTTGGCTTCATTCTTCTTATTATTTTTCTTTTTTTTTTTAATTCCCTCTTTTCTTTTTTTTTCCTTTTTTTTTCTTTAATTTTTTTTCTTTTTTTTTTTCCCACCAACTAATTTCCAGAACCTTAATTCCGAGAACTGCCGCGAACTGCCCTCGCCGAAGAAACCACCCACATAATAATGACCCTGGAGAGCAACGCAAAACCCAACTGGCTTCCACACAAACTTCGCCAAATTACTGGGCTCGCCTCAAGACAGGCAAACTGGCAGGAGATTCTGCGAGGGGGAACAAAATAAAACGCGACAACTGCCCACAAAGGGGTTGGTATTTTTTTAAAGGCGCTCTCTCAAAGCCTCCGTCACCGAGCTACTGCAAACCCCTTCATTCCAAGTCTACTGTCTCCAGGTGACCTTACAGGCTTCATTTTTATCCTCCCCACACCGTTATTTCATTCTTCTTTCTCTTTCTTATTTCCCTTCTTATATTTTCCCCCTCTGATTCCGTTTCTTTTCCTTTCTTTCTCGTATTTTCCCATTTTCTTTCGGTCTTTCTTTCTCTCCTTCTCTCCGTTTCTTTCTCTCCCCTTTCTTCCACCCTCCTTTCTCTCTCCCTTCCCTCTTTCCCTCACCTTTGCGTTACACATTTGCGGGGGGAAACAGCACTGAAAGCGATTTCCACCAGCCCAAATTTCTTCCAGTGCCTCCCTTCTTCACCACCCCACCCTTTTCTTTCTCTCCCCCCCCTCCCTCCCCGGGCAGAAGGAGATGGGGAAGGAACCAGAAAAGGCATCTTGACAAACGCGTTTTCTCGGAGGAAAAAGGAAAAAAAAAAATTAAACGAAGAGAAACGTGCGGTTCCCTTACCTTTTGACGTCCATTTCTGTGGCATAAGGTAAAATATTTAGGGAGGGAGAGACAGCGTTTGCTTATCTGTTAGCTGACAAATATTGTCCCAACCTGAGAGCCGTCGATCGCCTCTCTGACTTGTGAGAGCTTCTTGCATTTCTGTCATTTGCATAGAAAATGGAGTAACTTCCCTCTGTGAAAAATGATCGCCTCCACTCCGTCCAGAATCTCCTCTGCCCTTCCATTATTACTGAGATTCCAAAGCAGCGGGCCAATTAACGGAGGAAAAATTTTTTTTTTCCCTCTTTAAAAAAAATTAACGATAATAATAATAATAATAATAATAATAAAAAAAAAAATCCTATGTAACTGTTCAGCTGCGCGTGTGTGTGCGCGGAGGGTGGGTGCCTCGGCGTGCGTGTGGATGTGTGTTCAGGCGGCCCCCCCCTCCCCTCTCTCCCCTGTTTTAGCCCTATCGAGCTTATACACAAAAGTAAAAAAATGTAAAGAGGCGAGAGCCCTATAGAGGACACTGATCCGACCCAAGGTGCAGCGGACAGAAGAATGGTGCAATATAACCACATGGGAAATAATAAAAAGTTCATGTTCACGGTTAGCAGTCCACATGACCGGCTCTGGCCAATCCCAGAACCCAGCCACTCATAAAGTTCTATCACAAAGTTGTAAATTTTCATAAAACAACAAGGAATTTATTGCATTTCTTCATGACCGGTTTAACAGCAGTCTTTTTCTTAGCCGCCATCTTCT
>NW_021938808.1:315018-317955 GCF_001715985.3 Manacus vitellinus
ACGCCCAGAGAATCCTGCTGGGTAATACTGGGTTGGCATCCCCTGGAAGGCTTCGGAATGCTGCTGCATCCCTGGGGCCACATCCTGGACTGGTCGGGAAGGAGGGAGGGAGGGAGAGAGGGAAGGAGGGAAGGAGGGAAGGAGGGAAGGAGGGAAGGGGGAAGGTGGGGAGCTGCCACCGCCAACTCCTTCCAGAACCGGCCACTTTTTTTTTTTTTATTCCCCCCCCTTCCCCGGGCATCTTTTTTTACGGAGTGAATTCCGTGGAGCCTCCGCGGGAGGATCCGCGTCTTTACTGCGCTGTAAATAAACAGCGCTGGGAGGGGGGGCGAAGGAGGCGGATGATGCTTAAATTTACTCGCCTTTTGTTTGGCGTTGTTGATTTTTTTTTTGTTTTTTTTGTGTTTTTTTTTTTACGCCCCCCCCTTCTTCCCCGCGTTTAATTGCTTTAATTTATTTTATGCGCGCTTTGATGCTAAACGTTATTTGGCGCTAATGAAAAGAGTGGTGGTCCGCAGTAAAGCCGCTGAAGGGAGGAGGGAGAATCTTAAAAAAAAAAAAAAAAAAGAAAATAAAAAGAAAATTACCGAAGGCGCGGTAAAACAGGTTTTCTGTAAATTAGTTACGAGAAGAAGAGAATTAAAGTAAGGAGCGGAAAGGCTATTTGGGCTGATTCTGGGCTCTTTACGTTCCTCCTTTTCGCTCTTACCTTTCTCGGTAGCAGCACCAGCGCAATCACAGAGGGAGGGACAGAAAAGGGACCGGCCCGCATTTGGAGAGCCCCGAATATCCGTTATTTCTCGGTATATTCGCCAAATCTACGGGGAAAAACTCCAATATTTTGAACGGGTTGTCCGTCTCAAAGAAAAGGATTGAAATTTAGGGGCTAGATGGGGGTAAAAGGATGTTTTATCTCATTTATTTTCCACGGGAAAAAAAAGGTACTTCAACCCCCCGTGTGTTGTCTTTAATAAGAAAAGGGGAACGCACCCAACGCCTTGGTGGATTACTGGAGATTTCCCTTTTATTTCGAAGAATGATAATCACAGACAAGGAAAATAATAATAATAATAATAATAATAATAAAAAAGCAACGCGTCGCCATTAAATAATTTGCTACTTTGATATACAACATTTTACTTAGCACGATATTAATTCCTCTTCTTTTCCCTTTTCTTATCTGTCTTTTTTTTTTTTTTAATTTTCCTCCCCCCCCTCTTAGAGACTTGAACAACGAAGGAACCCAGGTAAAAATATACACAGACAAAAGAGCATAGCAAGGAGAAAAGAACCACAGAGGTTACAGGGAGAAGGGATAGTAATAATCCATATTCTGTACAGGACTCTATAGGCTAAGTGTGATTTGCATTCAGGCTTTCGGGTCACATTTTCTAAATTAAAAAGGTGCTAAAACACGACCACGTTACTTCTTTACCAAAAAAAAAAAGTACACAGCGAAGTACAAACGGAGATTTACAAATTACCGGTACTAGGGGAAGGCTCACATAGAAAAATGTGTCTATTCTGACTCTAAAGCCACATTTAATAGGTAGATATTCTATTGTACAAAAAAAAAAAGGACTTTAATATAGGTAGTATTTTTTTTTCAGTGTCAGGAAACACGACGTATCACTCCTAGGGTTCTGAATTCTTTATGCACTTCTCATTTCTCTATTTTTATACATAGTCTTTTTTTTTTCCCCGTGCGTTTCGCCCTCTCTTCCCTCCACGTTTCCTGCATCCACCTCTCTCGCCCCTCTCATTCCTCCTCGTCGTCCTCCGCGTCTGGTTTTTCCTGACCGCCGGAGCCGGAGCAGGCGCTTTTATTCTCTTTTTTCCACTTCATGCGGCGGTTCTGGAACCAGATTTTGATCTGCCTCTCGGTGAGACACAGCGCGTGGGCGATCTCGATGCGTCTCCTCCTGGTCAGGTAGCGGTTGTAGTGGAACTCCTTCTCCAGCTCCAGGGTCTGGTACCTGGTGTAGGTCTGGCGGCCGCGTTTTCTGTCCGTGCCTGGGAAATAAAGGCAGGTTCGGGTCAGCCGGGGGGTTGGGGGGATGGTTTTGGGGCTGCCGGTTCCCTCTGCTCTCTCGCTTTCCTCTCTGGGTGCAGCCTGGCACCGACCCAGCCCCTGCAGTGCCACGGGGGGCAAAACCCTCGGAGGAGCTGCACGACCTGGGCCAGCCCTTCCTTTTTATTTGAAATATCAGCTCCTGCTGCTCGAGGCTTTCCCAGCTCACCTTCCGTGTCCTCAGCCCCCCAAACCACCCCAGCTTTAACTTCCTTTCGTCCCGGGAAAGCGTGCAGTGCTTTTTTTACACGTGTGCCCGTGAGTGTCTCCGAGCGAACAACAAAGTTCAGAAAGTTTCCTGCCCTCCTATCCCCGGTCAGACTCTGAGTTCCTGCTTTGATTTCAGTTTAGACACCAGAAAATCGGGATGCTTGGCGAATAAATAGAGAAATACAGCGGAGCAGAGCGACAGAGACATCTGCTACCTACAGCAATCCAACTATTTGTCCTCTCTTAAAGCTGTCATCGGGATGCCTGCTTGGAAGGTGTGTGATGGTCTTAATCATTTCAGGGGATGTTTTGGGCCCAGGGGTGACTTCTGGGGCTCTCAGAGAGGCTTCTCCCGCCCAGGCTGCTCTTTTTGGGGGGCGTGCAGACGAGAAGTGACCCAACACTCACCCCAGGCCCCCCAGCACCCTCCAGCCGCCCGCGAGCGGGGTTTGGAAAGGGCCCAGCTCCTGATTCTCCCCTCCACCCGACATTTCCTGGACTCTGATTGGAAATTATTCTACAATATGGTGTTTGTGATCCTGGCTCTGTGTCCCGTGTAAGTGTTGTGTGTGTCTGCAGCAGAACATGTTCTTTCCCAGGGCGGTGGGGATGGCGAGCAACCCTCGGCCTCTCCTCCACACATTCCACCGGACTCC
>NW_021938808.1:318072-319046 GCF_001715985.3 Manacus vitellinus
AGGCTAGCTGTAAAGTAAAACTGTGCAGGTCGTGGAATGCGGGTTGTAAAATCCGCTGAGGGAAGAGCCATAAACTGCTGCTGAATAGGGATGACAACTCTATCTCTGCTCGCTGATGAAATTCCACAAGCGGGATCGCACAGTGGGCGCGGAGGAGCCCTGGGAAAGGGGGATGGGAGGGGGGACCCCGCTTTTACGACCCAGGTCGGGTTTTTCTGGTTTCGGGCTCAGCAGATCCCGGAGCATCCAGGGCTTTTCCGAGCATTCGTCCCCTTTCCAAACCATCTCCAGGGCTGATCCTCGCAGCGTCACGGGCTAAAAGAGGGGTGAGCAAGGGGGGGGTGCTTCTTAAATCTAAAGTCAGATAAAAGCAGAGGTGAAGTGTTTACGACCAGAAATATTTGGTCTTTGATAAATCAACTGTAAAAGAGGATGAATTATGGAGCAGGTAATGGAAAGAACTGACCACCAAATAAGTGTGAGGGTAACTCCTGCCTTTAGAAGCAGCTCCACATTGGCTGCTCGGCTGTTTTCTTTCGCCTCTGCCTCGCAGGGAGGTTGGCCCGCACCCCTAAGAAGGCCTTTCCCGAATTTTTTTTGGCTGTGGAGAGCGTCTCGCTCGCAGGGGATGATGCTCTCAAGTCGCAATCCTGCGGCTGGAAAATGAGCTGACGCCTTCTCCCCCTCTCCCAGCCGGGGCAGCATCGCCTTTCTCCCCCCCTTCCGAGGATCGCAGGGGTGTAAACAGCACCACGCGTGTGCTGGGACACGGCCCGGGCTCTTCCAGGGGGACAAACGTGTCCCGGAGCTCCGGCCCGGCCCCGGAGCGCCCAGGGCAGGAGGGCCCGAGGGGAGCCGGGACGCCCCGGGCCCGCTCCCGGCCAGGGAAATGGATATTTATTGATTGTTAATTGACATTAATACCCTCAGACGGAGCGCGCCGGTGACTGAAGGCGGAGGGTTTGAGACCCGTG
>NW_021938808.1:319803-321571 GCF_001715985.3 Manacus vitellinus
CCCCCCCTCCCCCGACCCCGCGCTCCTCTCCTGTCGGGAGGCCGGGGCTTACCTGTGCTCCTCATCCAGGGGTAGATGCGGAAGTTGCCGCCGTCGCCCTGCAAATCTGAGTCCCTCTGGTCCGTTTTGCTGCAGTTCTGCTTGGAGGCGTCTCCGGGGCACATCACCGAGAGGCTTTGCTCGAAGGGGGCACAGTGCATGTTGAAGGAGCCGGGCTCCAGGCCGTACCCCGAGGAGTACATGCCGGGGGGCTGGGGGTGCACGGCGCTGCCGCTGGAGTAGAGCCCGGGCATGGAGGCGGCGAAGGGAGGCGTGGATCCGGCCCCATACCCCGCTCGCTGCGTGTTGGAGGCGAAAGCGCAAGAAGTTTGCTCGGGAAACACTCCGGACGGGAAAACCGAACTTGCGGCTTGATATTTAGAAAATAAAGCATTCGCATAATACAATGAACTCATAATTTGGCCGGGTGATTTGTAGGTCGGGACGTTTTAGTGTCGGTTTTACGAGGTACCGTGATATATTACGGAATTAGAGTCCAGATTTACACCAAAAAGGAGCCTTTTTCCTCCCGGCCCTTGTGACGCGCGGGCACGTGGCTGCTGCGGCGCCAATCGCCGCCCGCCCCCTCCTCGGGGGCACGAGACTGTGCGGCTGGATTTATAAAATATGATAAATAATTGATGCGATATAAAACCCTCCAAGATCTATGCTGGAAGGGGTGAAATTGTGCTGGAGTCGATAAGCAACCTGTAATCAGTTTTCAGCTCAGGCCGAGGGGAGAAAGAGAGAGGGGAAAAAAAAAAAAGGGGGAGGGGGGTTAAAAAAAGCACGTTGCTGATAAAACAGCGACTCCCTCTCGGTCTCTCTCTGCTGGAGGAAAAGGAAGGGAGCTCTATTTATCCCTTTATTGATCCCGTCTAAAATTCCCTCCTTCGCACCATTTCCTCGGCTCCGAGCTACTTTTTCACGAGACTGTACATAATTCCCTCCTCTCCCCCCTTGACCCTCGCTCCCCCCCCCCCCAAAAAAAAAAAAAAAAAGACAAATGTCTCATTGATACCTAATAGTTTCGGGCTTCTGTTCCCCCCTCCCCGAATGCCATTCAGCTCTATATCTAATTTATTCCAGTGCCACAGGCTTTGAGCTCCGTATTGAGCTGGCATTTGCTTTTCTTGTGGCGAAAAATAAAGAGCGCCCAGCTCCCTTGTTTGGCGTGTCAGCGGTTCTGCGGGGCTCAATTACAGGCAGAAGTCAAACCTTCCCAGCTGGCTGATTTGCTTTCTGCTGGAGAAGCAGAGAGACCTTCCAGAATGGGATCTGCCTCGGGTTTGTTGTGGTGTGTTGTTTTTTGTTTTTTTTTAAAGGGGAGGGGGATGCGCAGAAAGAAAAGGTTTGCAGGCAGGAAAAGCAGACAATGGTGGATGTGCATCTGGGGGTCGCGCCGGCTCTCCTCTCCCAAGGTTATGTGCATCCCCGCGCTCCTCTCCGGCCGAGGGCGAAGGAGCAGAGAACGGCTCAGCTGCGCCACTGACGATGTGGGGTTGTTTTTACGGCGAGATGAGTGGGAGGAAAGGAAAGGAAAGGAGAGGAAAGGAAAGGAAAGGGGAGCCAGAGCTGGGTTGTGTCTGGCGGGGGCAGCGGGGAGGGCCCGGAGAGAGGGGGAAAGGAGGGAAGGGAAAGGGGAAAAGAAGATAAAACCAAAACCCACAAAGCAAACCGAGCCACGTTACCTCTGGAGGAAGGATTTCCAGCCAGCCTGCCGAGCTGT
>NW_021938808.1:321896-328483 GCF_001715985.3 Manacus vitellinus
AGAATGATGTCACGGAATTCTCGCTTGTAAACTTTATTGTAACTTTCTTCCGCCGCTTCCAGGTTTAGACAATAGAACAAAGTGATGAAAGAACAACAAAATATATCATTAGTTCCCCCAATAAAGTAATTCACGTATACAGTATACATTCTTTTTCACAGTTAACCTAAAGATCACTTTACAACTTGCTTCACTGTGCGCATGCTAACTAAAGGAGAGAAAAACGCTTTTTTTTTTTTTCTGGTATTTTTTTTTTCTTTTTTTTCCCTTTTTTGGAAGAGACATTTAAAAATTGGGGAAAAAAGGAAAAAAAGAAAAAAAAAGGAAAAAAAAAAAAAGACCGAACCAAGGAAAAGAACAGCAGGGAAAGCAAAGAGAGGAAGAGAGAGAGAAAGAGAGAGATAACTAGAGCATAAATAGGCAGTTTCATGTTGTTGGGATGTTTGTTTCAGTAGCTACCTCCGGCACATACAGATAAACCACAACCAAAAAGGTGGAAAAGGAAAAGAAAAATCAAATTTAAAAAAAAAAAAAAAAAAAAAAAAAGTGCACGAACGTAATTTCACGTAACTCCTCTAGCATTGAAAGCTACGTTAACCAACCCACCCCCCAGGAAAGAAGAGAGAGAGACAGAGAGAAAGACAGAGAGAGAGAGAGAGAGAAGATTTCACAGTCATGTTTTACATAAGCTATTGCGTTACACTACCACTAGTTAATAACTGGCAAAAGGCAGGAGAGAGCTCCCGATCACTTTTGCATACTGTTCATTGTATCAAAGGATAATCAGGAAAGTGGTGCTTACAGCTATATTGTTTTACAGCAATAAAAGGGTTTTTTTTTTCCTTTCTCTTTTCTATGCATTGTTGTTTTTTTTTCCCCACCCCTCCCTTACATTAACTGCCATTAACGTGGGGCTCGGGGGCTCTGCCACCCCAGCAGCGCTTGCCTTTCAGTCCTTAAAAATCCTTTTATTTCTTGTCCGCCTTCTGTGCTTCCCCTTCCTCGTCCACCTCCTGGGCTCTTTCCATTTTCTGTTTTTCCAGTTCTTCCTGCTCGCATTTGCTGCTGGGAAACTTGTCTTTGTTGTTTTCCTTTTTCCATTTCATCCTCCTGTTCTGGAACCAGATTTTGACCTGCCTTTCTGTCAATCCCAGGGCATGCGAGACCTCGATCCTCCGTTTGCGGGTCAGGTAGGGATTAAATAGAAATTCCTTCTCCAGTTCCAGCGTCTGGTAGCGGCTGTAGGTTTGCCTCCCCCTCCTCCGTCCAGCGGCTGCTGGGGGATGGCAAAGGTTGGGTGGGAGAGGGGAAGGAGAGAGAAGGAGGTTGAGAGATACATAAACCAGGCTCGGGAAAAGGCGCACTCGGGCTCCCACCCGCTCCCACACACTCGCACACGCGGGCGGGGAGGGGGAAGGAAGAAAGGACTGGCAGGAGCAAAGGCAGGAAGCAAAGAGGGCGAGGGAAAGGCTCCTGGAGGATATTTTCAAAGGGAAGATGGTTATAAAGGAAAGGGGCGATGGTGGCGGAGAAAGGGAGGGGAGGGGGGGGTCACCCACCAGCCCACCCCGAGCAGGCTGCACTTGCACACTGATTATTACCCCGAGCAGCAGCACCACCACAACACACTCCGGCACCTCGGGACCCCCGCGAAAGAGAGGAAAAAAAACCCCAACAGACCCCGAATAAAATAAAAATAAATAAATAGCCGCGGCCCCGGGAGAACCGGCAGCACCGGCGAGATCCCAAATCAAACGCAAAACAAAAATGAAGGGGCTTTTTAAGGCTATAAAAGTGCCATAAACTTTAAGGACGCTTCCTTCCACAGAAAGCCCGGCTCGCTCAGCCCCCAGAAGAAAAGGTCTCCTTCAGGGTAATTAAACTATAAAGCAATTTACAAGTGCAAAAGTTTACCCCCATAAAGCAGTAAAATACAGTCAGCGGGGAGAGAAAAAGGCAGCGAAAGAAAAGCGAGCGGCCGAGAGGGGCAAGGAAGAAAAGCGAGAGGGCGACTTGGCGGGCTCGGGAAATGCCTCCTCGCCGTCCTTTTCCATCTCGCCTCACCTTGCGGTCGCATCCAAGGGAAGAGCTGGGTCGGAGAAGGGCTTTGCTCGGAGCTCTCCGCCTCCTCCCCGAGGCCGCTGGCGGCGAGCTTGCAGTCCGTGTACTGCACCAGGTCCGACTCCTGGGCGCTGAAGAGGCTCTGCCTTTGCAAGGGGTCGTAGCCATAGAAGTTGCCGGGGTCCCCATGGCACGCCACGGCGCAGGGATTCTGTTGGTAAGGGGAGCTGGAGAGCGAGGACGCGCCGTGGTAGAACTCCTGGATTTGGGTGGGGTGCTGGAAGGTGCCCCCCGTGCCGGGGCCGTACACCACGGTGGGTCTGCCCCCGAGGTCCTGGGCGAACCCACAGTCATAGTAGTTGGGGCGCAGGGAGTCCCCGGTTTTGTACTTGGAGAAGAGTGAGTTGACGAAATAAGAGCTCATTTTAATTTAAATAAGAGACGGTCGGGTTTGGAGGAGGAAGGAAGAAAAAAATGTTTATATAAAAAAAAAAAAAAAAAGGAAAAAAAAAAAAAAGGGAAAAAAAAAAAAAAACCAAACAACCCAAAACAACAAAAAGAGAAGCCAACCAAAAGCAGACCACGGGAATCTATTAGCAAAAAAAGAAAGCGCTAAGATGCTAAGCAACGACAGTTTGTGATTTCCAGGAATATAAAAGGAGGATATAATCAAAACTCTAAGCCTGCATGATATTGAATTCTTTCCTCCCCCCCACCCCTAAAAAAAAAAAAAAAAAAAAATCGCCACTTAAAGAGTTCTCGCTTTACATTTCCAAGAAGAGATGCCAGTTCATAAACAGTTTTCAGTGATTTACTTCAGCGCAAATGAGTTGTTTCATATTTTGCAGTGTCTTTTCATGATCATTTGCATCTATTACCAAAACCTCATCCTATTGGCTTCTCCTTACTCCACACGGACTCTGCACCGCATGATTGTGAAAGGAAGAGTGTGAGAGAATAAAGAAGGAAAAGCAAGCGAGGGGGAGCGAGAGAGGGAGAGGGAGAGAGAGAGAGAGAGAGAGAGAGAGAGAGAGAGAGAGGGAGTGAGAGGGGAAGGGAGAAGGAGGTGGGGTGAATATACGGATTAAATATGTTTAACTACCTACATTAATGAGATATCGCTCGCCTCACAACAAATCACGTACCTAGACCACCCAAAAGATTGATTTTTGGGGAGTGTTGGAAAATTAAAGAGAAGCGCTCGCAGTCGTTAATTTCGAAATTTTAACGAGGCAGTTTTAGCCTTTTTAAATGTCAGGGTCGCTTTGGAAAACTGTAAAAGAACACGATTTAATTGCTACCAGTTTTAAAAGGTCCTATAAATGTAATTGGTATTTTAATACAAGTTATCAAATCATACAGCTTCTTACCCTAAACATATTTTAAAACAAACGAGGTAGTCATATTTAACATTTTAATGATCAATTTCCTTATTATTGATAAAGGTTTAACTATCACATGAAGGGAATTGCATTTGTAATAGCCCCAAAAAAGGCTGTAAACTGTTTAACAAACTATAAAACGCCATAAAGCCGGGGATGTTGTTGTTGTTTATACCGCACTACATAAAAGCCGTTAGGATTTTACGAGTTCGTTCCTCCACCGCCATAAAGCAGAGGTTTCGATTGGACCCGTCCGCGTTACGGCGAGATGTCGGGGTGTCAATATTGAATTAAAATGATTATAGTTTTTCATATATAACATTGACTTTTCGTGGCTCTTCCCGCAGCCCCCTTTCCCTGCCTTCCTCCTCCTCCTCCTCCTCCTCCTCCTCCTCCTCCTCCCCCGCCGAGGACTCGCTCAAGATGCGGTTGGGGACGATCGGGAACTAAAAGTCTGGTGTCGCTTATCACCTCCCGACCAGAACCTCGCCCGATGGTCGCTCCCCGCTCCCCCCTCCCCGAGAACTTCCAGTTCTTTCTTTATTTCGCCCCCTCCTTGCCGGTGAAAACCGGGGGGAAAGGGGGATGGGGGAGAGAAAGAGGAGAGAGAGGAGAGAGAGAGGAGAGAGAGGAGAGAGGGGAGAGAGGGGAGAGAAGGCTTTCTGTTTTATTGGCATTTGGTAACAACGGTGCGAACTTACCCCGAAGATGCCAACGCTGCAATTTTCCACCGCCTAAACACACAGGGGGTAGATTTTCAAATTCATTTATGGCAGTCAGCAAATATTACCGAGGCGTATTTCAGTTAATAACGACTCCGAGCCCTCCCCAGCCCGGCGCTGCCCCAGCCTCTCAGCCCCCAGGACGCCCCTCCAAGCCCCTGTTCTCCAACCCTTCCACCTCCAAGACGAGTTAAAGACACTCTTTTAAACCTCTATTTTCAATTTCCCCCCCCCCCTTTTCCACCCTTTTGCCCTGGGTAGGTTTCTGCTGCTTTCCCATCGCATCCCTCTGCGCGGGTTTTGCCCGGAGAAATGTGAATTAAAGGGGGTTCTGCTCCTCCCTGCCTTCAGCTGAGGGACAATTTTTGACCTCCACGACATGGAAAAAGAGGAAAAAAAGTTGGGATGTTTCGGTTAGTCTGTCTTGCCAAGGCTTTGGGGGAGAAAAAATAAAAATCCACTAAAATCAAGAGTGGGAATAGGCAGGGAATGAAGAAAGGCAGGAAGAAAGAGAAGGAAAGAAAACAAAGATAGTAACGGAATAAAACTTTAAAACCATCCTTAGAGAAATAATTTAAGTAAATACATTTCCTTTATTTTGTGTAGGGATAATTTCAGCCGAGTCTAAGAGCCTTTTCAAGTAATTATTGTTGTTGGAGCACTTGCAGTGGTATAATTAAGGCTTTCTCCCCCCTAAAAGACAAGTTAACATTTTATTTTTCCCAACACTTTTATTGTCGATTGAGCAGATTTGGGTTTCATCTCTGCACATAAAAAGCCCCGAAATGGTGCACAGAAGTAAATAGAGCTCTGCAGCTCCGGCGTGGGGATGCGGGATGCTGGAATATTCAAGGGGAAAAAAAAAAACAAAACAACACAACAACCCAACCAAAAACCAACAACTGAATCGACCAAAGCAATTTTAGGGAAGAAGTTTCTCCTTCCGCGGGTATTTACAGCCGCGAGCTCATCCACTGAAGTTTGTAACGCGAAAAATGGCAGGAATTGCCGTTCCTGCAGGAGCCGGGAGGGCGGGCAGCGAAGTTGGGCTGGGAAGTTCCCGTTTTTATCGGGCGCGGCGGAATTTGATGGTGGCGGTGCGATGGGAACTCAGCGATGCCCCAGAAATCAGTGGCTGATCTTAAATCATCCCCCGCACCCGGCTCGGGGTCCCGATGAAAGGAAAATGTTTCTATTCCGAGGAAAAAGCCGAGCGGGGCTGGGTGTGAGCGCGGGGTGCGTGTCCGCCAGAGATAATTTATAAATACCCAGAGGAGCAGAGATTTATTAGGAATTCATAGGATTCAAATAAAATAAAATAAAATAANAATAATAATAAAAAAGAACCCCAAATCCTTTCCTGGGCAAACCTGAAGTTTTCACTGCTCTGCCTTTTGCTGAATGCACGAGGGCGAGATTTTCCTTAATTTCCCTTTCTCTTTACCTTTCGTATTTCATTTTATAGCGTTCAAACAGAGTCTGGAGATGCCGAAACTTTGCCTCTCGCACCAACCTCTCGCCTCCCGGTTCGTTTGCATCGGTTTAAATTGTCCCGTTCTCCCCCCAGAACGCGGTTTATGGAGGAACCGGAGGGTTTTTCTGATGGAACTTCGGAGAAACATCGAGTAAGAAAACACCCTCTCGCCACAATCGGAGAAAAAAACCCCATTGAAATTATTCCCACCGTTCCTTCCGACCTCATTTGTGGCCGAAGGATTAGAACGCCTGAATAATTATATTTTTTTTTCTCTCCCGCAATTTCGAAGAAAAAAAAAGAGGCCGAAATAAAAGTGAAGTAAATGGAGTTAAAAGTTGCCATTATTGCTGCTGCCCCAGTGATGTATTTGTGTGCATCCCAAACCGTGCTGGTTAAAAGCGTTTTGGGTTAATTTACTGGTTTGTAGCCTTCAAAAATATTTCTAAACCTATCAAGTGAAGGTCTCGAGCAAAGAGTAGCAGCGTCGCCAAAAGAAGGAGCAAAATGCACCAAAAATGGCTCGTTTAACTCCGAAAAAGGGGCTGCTCTGCTTTTGTTGGGTGGGGGTTGTTTTTTCGGTCGTTATATGGGATTATATCTATGGGATTATATCTGTGGGATTATAAAACACATAAAGCACAGAGCCCAGAAAGCAGAGATCACCCTGACGGCAAAGGGGAAGAGTCGGGAGGGGAAAAAAACCCCCCTGATTCTGTGAGTCCCTTTCTCCCCCAAATCTTTGAGCCACCCTCTTTTTCGACAGCACCAACGTAAATCTTGGGGGGTTTGGGATAATTAACCCGCCCTCCCACCGCCACAAAAGACAAAAAAAAAGCGATTTTTTTTTTATCCCCCTCTCTAAACGAATATTCCGAACAGTCCCACCTCTCGCCGCCTCCCAGGCAGTATTTCTAATTTTTTTTAATTATTATTATATATATTTTT
>NW_021938808.1:328978-330503 GCF_001715985.3 Manacus vitellinus
AAAAAAAGAGGCGAAGCGGGTTCGCTTTTGAAAACCGCTATTGTTTCAAATTCCGAGACTAAACAATTGGTCATTCTGCTGCCGGAGGAGGGAGGGAGAAGGGCCGGGGCTGTAAACTCATAAAAACCTTCCCCAGCCCAGACGTCTCGCCAGAACCTCGAAGGGTGTGAGTGGGTGAGGGGGGTGCCCGTGGGGGGGGTGCGGGTGTTGTTGTGCTTGGCTTGGAATTCTGGCGGCCTGGAATTGCTTTAAAGGAAAAAAAATTAAAAAGAAAAAAGGGGGGAAAAAAGGAAAGAAAAAAAGAATAATAATAATAAGGAGGAATAATAATAATAATAATAATAAAAACGAACAAAGGGAATCATCCCGAGCGCTGGATTTTCACGGCATCTGCAAGAGAAGAATAAATTAGCAAAAGTCCCTCCCCACCTTTTCTCTCCCCCCCTTCCCTTATTTTTTAACTACCCCCTCCCTTAGTGGGGGAAAAAAAAAAGAATAAAAGAGAAGAGGAGAACTTTGTGAGCGAAGCAGAAGCAAAAGCATTTACACGTTGGGTTTCCCCACATTCCCAAGTCGTTGGAGTAATTTAGGAGTTCCTGAAAGTTTTCTTGCACTGTTTCCTTTACAGCCGTTTAGTTCCTTAACCTTCAGAAATTTATACCCTATAAAGTTTTATAGCGGTCATATTCTTTTATTGCAGCACACTGCACTGAATTTTCCTTTTTTTATGACAAGTTACTTCCCTTTCTCTCCCTTCCCTCTGTAAGCTCCAAATATCTCTCTTCTTCTCCTCCTTTTGTTTTCTTTTCAGGGTTGCCCCAAAAGAAAGGATTTTTTTTTAAAGGGGAAAAAAAAAAAAAAAAGAAGTGAAATATTGCCCTTTAGAGCGCCCATTATGTTAAAAATTAGTGGGAAGGGATCCTCGGTTATATTTCTCACTACCTGCTTCCTGCAGGGCTCGGGCTTGGGGTTTGGTGTTGTGGGTTTTTTTTAAATATAGAGATAGAAGCACTTTCCAAGCGTTTCTTCCCGAGCAATAAAACGTCAAACGAATTCGGGGGGGGAATTCCAGGACCCGCTGGTTGAGCCCCCTCGGAAAAAGGCCCCGCGTGTCGGAGCCGAGGGGATGCCAAGGAGGGAGAGCGGGTTGGGGGTTCCCCACTCTTTGTTTCGGATTTTTCTCCAGGAAAGTTTTTCCTTCGGGCGAAAAGGGGAATAAAAGCAAAGGAAAAAAATCCGCTTTGTCCCCTCCCCGTCCCCAAAGGCCGGTGTGGGACCGAGAGGATTAAACAAAACAGATAAACAAACAAACAGATAAACAAAAAGTTTGTTCAAAAGCAAACAGATAAACAAGCAAACAAACGAGTGACCCCCGAGAAATGGGAGCGGAGATTCCCAACCTCCCATGGAACAATAAAATAATAACCAGAATAAAAAGAACTGGGAAAGCAGCGAGTCTGTGCGGGACCAAGGAAACACTTGCTGCTCCAGAGGGGAATTATTTCCATTTCCTCCGGACTTTTTT
>NW_021938808.1:336016-337386 GCF_001715985.3 Manacus vitellinus
GGGCGAGGATTAGGGAGGGGGGGAGGCAGCGGAGGAGCCGCCGCATCCCCCGGTGCCACCCGGGGGACGAGGTTCCTTCCTCGGGGAGGCCCCGGGAGTGGCACCGGGGCCCGGAGGGGAGCGGGGGGCATCAGGGGAGCAGCGGGAAAACGCGCCGGGAGCTCCAAAAAACCCCAAGCCCAGCAAAAGCCCAGCGACATTCAAGTATTAAAAGCGACTCAGCGAACGGGAGGGGGAAGGAATAACGCACAGGCTGGGGTTGGCACTTTATCTCTGCAACAGCCCTACTGCTTTAGGAAAAGTCAATTCACAATAAATTATAAATATCTAGCGCTAAGAACACAACCTTCCCCTCCCTGATAGCTCTACTAAGGTAGTTTTTTCTTTTTTTTAAACTAGAAAAAATCCCATTCTTCCTCTTCTCTAAAAGTTAGGGATAAGTTGGCAGGGGTTCTTCCGCCCCTTTTTCTCCTAAATAATTTACAATGCGGCTCTGAGAGTGCCCCCCGCACACTCTCGCTCGCCTCCCTCCCCGTCTTTTCTCTTCTTCCAAGTGCCCCAGTATAAAACTACCAGATGAGGAGGGTTCGCCTGCAAAGATCCCACTAAACTTCCAGGTCAAAGTCACATTTCTGCCACAGCACGACTGGAACAAAAATCCCGCAGAATCAAACGAGCTAAAAAAGTAAAAAATAACGGGGAGGGGAGAGAGGGGGGGAGGGCGGAGGAGGGGAAAGGGGGGAAACCCCAGTTGGGAGTTGGGGCTGTCATTAACCGGCTACCCCGGGATAAAGTTGGCGAATTGCAAATGATTTGTTGGGTGCAATTAAAGGCGAGTCTTACGAATGTGTCTGTCCTGCGAGTGGTTTAATTAAATCGTCTGCTTGCTCGGCCAGCTCGTGTGAGTGTGAGTGGGGTGGTTGCCCCTGAGTGCGCGTGAGCGCCTGTTTTCCAGGGAATCCTTGGCCTCGCGTGCAGAAAGAAAGACAGCGAGCTTTGCTGGGGGTTTGGGCCGGTGTGGGGTTGTATTTTTTTGGTGGCCGGTTGTGTTTTCCACGGAGAAAAGGCGAGCAGGGAAAGCTGCTGCTCCAACAGGAGCCTGTGCTGTGTTAGCACCGCGGGGAGAGGAAAAGAGAGGAGGTGGGGGAAAGGAAAAAGAAAAAAAAAAAAGAGAAAAAGAAAACAAGAAAAGAGAAACAAAACCCAGCGTGTGTCCCCAAAAAGGAGCTGCAGTTCTGGCTGAGTTGCCTCCTAAGTGGCAGCGCTAAGAAGATTCAAAAATAAAAAAAAAAATAAGAAAGAAAGAATAATAAGCAACGTCTCGCATGCAAAGGTGGAGATGGGAAACGGGGGAGGGGGGTGTTCTCCCC
>NW_021938808.1:339043-340919 GCF_001715985.3 Manacus vitellinus
GGTGCGGGGACGCTGCTGCCGGAGATCTGGACAGTGTCACCCCGAGCCACGGGCATTTGCAGGGCTGGAAAGGCAGCCAGAAAATAAATAAAGGGCCGCCCGTCACGCTCGCGGGTGGGAGAAGTGCCGTGGGAATCTCGCAGAAAGGACATTCCAGGGATTAGTCCTGGAAAAAAACCCAACATTTTGGGGCCAAAGCCACCCCCCCAGACAGCAGAGTGGCGAAGGTCGCACCCAGAGGTGAAGTGGGTTTAGGGTAAATAATGGAACGTTCACTAATCACATGCAAATATCGGCTGCCCGTTGGGTGACTGAGAGGCGGGAAAGGGTAAAACGAAGGGTTATGGACACACCGCGTATTTCTATTTTATTTCCTTTGCCTCCTCCGAAATTATGACTGAAACCATAAACCTTTACACCAATTAAATGGACCATTATAAATACACACACACACGCACACGCCATTGCAACGTTTCCTCCACGTAAAATGAAATATATTGAATATTTTAAAAAAAAAAAATAATCCGGTTAATCTTGCCCTGTAAGTACTGCCTCTTACAAATTTGCACGGCTATTTCCTTAATGTAATTGACTTGATCTAATATGCAGAATTAAATATTAAAGAGGAAGAAAGCTGTTAATAATTGATACTGTTAATCCTGCTACCCATCCTTTAATGGCGATGGAGGGCCGTGCTTCATAACAGGTTTTTATTCGGTTTGGGTTTATTTTTTTTGGTCATGTTTTGGATCGTTAAAATACATTTTAAATGCCAGCGTTGCTTTATCTACTCACTAGACACAAATCCCTAAACAGGAAAGCGAATGGGAAGCGGTTCTGGCACGTCTTTTCCTTAAAATCCAGCAAGTAATTTAAGAGATTCCTGCGCCATACACAGGGCAGAGATCCATTATGAAGAAATACTTTCAAAAACGGCAAGAGTCAGGGAAATCGGAGGGAGGACTTTCTGCAAAACAGCTTCGTCTTCCAGCCCTGGCAGGCTCTCCCCATCAGCCCAAATTAAACTATTATTTAAAACAAAATATGCGCCGTAACCGCACGCCCTGGAAACCACACAGCATCCTCCTCGCGCGGGTCCCTGCACTCACTTATAACTTAATAACATCTTCTTGGACAAGATTTTTCTATATTCAATTTCAGGGACATTGAGCACAGGACCTGGAGATTTAATTCCCTCCAATCATTCACCTCACGGTTGCAGTTTGTTCTGGATCTCTGCCCAGCACAATAGAACAGGACTTTCTTTTTGTGTGAGTGTGTGAGTGTGTGTGAGTGTGTCTGGGCGCGAGTTAAACGAGAGGAAAGAGAAAAAATGTCACCGTAACATCCTGCACAAGGAGGGGAGGAAATCACGGGGGCCAGAATATTCAGTGTTTTTAATCCTGTGGCTGCCACGGCAAAACCTCCGTGGCTGTTCCACGCCGAGAGAAAAGAAAACAGAGGTTGATTCAAAGGGCAGGAGGATGTCAGGGCGTCCCCTGCTCCGAGCGGTTCCACCCTCGGCGGGGGCTCCTGCTCTGCCAGTCGGGAAAAGTTCGACTTTCCCGGAGAAATATTTTTTACTGGGAGGGCGAAGCCAAGTTTTCCTCTCTCCTCCTGCCCGGGCTTCACCTCCCAGCTGCAAACCAGGTACCAGCCGGGCAGGCACGAGGTGCAGATACCGATTCCTCCTCACTCGAACGCATTGTTATCATTAGCAACGCTGGTATTATCATTAGTATTAATAATAGCGCGATTAATCGCGTTGCTGACGGCATTATTAAATATTTTCAAGGCCAACGAGTCTTTTCCTGTATTTCAACGGGCAAAAGACGAGCCAGCTCGCCGAAAAAGCGAGTGCTGAAGTTTAAGCGTT
>NW_021938808.1:341335-342647 GCF_001715985.3 Manacus vitellinus
TCCCTTCCCTTCCCGTCCCTTCCCTTCCCGTCCCTTCCCTCCCCAGCTCCCGCACCCGCCTTTCCTCCCGCTTACTAAAGCGTCTCTGCTGCCGGAGCCAGCGCTCTGGAGGAAAGAGGGTGACTCGCTCCAGCTTTTGTCCGCTCTGGACTCCGTTTAAGCCCAGAGACGACGCTCATTTTTATTTTTATTTTTATTTCCCGGCAGAGACAATGCCACCCCTCTCCCCTCCCCACCTCTCCCCTTAGGTTGGCATCAGCAAAGCCGAGACTTTTCTTTAAGCCCCGATTTTAAACTTTACGCAGCATTGTCCCCTTTTATTGCACCTCCTCCAGCTTTTATGCTGTTTACTTCCTCACTTTTATAACTTACTTTGATCTGTCCTGTCTTTGTCTTCGCTTCCTTCACAAACTTTATTGTCCTCGAAGCTGGGCCTTTGATTGGAAACGATCCCTTCCCTTGCAGCAGAAGTTTCTAAATTGTACTCCTGTGTTCCCTGTTTATGGACATCCCCGGGACGGCCCAGCAGCGGCTCTGCCTTAACAGATCCCTGCCCGGGGAGGTTCTCTGCCCGGGGTACTGGATCCAGCCAGCTCCGGAGGTACCTGCTCTCAGATGGGACGCTTTGATGTTGAATATATGGATGGTAGACGGCAGGAAGGGTACCAGAAGAATGTGGATTCAAAGGAGTCCAGGAGGCGCTGAAAACTGGAGGTTTTGGCTGAAAACTACAGGAGGGGAATTCTAGATGCTCATTGTGCCCAGCTTGCCTGGAACTCGAATATTGCCCAGACGAAAATTTAGCTGAAGGCGAGTCTTCGCTCTCATGACTTATAATGGAGTCGACATAATAATTGCTGAGAGTCCCAGAAATGGACATTCTCAGACATCATACAAAGCACGGTTCAGTGAAGGGAAAAAAAAAAAAAAACAACATATATAGGACAGATCTAGATTTGTACTCTACCCCCTTCTCCAACTTCCCAGCCAACAAAGTACAGTTGGGCTGCTGTGTTGTGAGCTCCCAGCGAAATGATTGGTCAAACTTTTTTCGTGTGCCTGATAAAGCGTCAGTCTCGGCGTAAATCAATCGAAGCCGAGGGGGCTGCGCTGCGCTGTCATCCGCCCTTGCATTCCATATCAAGGATGGATTGTTTTATGTTTATGCAATGTTGCAAAACGTCAGGAGTTTTCGGAAAAAAAAAAAAAAGCCACCGAATGGCCAAAGCCGGGGCTGATATTCCTAAATATCTCCCTTCCTAGCTTTGCTCCTGGAATATTATGGGCTGGGGTCCAAAACGGGGGGGGAGGA
>NW_021938808.1:343562-346369 GCF_001715985.3 Manacus vitellinus
CGGGGCTTCGAGCTCGGGGCGGCCCCAGCCCCAGCCACGCGGGGAAACGGGCTCGGTTCTCCCAAGTTCTGGTGATAAATCCCTTTATTGCGAGACGCTCCGATGGCGCCGTAAATGTTGGTTAAGGGAAAGGTGCTCCCCGTGAGCGCGGCAAAAGTGTTTCTCTGGACTTCGGCCGTAACAGTCTGGATCAATTTGCCTCTTTTAATCTATTGCCCCTCCGTCCCGCTCCCTCTCAGCCCCCAGCACCGAAGGATATTTGAAGTGAAGGGCAAAGAGATTTCTAGGAATGATAAATCATCGCGAATCCTTCCTGAGGTGTGCAGAGGTGGGAAATCTGTATTAACAGGCTAATAATAACAGTGAGGGGGTGCCAATAACCGCCTGGGATGAAGGAAAACCCCATTTCGCGTTTCCCCGTGTCCGTGTGAGTGTCTGTGCCCGCACAGAGCGGAGGTGGGAAATCGCTGCCAGAGGTGTTTCACTGGTGCTGGAGGATGATGAAGGCGATTAAACACCTCCATCCAAAGCCCGAGATTTCCCTTTATTCCTAAAAACGAGGCTTTTCCAGGAGCATCTGCCCTGCAGCCTGACGGAGGGACGCGTTTCCCCCACGTCCGGGACCGGGGCTCCTCTAAATGAGGCGCAATTAGGAAGCTGTCCATTTTCATTTTAAAACAAACAAAAAAAATAATTCCAGAGGGTCGGGATGATGGGCAGGGAGAGCCAGATCTTAATGCCGGAGGTCAGATTTAATTCGAATTTTTGCAGCTGTCTGGACACCGAGAGCCCCCCCAGGCAGCTCCAACCCCTCCCTGTGCTGGACGAGGAGGTTCCGTCCGGGCTCCAGCCAAGGTGAGGGTTGGGGAGGGTTTGGGGACCCCTCTCCAGCCTCGGGGTTGAGATCCTGCCAAGCCACCCGTGGGGAGATGTCACCAGGTGAGTCCTGTGAGCACTTCCCGCTGCCCTGCGGACTCTGCTCCCCTTTCCGGGGGGTTTTCACCCAAAATGACTCAACTTCGCCCCCGGCACTGGAGCGGGCAGAGGGATCCCCCAGCAGCGAGGGCAGGAGCGCTGCTCCCTCCGGTGCCTCTCACCCAACCGGGGCTCGTGTGAAACCAGGGGGGAATTCCTCATTTTTCCAACTTTCCACATTTCCACCTCCTTTTTTTTTTTTTTTTTTTTTCCCCCCCCGCTCCCTTCTTTAAACTTCCCCGAGAGTTGGTGAGGTTCGGAAAGGCAGAGCCCCTGTGTCACCAGGCGTGAAATACGAGCCGGGAGCTCGCGCTGTCATATTTCTCGCCTTTATTGCCTTTCAGAAATGATTTTTTAAAAATCAGGCCGGTCCACAGGAGATTCGGAGGGACTCCGCAAATGTTATGAGAGCTGGGGAAAGGGAAGGGCTGATTTAAGTGTGTTGTGGAGACGAAACTCGCCTGGCGCATGGAAATGTGTTTATACAAGTGATGGATAAACAGCCGTGTTGGTAGCAGGGCGTTGAATAAGGAGAGATGAAATTATTGAACGTTAATTGAAGCAAAACACCTGTTCTCTGTTCGCCAGATAGATTGGCCGTGTCTTACCTGTAATAAATATATTCCTGGGAAAAAAAAAATATCCTGGTGCGCCTCCTATAAATAATGATGAACTATGTCAGCATGTGAGTATATAATTTTCTGTAGTATATAAATTTAAACCGAGAAGACTCTCAGGAGCGTGGCTGTGAGGCAGAAACCGAGGGGTTTCAGATCCCTGGTGAATGGAAACCTCACAAGAAGATCTGCAAAACCCATTTGCTTTCGCTCCTCTGGAGGTTTCCGTTTGTTCAAGAGTTTATTTTTTATGCATCTCCCCATCGCTCATCTCTTTGCGGCCTTTTCTGAGAGGGGCTTAAGGCAAATTACAGCTTCATCCCAGGTCTGCTCGCTTGGAGACCACGTCGTGCAGCGCTGCCCGCTCCGGGTGACATTCCAGAGGCGTTTGGGTTTTAAATCCTTAATTAAAGCCCACCAGAAATTAAATAAAAAACTCTTCCATCTGTAAAAACAAAAAAAACCAACACAACTCGGAGAAGGAAAACTCAAGGAGCAGAGTCCAAGAGTCTGAATCCTTGGAAGAGAGGAGGCAGGATATGCGAGTTTTGCTGGGTTTGAGAACGAGATTAATCGTAGATATGGGGTTGTTGTGGCGTGTAAAGGGAAGAGGAAGTGGAAAGAGTTATTCAAAATAAAATTCGAAGTGAAAACTTTTTCCTGCTTGCAGAATCAGCGCCAAGTGTGTCTGGCTGTGAGGAAGAACTCAGAGCATTGTCAGCCTGCAGTGGAGAACCAGAAGCTTCTGAGCTGGGGTAGTGTTTATAAATAATCTTTATTGTCTGTGGAGAGGAGGAATATTTTCCGAGTAGTGTTTTGAAACGCACAACTGCCAAAATCCATCTTTGCGAGTCGCTCCTCGGTTCGGCGTTTCTGAGCTGAAAGCAACCAAACACACAATATTTTTGAAATATGCAGATTTTAAGTCCGTGCAATCGTCGCTTTTTACTGATTTATAAGTTTTGGGGCTTCAGAGAGAAAAAGACCGGATGGTCCATTTCTTACCGGAAACACATTTAACCACTTTTTCCAGGCTTTTTGTTAGAATTTATTAGAACTGGCGACTTCTTCCAGCCGCTTTCGCCTCTTTGTCACTGAGATGGAGAAGGTGGAGGAGGTTTGGGGGTGCGGGGCTTTCCCCCAGACGGGGCAGGACTGGGGGGATTCCAGCAGGATCTTCACCCCCAGAGGCCGACACGGGGTCGGGGTGGAACC
>NW_021938808.1:348569-349539 GCF_001715985.3 Manacus vitellinus
CCGACGACAAAAAAATCCCTACCCAAGGCCACAAAAAGTAGCAGCAGATGGTGGGTTGGACCTGGATATGGTATCAAAGTTTAATTCTTTAAAGCGCGAAGGCAGATCAAGTCCCAGGCTTATTTAGCCGTGGCCTGGACCATGTGAAATTTGGTTTTATGCGAGTTTGGAACAGCAGTGCGGGGAAAATCGCTTCCATGAGCCGATTCCTTACACGCACACACACACAGAGAACTCTGCGGGCTTCCAGTTTGCAGAAAGTGGAATGGGTGGACTTCGTCCAAACACACACTTTGGCACGCAGAACTCTCCGCACTCCCTCTCTCTCACAGAGATTTTTACGGTTTTAAGTTATTTTAATTATTTTTTTTTTTAATCAATATGTGCCCAAGCGCAACATGTTGAGACCCGGAGGGAGGATGTGGTGAAACTATTGTGGGCATTTCCGAGACCACCTATAAACCCACTTATTTAGTGAAATTCGCAGCCGTGGTCTGAAAACTGCCATATCTGCGAACTTAAAATGACGTTTTATGTGATGAACCTACAGGTCAGTGCCCAGCCACGAGATCAGCCGGGCGTTTTTTTGAGGGGTACAGACCCCAGCTTGGCATTTATCAGTCCCTAAAGACGTGGGCATGTTTACTACGAGATGCAGGAGCTCCTTGGGGACTGAATATTCCTTATCCGATGGCAAAACGTGGCATTTTCCATAGGAAAAGACACAGGACCCACTCCCCACCCCGGTCCCTAAAAACGTTGCCAGCGGTACCTTTAATAAACTTATTTTATCCATTGGAACAGTTAAACCCGGGAGCTCTTTTGTGCTCCCTAAACCCACGCGTTACCCTTTACACCGAGCTGGAGATCACAGCTCCTAAAATAAGACCCGCTTAAATTCCTTTACGGCTTTGTGTATATTTATAGGGATATTATATTTTTACGCCAGACACAAAGTTTATTGCGCACA
>NW_021938808.1:350879-352237 GCF_001715985.3 Manacus vitellinus
GGGGCAAGTGCCCTCGGCAAGCAAGAGCGAGGAGCGTTAACTGGAGTAAATCAGGTAGTTCGATGTCCTTGTGTTTAAAATTAAAAGCCCCAACAACATGAAACTACCTAATTCACAGAGCAGTTCTAGTTCAGCCTTGGGTCAAAGGCTAAAACTCCCAAGAAAGGCGCCCGGGCAGCCATTTTGTTTGACATCATCTGCAATCTGAACTTTTATAATAGAAAACAGTTGCTAGGAAACAAAAGCAACAAAAGGATCTTTTCAGGGACGAAATAAAAACCCCTCGGATTGCCCGAAACAACTATTCAGATGATTTCCTATGTACAGTGTCTGGAGCGGATCCCTCCTGCAGGACTTTACAAATAGTTTACAAATAGACCAGAGGAAACAGTAAAATGCTATTGACTTTGAGAAACAAGCGATTATCGCAGCTATAAAAAAGAGCAAAAATCCCCAAAGTTCTTCCCCCACCTCCTCTGGAAAGCCAATTTAAAGGATCGTTTCCTATATGAAGCTTATTTATCAAGACTTCGTATTAAAACACTATTACCAGATTTATTTATTTTTTTTAATCTAAACCTGCCGGTGGTTGGAGAACTTTCCGCAGAGAATAGAGCTAAAGCAGCGAGTTCCGGGGGGAAAAAAGGCGATTAATTCATATTCTCCTCCCCCGAAAGGAAGTATAAGGGGATTCATTTAAAGGAAAAAAAGAAGAAGAAGAAGTCAAAAACATATAAATCAATTAAAGCAAGAGGGGGAGAAAAGCGACATCGGGGCTGTTTTTTAGGTGTAAATAGCAACAGAGAGAAACTTATTGTGTCATTTTCTCCCTCCAACGCGCTGGAAAAGCGTGTTATAAAATAATGAGTCGGCGGTGATAAAAGGGGGAATTAAAGCCGGGGGAGGTGGCGAGGCCCCGGGGGCTTTGCTGAGCTCCGAGCAACTTCCGCGGGGGAAGTCTGGCAGGAAAAAAAAGGCCAAATAATTCCCGTTTAGGGGAAGAAAAATATTATATATTTTTAAAAAGGACAATACAACCCGCGGCCCATCGGGTCAGGCACAAACCACTTCTCTATGTGTATAGTGATTATATATTTGATATAAAGTCAGTGTCTTACCTGGAAACCTGGGGGTTTGTCCTCAAGTGTAATAAATAACTAACCGGGCCCAGCAAAAGGAATTATGAGAAAGGCTGGAAGGACAACAGGCAGAGATAGCCCCGGCCCGAAAGGGCAGCTTTGGGGGAGTTTAAAAGTTCATTGAAGGAACAAATCCTCCGAGTTCAAGAGAGACGCAAAGAGGAGCCAGAAACTTGATTATAACTTGGCTTCATTTCATCCCCAAAGCCTTGAGAAGCC
>NW_021938808.1:356453-357567 GCF_001715985.3 Manacus vitellinus
CAAGTCTAGCCGGGAGAATTCCTTCCCATCCCACAGCAGCGTTCCTGCCTTCCCACCCCGCCGGGAGGGAGAAGGGCTGACGGTGCAAAGGTGAGCAGGGAGAGCGGGCTGGGCTGTTATCGGCATTATTTAACCCCAGGCCGCTCCGACCCCCGAGTCCATCGCGCGGGTCCGCGGGTCGAGGCCGAGAGGAAACTAAAGGAGTGATGATGAGGAGGAGTCGGGTCAAGGATGGAAAAAGAAGCGTCGGAATTCCCTGATTCAGGCGGGTGGAAAAGGGGGACACGAGCTTTGCCCCCCCAGCTCCGATTTAAAAGAGCTCGAGGTGGTTCAGAAGACGCGGCGTGAAATTATCGAGGCAAAAAAAATAAAAATAGAGAAGGAGGAAGATGATGAGCGAGCGTGTCCGCCCGTCCGGAGAGCCGGCCGGGGCTTTTCTACCCCGAGCTCTGCAGATGACGAGGATAAAATATCCCCGGGAAGCTACACGTGGGAAATTATCAAAGCCCGACATGACAGGGAAAACGCCGCCCTCTCCAGCCGCCGCCAGCACTCACTTACCTGGCCGTGCCTTCGCTCTCCGGCTTTTCTTTTGCTTTCCTTTTCTTTCATTTTCTTTTCTTTTTTTTTTAAATCAAAAACTTCCCCTCCCCCTTAAAAACCCCAGGGAAATAAAGAAATCCCAGCAGAGCCCTCCTTTGCACAGGCATCCTTCCACCACTTGTTACAGCCCAGCAAATCCCTCTCCAGCTCCGCCCGATTTAATTTGATTTCTTAAAGAATTTTAGATTTCTTTTTTAGTTGTTTTTTTTTTTTTTTTTAAGCCCAGGGACTGTCTCTGGTTGAGCGTTAGTCTGGCTGGAGAGCGGGGGTGCTGCCAATTAATGTTTAACCAAAGGGCCATTGTGTTAGCAAAGAGGAAAAAAAAAAAAAAAGGCGAAAAAACCCCAAGCACCTTCCCTCCCCGTCTAGACCAAATCGCTGTTTTGACGGCGAACCGCAGCCTTTCCCCGCTCCTCCCTAATTCCTGCTCGTGTTTGCCTCCTTCTGCTGTAAAACGGGGGGAGTGGAGCTCAATTTTTATTGATTTGTTTTACCCACCTTCCAATTCTCG
>NW_021938808.1:358897-372288 GCF_001715985.3 Manacus vitellinus
CCGGGAGGATGGAGCCGGGATTCCCGGGAGGATGGAGTCAGGATTCCCGGGAGGATGGAGCCAGGATTCCCGGGAGGATGGAGCCGGGATTCCCGGGAGGATGGAATCAGGATTTGCGGGAGGATGGAGCCGGGATTCCCGGGAGGATGGAGCCGGGATTCCCGGGAGGATGGAGCCCGGCCCGCTCGCTCTCTCCTCAGAAAGGATTTTTTTCCCGGGATTAAAATCCCACCCGCATAGGACAATTTAATAATCGGCGGGAATTAATTCTGGCTCTGCCTTGGAGAAAAATGATGGTTTGTGGCACAACCCTCTGTCATGGCAGAGAAGAAAAGAACCCAAACCCCGACAGCGCTGTCGGGTTTCCGATGGCTCGATGCACCATTCCCAAAATGGCTCAGGCGCAGAACATGGAGAAAAGGGAAAATCCGGTTCTCCCATAGAATCTATTTATGCGATTTTTCCAATTATAATACACTTTCCCTCCTGGAAATGAACCTGGAAAGGAACCGGGTGTTGTAGGAAACCTGCTAAAGCTTAGGCGGGCAGAAGGTATTTTGCGGTTGTGTCTGGTTCTGTATTCGCGACACATTCCTAAAAATATTAAAATACCCAAATTTAAATAGTCAATAATGGGCAATAATGAGGGGAAAAAAAGAGAGAAAATGTGGAGGAGTGGGATTTTAGAGGTTTCGGACAGCGTAAGGATGTACCAAAACTTCACACAGGGAAAAAAAAAGACCCTAAACCCAACCAAACCTCTGGTACAAAACAATCGGGGGAGGGAGGAGAAGGGACACATTTCTGAGAGCCCTGAGCCCTTTTCCAGCCACCTCCTGCCCCGACGCTCCCCCGGGCCGGGACTGACCTGGGGCAGCGCAGGACCCTCTCCCGAGCCGCAGCCGTGACTGTGAAATTGGGGTGGTTTCCCCCGTTTTCATCTTTCTGCCTCCCCTCTCCCATTCCAACCGGATCCCAATTTGCTCTCACGACGGGGCCTTTGCCGTCCTTAATTAAAAAAAAAATCCACCTTTCTCCTGCAGGGTCCGATTCTGCTCCGCGGCCCCTCGGGGGGACTTTTCCCTTCAGCCTCTCCTTCCCCCCGGGGCCGAAGTCCGGGCGCGTTTTGCACATTGATCCTGCCCTTCAAACGGTCACCCTTGGACGCCTCCAGCCAGCCGGGGGATAAACCCGGCCTGTTCCCGAGGGGAGCGGCCCTGGCGGTGCCCCCCGAGCCAAGGACCCGCTGCAGCCCCGACCCCGCTCCCGGCACTTGCCCCCTCCTCGTTACCGTCTCCCCATCGCCCGGAGCCCTCGGGGAATTTGGGGAGGGGGAACGGGAAGGATAAATGGGAGCAGGACTCGCAAAGGAAAATCCAGGGCTGAGGTTTCGGGGTGTTTAGGTCAAAAGGAGTGTTTTGGTCAGTGTTCGGGTGGTGGGTTATTTTTTTTTTTTAAGGTGAGTATCTGTTTTTTGGGAAAGTGCGAAGGAAAAGGCAGCTGGAGCCCGCGGGCTGCGCTCCTGGAGGGGAGGAGGGCAGGGATCATCCCTCGGGAAGGACCCTCCCGAGGGTTTCCTTCTGGAAATACTCGAAGGACGCCAAATGGGCCTCCTCGGGGGGGCTGGAGGGGGCTCGGGGCGTTCTCCCCGCCCGGAGGAGACACCGACGGGACGGACCAAACACGGCCCACGAGGCGGGTGGGGCGAGGGCTCTGCTCCCTTTCCCCCCGGGCCGAATCCCGATAATCGCTCCTCGACTCGACTTCGGCCGGCGGCCCCATCTCCTCCCCATCCCGAATTTCTTCTCTTTGGGGTTTTCGCGCTGAAGCCCCGCGGCCACAACCGCGCGAGGTACCGGGGGCGGGGGACACGCGGCGGATTTTTACCACACGACACAAATGACACGAGAAACGGCCCCAAAGCGCTGCCTCCCCAAATTCGCTGGAGGCGACCGGCCCCGGGCCGGGCATCCCCCTCCCGGTCTGGTCGGGGCACCCCCGGTTCTTAGAAAAACCTGCCTTGTAAAAGTCATTTTACATCTCCCGAGCCTGAACAGCACCAGGTAACGAGTGTTTCCGACCCGACTCCCAGGCCACGCTTTCATTTAATTCCCTAACGCCCCGTCCCTTTCCCTCCCGGCTGCCTTTCCCACCGAGAGACCCCTCCGGGTTTAGCGCGAATTTAAACGTTCAAACCTTGCAGCTGATTCGCGACCTGGCCTTAAACCGCAGGACTTTCAGACCGTCTGGAGTTGAACTCTGATTCCAGCCGGGGGAATTTTCGGCTCTTTAGAAGCCCTTGGAATTCCCGGGGCGGTGGCAGAGCCCCTCTGGTATCCGCAGGAAGATGCTGAGGCTGGTTTGTCCCGAGGGTTTCCCGGTCCCAGGACATCCCAAAGCCACTCTGCTCCCGTGTTGGCAGAAAAATCCCGATCCAATCCCGGCCCGGAGCAGCTGAAGAAGGGGAAAAGCAGCCCTGGAAATCCAGTCAGGGGAGAAGCAAAGCAAGAGCAAATCCATGGCTTAGCTCCACTTGGAAGTGGCTGATGTGAGCTCTCCTCTCCCCCTCACCCACCTGGCCCTTGGCCAGGGACCTTCGGCTCTTGGGTTTATGGTTCTTCTCTGGACAGTGTCAGCATTTCACACCCTGGATGACACAAACTCCCCTTCTCCGCTCCCTCTGAAGGTTTGGATCCCAAATAGAGCCAAAAACCCCCCCCCACTTCTCCACCTCTGTGCTTGGGAGGTGGTGGGGGTCTGCTCCCCGCTCCCCCATAAAGTAATAAAACAGAAGGAAAAGACCCCAAAATCAAAAAGGGAGTCACAGGAGCGAAAGGAGAGGGTGAATCCCAGAGGCAGAACTCGGAGTGTCTCCCCTCCAAGAGAGCAAAGGCGAGTCTGGCACCATCCTGAAACCATTTAGTTCCCATCCATGGGAGATGGGGGCCTTTTAAGGTCTCTTCTCCCCACCCCACCCCCCAGAGCCACTACCCCTCATATATTATTTTTACTAATGTGCTGGGATTTTTCTTTCTTTCTTTCTTTTTTTTTTTTTTCCTTTTCCTTTCTCGGAGGAGGAGGGATTTGGGCAGCCAGATTGGAGGAATTTAGGGGGGGGGGAGAGAGAGAGAGAGAGAGAAAGGGAGAGAGAGATCCCCCTGTTGACTGGAGAGATGTTGTTCTTGGGATTAGAGCCGTCTGACCTTGAAGGTCGCAGGTCACGGTCTTGAATAAAGGAGCAGGAGTGCGAGGTTGGGATTGAAACCTGAGGTGTGTCTGCTGGAGATCACCAGGAAAAGTCTTCCAAACAAAGAGGAATGCCCTCGATGGGGGCGAGAAACAACCACTTCCCCAGGAATTCTGGGCTCCTTCCGGCTGGCTGCATTACCTGCTGACCCCCCAAAGGATGCTCGGGGCTGAGGGAGGGCAGAAAGGAGGGCAGAAAGGAGGGGCAGGATGGCTGGAGCCAGGAGGCCCCATTATTTATTGCTATTTGCATTCTGGGCAGGCCCAGAGGCCCCAGAGCTGGCAGGTTTATGAAGGAAAGGACAGAAAGAACATCCCACCACTGGGGAAGCCTTGAGGTGGAGAGAAGGGAGAGAGGAGGGGAGAAGGGAGAAAGGAGGGGAGGGAGAAAGGAGGGGAGAAGGGAGAAAGGAGGAGAGAAGGGAGAAAGGAGGGGAGAAAGGAGAAAAGAGGCTGCCCAGAAGAATCTTTGCAGCGTGGGAAGAGGAAGAGATTCCCTAAAGGACAGGGAAAGAACCCAGAGGAAGAGCAGGAGGTTGGATCTCAAACCTGTGTCCAGCACACCCAGGAAAGTCTCCTGGAGATCCCACAGAGCTCTGGGGAGTCACTCCCAGCTCTGTGCCTTGCTTTCCCCCCAGGAACAGCAGCCAGAGGAGCAAAGAGCACCCCAAGCCTTGTTTTGGGGCAGACAGGGTAGAACAGTCCACAGAAATCTTATTTCTCTGCTGGGATCTCCATCCCAAAGAGGAAAACGAGGCACTCAGGGGTTCAGAGACGTCGAGTTACACCCCAGGCCCCCGCAGGTGAAGGTCTGTGCGTGTGTCCTGCCGGGTACCTGTGCCCAGGCTGTGCCCTGCTCTGCCCAGGGAGGGAGATGTGGGTGCTGGGAGCAGGATCAGGGCACAATCCTGCTGCTGGTCCCTGCTGGAGGCTTCACACCCCACCCAAAGCAGGCAGCACCACACAGCCCTGCAAACAGACCCCTCTGGCTGTCCCATGGCATTAAATCCACCCTCAAAATGCACCCAGGGTTTGGAGATCCAGGACCTCCAACAGATCTGGGGGGAAATTCCACAGCCCGGGTTTTGCTGAGATGCTTGAGCTCATCCTTAGGGCCTTTTCCTGCCCTTTTTCAGGCCTGGTGGTCGGGAAGGGATGGGACAGGGTTGGGATGAGAGCAGCCCCTGCCCCGGGAGCGACCCCGAGCAACGCTAGAGGGAGCCCCGGGCTCGATTAATTAACGAGAGAGAATTAACCGAGAGGGAAACACATCGGAGCTGGGAGAGAGAGCGAGAATTCCCTTCCCTGAGCTGTCAGTGGCATTTCGAGCTGCGTTTATACATTAATAAAAAACCCCAGCGAGGTGCCACCAACCCAAAACACAGCAAAGGAAAAGGCTTTTGTGTGTCTGTGATCTGATTTGGGGCGATTTGGGGCTCCAATTGATTTAAACGGCCGTCAGACCCACTTTCCCTTCACTTACATATTTATTCTGTGCTTTGGAGCCTTTGTAGGGAAGCAAAAAGCATCAATCTGTCGCCAAAATGCCCCTTTTTTTTATACCAGCATTGATTTTTGAAGTGCCTCCGGAGGGAGGGGAGATGTAAGGAATAAATGTTGAGGAGTTTTATGGTTTCCAGCCATAAATTCGTGCCCGGGGAGACCAGAGGGTCTGGGGAGGGACCCCGGGCTCTGCTCCAGAACCTGAAAATGCAGTGGGATCACAGCCAAGGGGGCATGGGTGAGGGGCTCAGGGGCCCTGGGGTGCAGCCTGAGCAGCCCCAGAAGGATCCCCGGGGTTTGGGGTGCAGCCTGAGCAGCCACAGAAGGATCCCCGGGGTTTGGGGTGCAGCCTGAGCAGCCACAGAAGGATCCCTGGGTTTTGGGGTGCAGCCTGAGCAGCCATAGAAGGATCCCCAGGGTTTTGGGGTGCAGCATGAGCAGCCACAGGAGGATCCCCGGGGTTTGGGGTGCAGCCTGAGCAGCCCCAGAAGGATCCCGGGGTTTTGGGGGGCAGCATGAGCAGCCACAGGAGGATCCCCGGGGTTTGGGGTGCAGCCTGAGCAGCCCCAGAAGGATCCCGGGGTTTGGGGTGCAGCCTGAGCAGCCACAGAAGGATCCCCGGGGTTTGGGGTGCAGCCTGAGCAGCCACAGAAGGATCCCTGGGTTTTGGGGTGCAGCCTGAGCAGCCACAGAAGGATCCCCGGGGGTTTGGGGTGCAGCCTGAGCAGCCACAGAAGGATCCGTGGAGATTTGGGGTGCAGCCTGAGCAGCCCCAGAAGGATCCCCAGGGTTTTGGGGTGCCTGTAGGGTGTTGTCTGCACGGAGAAGGGTCTGCAGGTCCCTCCTGAGCCCCAGGCTCAGCTTTCCCCTCCCTTTGCTGAAGGACCAAACCCTCCTGAAGGCAACGAGGGACTTTCAGGGGCCGTGGAAGACTTAAAGAGAGATCTCTTGGTGAGGGGGAAAAGGGAAAGAAGCCCCCAGGTGGGTCCCCCTGGCGTGGTGGAAGGGCTGGAGCTCTGTGGTGGGTGAGTTCAGACCTGAGGGGGAGCAAAACTGAACCAAAAGGGATCTTGGAAGAAATGAGGTCATAAAAGCTGCTGTTGGGCTTATTTATTGTCATTTTAATGTTATTAGCATCCCATTCAGTGGCTCTTTGGAGAATAAAACACCGATATTGTGCATTTATCTTGACAGAAATCAACCAACCTTAATAAAAACGAATTGCTCGATGAGGAAAACAGGGGAATCAAAGCTTTTGGAAGTTTTACATTGTCTATTTAATTAACCACTCTAATATTTTCTAAGCCAGTGAGGGAGGGGGAAGCTGGAAAGCAGCAGAGATGATGGGAAGGGTTTGCTGTGTGCCACGGCCTAGGTGTAAATAATGCTCTTGTTAATTTAAAACCAAGCCCGTCTTTACGACTCCGCTGCACTCCCATTAGCTCTGCCTTTACACAGTGTCATGGGTGCAAATAGATCGGGCTGAAAACTTCCCCCCGAGCCGCTTTAAAGTGACTCCTAATCTTCCCCTTTAGTGGCGTTAATTCAGCTTCACAGGAGCGTTTGAAGGACCATTAGGCAGAGAAATGGACCTTCTCCCCTGCTGGTGCCCTTATCCAAATAGCAACGCGAAAAAAACACCCCCCCACAACCCTGTTTCATATCAGGCCGAGTCTCCGGGGCTCGGGGGAGCAGCTGAAGGAGACGTGGGCTTCGTTTTTATGAGACTTAAATGCATAAAGGATTTATGCTTTGCCTTCCCGTGGCGCTGCCCCGCGGGGCTCTCCCAGCACCCCGGGAATGGCCAGGGGCAGCAGCTGCTGGGAATGGGCACAGGGACAGAGCTGGGGACACGGGGAGGGAGAGGAAAGAGCAGCAGAATCAGAGAATCACAGAATCACAGGATCAGCTGGGTTGGAAGGGACCTCCCAGATCATCCAGTCCAACCCTTGATCCAACCCCGCCGTGGTTCCCAGCCCATGGCACTGATGCCACATCCAGTCTGTCCTTAAACACCTCCAGGGATGGAGAATCCACCCCTTCCCTGGGCAGCCCATTCCAATGGCTGAGCACCCTCTCTGCAAAGAAATTCTTCCTGATATCCAACCTAACCCTCCCCTGGCACAGCTGAAGACCCAGCCCTCTTGTCTTGCTGATGGGAAAAGAGACCAACCCCCCCTGGCTCCCCCCTCCTGGCAGGGAGTTGCAGAGAGTGAGGAGGTCTCCCCTGAGCCTCCTCTTCTCCAGGCTGAGCCCCCCCAGCTCCCTCAGCCTCTCCTCACACCCCCTCCCAACCCTGGAGCATCATCCAAACCCACTCCCAACCCTGGAGCATCATCCAAACCCACTCCCAACCCTGGAGCATCATCCAAACCCACTCCCAACCCCAATCCTGGCTTCCAGGAGCAGATCCTGCAGCCCAGGAGCAGATATCCAGGGAAAAGGCAGCATGCACAGAGTGCACCTTTGCTGGGGATGATGTCTCAGCAGGGTAAAAACCTTCCTGGCCTGGTCTGTGATGACTGACAGATGAGCTGGATGCACCCCTGGGTGATCTGCCTTTCCAGACCCCTCTCCAGCTCTCATCCCCAATCCTGGCTCCTCAGTCCCCCGGGAGCAGCCAGTTCTGCCGTGTCTGGGGAGGAACCACTCGCCCATGCTCTGAAACAGAGGGTGAATATTTCCCTGGGCCTTCCCTTCACCTTCCCAGGCTGGGACAGAGCTCTCCCACCCTCCATCCCAACCCTCCCTCTGTCCCTGGCAGCTCAGTCAGCCACAGACGGGATCCTCACCCCAATTTTTGGATGGAGAAAATCTTCTATTTTGACCCAGGGGCTCTGGCAGGTGGAGGGATCAGCTCCCAGCCCCAGAGGAAGGACTGCGGGGTCGCGGGCTGCGACTTTTCTCGCGTCCTCCAGGAGAGGGCAATGCCCGGCTGGAGCTGGAGCTGAGCCGGGAATCTGCTCAGCCCGAGATGCTCGGGAGGGTTTTTCCCCTCTCGCTGCTCCTTCCAGGCAAAAGCTCAAATTACCGCGATGGAGGAAGGCTGTGAAATGGAAAACGCAGATGGGGGAACTTATGGGGAGTGCGAGTTTGGGGCAGCCAGTGTTTCTTTACACGGTGACATTCGTCAAACTGGCTCCAAGAAAAGGAAAAAAATCAGGGTTAAAAATAAGCCAGGGTTTCTTTTGAATCAGTCAGAACTTTATGCTGGGTGATCCAATCCTAAACCCAGCTCACCATTTATTTTCATCAGGGTTTTGTTGAATTTATCTTCTTTAATCTTTTCTTTTTAAACCCCAGCCAGACCATTCAGTTGTATGGTGGGTAAAACAAGCAACTCCACAGGTCTCTCTCTCTCTCTCTCAGCCTCCTCCAAATACTCGATTTTCAGCACACAATTTATTCATGCAATACACTCCCACACCAGCAAAAGGACTCTGCCCTGAGCAGGCAGCCTGGTGAGCAAAACCCTGGCAGAAGTTAAATTCCAAGTTGAATTCTGTGCCACTGGGTGACAAATCAGCCTCTCCTCTGCCTCGGCCTCCCCATCTGCAAAACGAGGCTCCCAAAACTGTAACATTTTGCAAGATGCCCCATTGCAGAAGGCAGGAATTAAACCTAATTTTTTTCAGATGTCCTCTTTCCTAAGAGGGCAGTGAAGGTCCAAGCCAGTCCTTCAAACACGTTTTATTGGCCACGTGAGAGGTGCCCCGGGTGTGCCAGGGAAGCCCTGGAGGTGGCCAGGAGCTGGCAGGAGGGGAAGGTGGGCAGAGGAAAGGGGGTTCATATGCCCCTGAGTAAAGGCCCAACCCTCTGGAGGAGGGCAGCTCGTCACCTCCGTGATTTCCTTACTGATTCCAGGGAGAAACTTTGGAAAATGTGTGGATATTGGAAGGGAAGTGCATCCCACCAGGCCCCTTCATCCCGGGGAGGGTGAGTGGCTCAGTGAGGGAATATCTGGAAAATAAATGAACAAAACCTTGTTGCAACAGTCCTTGAACCATCCTGTCTCTCACTGTTAGCTACAGGGGGAAAAAAAAAAAAGCAGGAATGAGGAATGAAACCACTCAGGCCTGGGAGAAGTGGAATGTGGAGCTTTTTGGCACAGGCTGAGCAGGAGAAGCTTCCAGAAGAAACAACATGAGTGAGAGGATTATTACGAAAGGCCAGAGTGTCAAATCTGTGCTGGGAGTTAAAAGGAGCCCATAAAATCCACTGAGCAGAAATGGAGCCAGAGCAAGGTCTGGAGTTAACTCCTTAAAGTCAGTGATAACCATCAGGAGGGACTTTCCTTCTGCCAGGAGCTGAGTCTGGGCAAAGTCCCGTCTCAGCCATCACCCAGAAAGCTGTAAAGAGGGAAAAAGCAGATCGAGCAGGTTGGTGAGTGTTTTATGCAATGCAATAAATCCAATGTCCAGAGTAGCTTTCTAATTTAAACTTCCCTTTCACAGCCGTATATAACAATTCTTTAAAAAATAAAAGAGAACCATAACGATATAACCCGGTCAGATTATAACAATACGATCCATATGCACCTAATTTTACCATTATTATCAATAAAAATTATTGCCCTGCCGTAGCTGTGTGAGGCCAAATCCTAAGGGGGACTCACAGACTGATTGCAAAGCAGGAAAAAAAAAGAAATTCCGTGGCTTTTCATTTTTCCCCTGGTTCAGACCCTTCACAAACACCGAGCAGTGAACCCCAGCATTTTCTCTTTTTCTGTATAAATGCAATGAGACCTTGAAGACATTTAAATACTTAAGTTCTTGAAGAAGTAAAGTCTAGATATAAATTTCAGAGCACTGCCTAAATAATAGGTGAAAGTGGGGGCGAGACTGGGGTGCGTTGGGGGCTTTAATTTCCTGGTGGACAGGACAGGGAACAGCGGGTTTAGTTCACAGCTGAGGTTCATGTTACACATTTTCAGGGGTTTTTGTATTTGCGAGGGACGGAAAGGACGGATTTGGAGGCCGAGGGAGGTAAAACCGAGATCATGAGGTAAAACCAAGACCATGTGGTAAACCCAGCCTGGGACTCCGACCTTCCTCCTTCCAGCCCCTCTTCCCTCTCAGGACGCCTTTATTGACCTCTGATCCCGGGAGCAGCCGAGCAGCAGGTTCTGGACCGGCCCCAGCCTGTCCTCACGTCCCCTTCGGATCCCGAGCCTGCCCTCCCAAGGTGCGGGATAAAACCTCCGGGAGGGAGCGGGAGCAGGACCGGCCCCGAATCCTGCCCTCCAAAGGCTCGGCCCTCCAAAGGCTCGGGATAAAACCGGGAGCGGGAGCGAGCAGGACCGGCCCCGAATCCTGCCCTCCAAAGGCTCGGGATAAAACCCACCGGGAGGGAGTGGGAGCAGAACCGGCCCCGAATCCTGCCCTCCCCGCGCGGCTCCTGCTCCTCCACAGCCCCCGGGAAGGAGCCGAGCCCGGCAGGGGATGAAATGTCCGCTCCAGAAAGGACGTGGCCAACACCTTTTGGGGATTTTGGGGGCTCCCCTCAGACGGCAGCTGCCCAGCCGGGAGAAACCGCTCCGGTTTAACACACCCCAGAGCAAACATCGTGTCTCCGGCTCGGAGGGGCAGAGCTGGAGGGGAAACTCGAGCCGAGATGCTTTGAAAAGACAGAAGCGAGTGTAACGCGGAAGCGAAGGCAAACTAATGAAAGTCAGGATGAATTTATGGGGCACCTTAATGAAACGCGGGCACGCAGAGGATGGATCCGCGATGTTTAAGCTTTTAAGTCGGCAGATAGCGTGGAACTCACATGGTCGGAAAGGCAATAAATTTCGCAGCAAATGGACAAGATCATATTTGCACAGAGCAAACCTTTGCCCAACGCGGGCGCGCGTGGTTGGTGACGGAGCCGGTCGGGCCATTTAACGCCAGTTGCACAACTGAGGCGTTCAAAGGCTTGTACTCTGTTCTGTCAAAGGTTGCACCCCTTAAACGGGAACATTTATGGATTCAGCTCGAGCAGCTTTGCTCTGCCCGACAGATGGGTCTCGTTCCTTTGAGGAGAAAGATCACAGGGAAAATGATAAGCAAGTCATGTCCCGCTCCATGCCCGCAGTGACAGAACACAGACAATAAATGTTACTTTTTCCTGAATTACCCCCAAAAGGCTCCGGGGACGCGCGGGCTCGCGGGACGAGGCGCTGCAGGCTCGGATGTTCTCGGTGCTCCTGCAGGAACATCCCAGGCTCGGGGCAGAACCGCCCCCGTCCCAAGGCAGAGCCCACCCCGGGGGCAGCGGGGACCGGCAGCCCGGGGGTCCCACCCCGGAGGGCTCCGGGCTCGGTGGGATCCTCCCGAGCTTGAACCCGGGGCGGCAGCACCGCGGAGAGCTCCGCACCCCCCGGCTCGGGCAGGGCAACCCCCGGGCCTCCCCCGGGCTCCACACGTTGCATTTTTATATCTATATTTGTGTATATATATATATATATGTATATATATAAGAATCATTCCGTCTGGGCGTTGACACCCCCAGATTTTCTGACTGAGCCGGACGACAGCAAAGCTCCTCCAAATCCCGCCTTGGATTCTCCTTTCTCACGAGCTTTAGGGCTTCCAGTTTTCCAAATCAACCCTCCGAAAGGAGCCCGCAGTGAGGGGCTCACTGTCCCCTCTTTGTGACAGGCAGCAAACGCAAGGATGGGTGTGAGGAGCAAGAGCTGCGATGGTTGTGAGTCCTCATCAGTCCTGTGTCCCACCGCACTCTCCTGAAGCAACGCAGACGCTCCATAAGAGCAGGTTTTTTGGGCTGGTGCTTTGCTTTTCTCCCTCGCCTTTATTTCTTTGTAGCCGCCCCCGCAGCTGCGTGAAGTCCCCGTGAAGCACAAATTAAATTTCGAGAGTAAAGAATTGGACCGGCTCGAATTACAAAAGCAAAACAAAGCGATTAATAATAACAATTATTCAAACGCCACCAGCAATATTTAACGCGAAGGGACGGAAGGAATAACTTATCCGGCAGAGGAGGGGGACATGAGGAAGATAAGGAGTTAAATAAAGGCAGCAGAGTGCTGCGATGTATTTGTGCTTTCTGCAAGCTCATCAGGTGCGTGTGGAAATGGGCAGGAGGGGATTATTGCCTGGGAAGACCCCGCGTGTGCGGCACAAGCGGCTCCGCTTCCCTCTGCCGCCTTTAAAATACATTTTCTTGCGGCCGAGCTCTGGAAAATCGCGAGTGCCTTTGTTCGCCAGCCAAGCAGATGGAAAATTACCGAATAAGCAGCGGGTTTGTGCGAAGAACGAACGTCGGGTCGGGGTTTATTTTGTTTTCCGTCGCTCAGCTCTAATCACGACTCTCTGCAGAGCAGAGATCGAGGAGGACGCGAAGCGGAGTGAGGAGGATTCAGCTCCTCTTCACCTTCCCCTCAGCGCCGGCCAAAAGGGAGCCTTTCTTGGCTTTTCCACCAGAAAATGTGGGGCTGCGGGATCTTCCTTATCTTCGCTTATAACTTTATATCATTATTTAACTGCTTCGCTCTCCTCTTCTTCGGTCAGGCAGCGAACAAAGAAAAGCCTCACACGCGCGGGGAACCCGGTAGGGATAATTTCATTTACCCGGCGGGAAGTGTAGCTGCGAACAGAGACAAACAATAATCTGTAGCCTAAAAAACTCGGTGTCTGGATCCAGGGAGAGATTTATTTCGGATTCGGGAAGAGCAACAGCGGCTGCGGGTGGGGGTTTAGTGCAAATTTTCGACAGGGAAATGGTTGATACGAGCGAGAGTGGTTTTACAGAGATATTTTCCAGGTTGAAATCTGCGTTTTGTGCGATCGTTCCTCCCGGCAGAACGTTACCCAGTGCCGATATTATTGTTTAAATGACTCCTTATTGTTCGCTGTGTGTTCACGTAAAAAAAAAAAAAACAAAGAAAACGAAAACAACAAAAATCGAGAGGTTTTCGCAGAGTTTTTGCAAACGTGCGGTGGCAGAAGGGCCACGCTGATTTTAAGGGTTTCCCATCAAAATGGGAAATAAGGTTTTAGGTTGTGTGGGTTTGGGATGGGGTTAAATATTGGAGAGTTGTCGTTGTCCAAAATAGATTAAAATCGGCATTATCCGCCGGTTTCAATGATGTAAAAAAAGGGGTTGGGTTTTTCCCGCTGCCTTCATTAGTTTCTTTTCTTCGGCAAAAAATAAAATAAAATAAAATTGAGTGGTTTTCGTGATTCTAAACGTCCACAAGCACAACTCCAGGGTTTTTCGGTGGTGGGAGCAGGCTCGGTCCGACCCTCCCGGCTGCCGGGTGACCCCCCCGCTGCCACCGCCACCTCAGACTCGTCCTTGAGGCAGGAAAACCGCCCCCCAAGACCTTCCCGGTCCTTTCCGTCCAGGAAAGCCCCTCAGCCCCTTCCCGGAGCTTTATTGGGGTTGGTTTTCCCTGCAGACAGGGGGGACCGACCCTGGGAGGGGGTCCCGCTCCCTCAGCCCCCTCGGCCGGAGAAGACACCCAGAGCCGGGATTTGCCGGGATTACGCAGGACTTATTTAGTTTATGCCCGAATCATCCCCGATCCTTTCCCCTCTCCCCCTCTCCTCGCACGGAAAAGGTTTTTCCCCCATTTTTCCTCTGCGGAGCCGCGGGAGGGGGAGGGCGGGCTGTGGATTTACGATCCCTCCCGTTGGAAG
>NW_021938808.1:373012-375736 GCF_001715985.3 Manacus vitellinus
AGAGAAAATAAAATAAGGAGGAGAAGTGGTAATTCCCACTGATTGGGGTGATTTTTAAAGTCCAAACAGGGAGACAGTAGGGAAAAAACCCCCCCACACAATAAACCCCACCAAAACCAACCAATCTGGCTGAACGGAGAACCCCAATTCCTAATTAATTTCTCCTCCTTCCCCTGCAGGCCTGTTCTGGGAGGTGGCCAGAGCAGAGGAGATGTGGAGCCCCAGGGAGTCGAAGATGGGGATGTCAGACCTGTGCCCACCAGCTCTGCCCCCTCTGATCCCACCTGTGGGACCAGTCCCGTCCTCCTGCAGGGTTTTGCTGAGCTCTGAGGTTGCTGCTGGGGCACTGCTGACCCTGCCCTGCATCGTCCTGGCCAGCCAGGAACAGCCACTCCCAGGTCACCCCTTTCCTCTGGAAGTTTGGGAGAGCTGGATTTGGGGGGCTGGTTAAAGGGAACAGCTAAAGGGGGGTTGGATTTCGGGACAGAACAGCCCCTGAGGTGGACACACCTCGGGGATCTCGGTGCCCTGGGCCCTGCTGGAGCCATTCCTGGTGCTCCAGCCAATTCCTGCTGTTCCCAAATCCTCTCTCCAGCCTTTTCCCGAGCCCTGCCCTCCTCCAGGCCGGGTGACCCCCCAGCTTTGCCATGTTCCACCTTGCTTCGTGCCTGGTGTTGGCAAACAAGGCGGATTCTTGGATTCCGGGCCGATTTAGGAGGATTTCTTTGCAATTTAGGCTATAAATGACTTTGGCCCTTACACAGCAAAGTTCCACAGAGATCCCTGCATAGTTTACAGTGTCTGGGAGAGGTGGAAATAAAATCAGAGATGATGGTAAAGCCAGAAGTTCTACTCAGAGCTCTCAAGTCCCAGGGTAGTACCCAACCACCAGGCTCTTGGGGCTTCTGAAACACATTAATTCCTTTACAGTAGAACCCATAAACCAAATGCAAACCAAATCTTGGGATTTTTGTTTAAAGTGCTCGGTCTTGGGCTTTGAATTCCCGCTGGGAGCAGAGACGAGCCAACATTTATTTTGGTCTTGGAGAAATCCAAGTCCTGAATGTTCCCCTTTTCCTCTGAAGTTTGGGTGGGGAAGAGGAAGAGCTCGGTTCTGGGAAGTATTTTCATAAAGAATAGCTACAGCCACACTCAAAACCTCAAATTATTTTATTGATGGGATTTCCTAATCCAGTGTTTTACCTCTTCACGGAGCATTGAGACGTGGAGCACAGACAAAGGTGATGGCAACAGCGGGACAGATCCCAGAGCTTCCAGCGCCTTTCCAGTTCTGCTCCACACATATTCCATTGTTTCATGGGCCTGTGCACAGTCCTAGGGTTAGTGGAATGTGCCTGAATGATGGTTGAGCACAGATGTAGGAAAGGACTGCCAAAAGCACTCCAAGAAAGGACATGGGACTGGCAATAAATGGAGCTGCATCAGCGGGAACGGAGGCTCCGAGCCCTGGAATCTCATTCCAGATTTCACATCCTCTGCGACTGGTGGGGATGGGGGACTGGGGAGAGGGGCAGGAAACTGGGGGGTTGCTGTCCCAGCCAGCTGGGGCTGGAGTCAGCAACACACAAAGAGCAAGTGGGAAGTGAGAAGAGACAAACTTGAAGGTGGTTCAGTGGTTTGTGTTGGAAAACACCAGTTTATGGTGCTGGGGGCTTGGCTGGGGGCACAGAGAGCTCCGGGCACAGAGAGCTCTGGCACAGAGAGTTCCAGGCACAGAGAACTCTGGGCACAGAGAACTCTGGGTGGGAGAACTGAGATTCCCAGGAGTCCACAGCTCAGCCAAACTCAGCCTGGAGAGGTGAAGCAGAACCAGCACAACTGTGAGATGAAATGCTCTCGCTCTTCACCATCAGCTGCCCACACTGAGGGCAGGGAGAAGGGCTTCTTATTCCCAACAACTCTCCTCTCAGGACTGGGGCCGTGCAGGGCTCTGGAAATGAGCTTTGGGAATCCAAGTGGCTGTGGAGGAAAAGCCCATTTGGTGATGGGAACAAAGTGATGAGGCTGAGCCCAGAATCCCTCTGGTTGCCAGTTAAAACCACTCTCTGATTTCCCTGAGGTTCTTCCAAAGGCCCCAGCTGAGATTCCCAGCCCTGGGGGCCAGAGGAGCTGCCAGAGGAGCTCAGGGCACCAGCCTGCAAGGCTCCAACCCTGCCCAGCCCATCTGGGGGGCAAGAGGAGAGTCTGGGCTTCCCCTCCGTGCCACGGGCTGTGCAGGGAGCCCACAAAGCTCTCCCCTCCCACCCAGACTGCAGACAGAGCCAGGAGGGGCCATAAAGCTCAAGGTGTGTGATTTTTATGCAAACATTTATTTAGATGCCGGTTCTTTGGTCTCTCCCAGACTCTGAACCTGGGGCACGTTTGCCGTGAGCAAACCTTGACGTTTCCTTGAAAACCCTCCTCAATCCTGGGGCACTCAGGGCTGAGGGAGGGAGCTCAGGAATAACAGGGATAGAAAAACGAGGGGKTTTATCGGGCACGGCAGYGCCCATTGACCAGGGGCTCCCATAAAAGCACCGCTGACCTTCCTTTGCTTGTGCAAATCTCGTCTGAGGAGCTGCAACACCTCAGGGCTCCTGTCCCGGGTTACACAAAAGCACTTTCTCTTTTAATGTTGGCGGGGAGGAGGATCCGAGGGCTGGGCAAGGAAGGTCCCAGGGCTGGGAAAAGAAAGACCCAGGGCTGGGCAAGGAAAGAACACAC
>NW_021938808.1:378361-380438 GCF_001715985.3 Manacus vitellinus
TTCTCCCAACTGGCCTTTTCCTGATGGGATTCACGAACCCAGAAATATTTTCCTCTCCCTCCTCTGCTGCTCTTCAGGTGACAGTGACCATCCCAGCGACCTCAGCCGTTTATACCCACAGATATCCTGACTGTCGTGGCTGCGGATGGAGCTGGAGGGCAACCCTGGGAGCCCCAAATCCCACAGGGTCCTGGGAACTGCCTGGTTTTAGGCAGGGGAAGACAAGCACCACCGGGATTTTCTTACCCTTCTCCGTGCTAAAAACCCCCATAATCTCACAACAACCAACGTACTGATGCCCACATGTTTTTCTTCAGTAGGTAATCCCATTCCTGTGGCTGTAGAGAGACTTTATTCGTTAAAAGCAAGGGAGTGTATCCTCAAATGAAATCGTGATTAATAATAATAATAAAAAAATAATTTAGTCTTGGGTGTTTAGTGAAAACAAACAAACAAACAAACCAACAGGCACTGCAAAAATTCTGTCGGGCTTCAGATTGCTGATGGACACTGGAGACACTTTCAAGGTTTCTCTTTTTAGGTTAAATTGTGTTTTCGAAGTGTTTTTTTCCCCCTCCCGCTCCCGGCGGGTCGGGCGCGGCACCTCCCTCGGGGTGACGGGGGTGGCGGGACCAAAAAAATCGGGTTTTCCCCCCTCATTTCCCCGCCACGCTCTGGTTTCTCCGGAGGAATCGCCTCTTCCTCGCGGGTTTTTTGCGCTCAAAGCGGTGCCGAGGAGGGGGACGGGGGCTGAGGGATGAGGGGGAATGAGAAGGGGCAGCCTCGGCTTTCCGGGCCTTCCTTTATCGCCCTTTAAAGAAGAGAGAAAAAAAATAAATAAAGATAAACCCGAAACGTTTCTTCGTCAGAATAAAGGCGAAACGGCGCTTGAAATGGGTTGAAAAGAGCCCCCTTTCTTTTTCCTCCGGCTTTTGGTTGCGACAGAAACTCGCGGCCGGATCTGTAATGCGGATATTTGCCGGTCCTCCCGCGGACATTAACATTCCGCACACGGTTCCCTGCAGCAGGGACGAGATGGGTTCGGGTGGGAATCAACGAAACCCCATCAGGAAACCGCGACCGTATTAAATTCCAGCTCGGAAAATTGAAGTATTTCTCACTAGGACACTTAAGTTCTGTAGATGGGAGCAAAAAAAAAAAACAAACCATCGAGAAGGCGCTTTAGTTCTTGTTCGGGGAATATTTTGTCCCGGTGGCGCTTCCAGAGTGGAGCGAGACCCATCAACGGCGAGGCTGCTGCAAACAATAAACCTGTTCCATGGGTTTTCGGTTTTTTTTTTAAAAAAAATCTTTCATTTTATGAAAAGCAATTAAGTCATCTAGCAGAGAAAAGAAAGCGTTGGCTCCGGTGGAAAATTAATCCTATTTTACCTTTTTGCGCGGCGGGTAACACCGATATGTCGAGGAGGCATTACCCTGGCAGGGCTGGAGAGGAACGAATTTAATTTTGAATTTATTGGGTGTAACTACAACGGGGAGTTTTCCTATTTTGTTTACAGGTCTAAAATTACAAGGTGACGTAGAGCAGCTCGCACACTGAGAGTTCACGTCTTTTTAGAGCTCGAAAAAAAATAACAGTAATAAAAAAATCGAAAGGAAAGAGAGGGAGAGAGGCAGAGCTCCCTTTTTTATGTGCAAAATGAAATATTGTGCCGTAATTTTGGGGCTGGAATTAAGAAGCAGATGGAGCGAGGAGGTAAAAAAATGTACCTTTGATTGTGCTGGAGGAGAGGCAGGGAAAGACAGAGCAGTCTGAGGTCCCCGTTAATGACATCCCGGCAAGATGCTTGTAAGACCCAAGAATGTTTACAGCGCGGGCTCAAGTTCAATGACAAAATCCTTTGAAGGGGAAAGGGGAGGAAAAGAGGGGGGAAGAAAAAAAAGCATCCCAGACACTTTGTGCAGTGGGCATGAACTTGAACAAAGGGAAGGAGTCAAAGGCTGGGAAGGGGGAGGCGGGAAGGAAGGGAAGGGCTCGCAGAGGTGTTCCCAACGCGCCTCTTGCTGCCTGGCTGCGGGCTGTAGGTGCGTTTGGGGGTGGTTTAGTTTGTTTGGG
>NW_021938808.1:381253-382933 GCF_001715985.3 Manacus vitellinus
GGAGCCTTCACCTGGCCCGGCGCCCCCCGGCAGCGGCTCCTTCCCGGCGTTTTACGAGGATGTCGGGCCTTTCTCGCCCTTTGCTGGGGCCGCCGTGTAAAGGTTTTACAGCTCCCCCCGAGACTCTCCTCCTCCCCTTCCCATCTGCATTTTCCGCTTCGGACCCGGGGCCGGAGCCGAGGGCAGGGGCTGGGGGCGGGGGTGTCCTGTCTCTCCCAGTTCCAGCCCAGTTTCCCACTGGGTGAGGATCCCGACCGGGCCGGGGGTGGCCGGGGCTTTCCAGGCGTTCCTGTGCGGGCTTGGGGACATCGGGGAAAGATCCCCAGGTGGAAGGGGAAAAAAAGGATGGGGAAAAGAAACGTCTCGGGGGGGAGGGTTTGGGAGGAGGGTCCCTTTCCAAACCCCGAAATCCAACCGGATTTATTTTATTTTCTTGGCTTATTCGCCTTTCTCTGGGGGACGTCCGAGGGTTTTCCTCCCACCGGGTGACTCCTCCTCTGCTCTGCTTTGGGTACGAACGCACGGGAATTGGGGCGAGAAAGCCCATTATTGGTAACATTATCGGTAACGCAGCTCCCGGGCCCGGAGCGCCCCTTTTCCTCCTCTTTTTATTTTTTTAGGGAATTTTTTGTGCCGTCGGGGGTCGCGGAGGCTCCCCCCGGGTGGGAGGGGTTTTTTGTGTATGCCCCGCCTCCTGTGTGACGTCACCGGTAACAGCGCCCCGCCATTGGCTGTTCTCCTCCCTGGACTTCTGACGTCACACGTGACGTCACTCGGAGAAGAGTTCGGCACCTCCGCAAAGCTCGGGGAGAAAATATCTGGGGAAAAGTGGGGGAAAAGGGAAAAATACCCAGGGATAACGCACCGGCTCCGCTCCAGGCCCCACCGGGAACCCGGAGCCGCCCCAGGGCTGAAATCCTCAATAAATATTTTATTAAACGACAAACTGTTTGAAATTATCGTTATTTAGGGCAAAAAAAAAGCTTCGAATTTCGAAAAAAAGAGGGAAGAGGCAGGGGAAAAACGGTAATTTTTTTTTGGTCGTGGTAGAGGCGTTTGGGAGTTTATTCGCATTTTGAGTGGTGTTTTTTTTGGGGGGGGAGTTTCAGGCAGGTTTGAACGCCACGGGGACTCTGCGAGCCGAGATATTAAACAAAGAAATCGTGTAGGTGGACTCGGCGCTTCCCCGAGCCGTGAATCAGCCGAAAAGAGCAGAGAAAAACCGCACGTTCGAGCGTATTTAATTTCACCCCATTTATTCCGCTGAAAAGGATGAGGACACTTCTTAATATTAACCAGGATCATTTAGTGTTACACGGGGATTATCTCAGCGCATGCTACCGAGTGAATCGCTATAATTCTGGATTAGTAGAAGGAAAAACCTGTGTACAAATACACGGATTTTAAGCACAAACGAAAGCGCGTTCGGAATTGTAGGCATGGCGTTTACCTGTATCAAAATATAGCCACGAGCATAGATATTTGCGGGTACATGGAACACGTGTATATACACCTTCATCCGAGTACATATTTATATCCACACAGCCAGGACTATATCGAATGCAGACGTGCAGACACGGAGCCGGGGATAGAGGAACTCACCAACACAAATATCGCGTGTGATAAGAGGTAAAATAACGCTAAATATCGGCGTGGGCATATGTATATTTTATATATAAC
>NW_021938808.1:389188-392207 GCF_001715985.3 Manacus vitellinus
GGGGAAAAAAAAATATTGGAACTACTTAAAGACTTCACGTTTGGAAATAATCAATTGTTGGAAAATTGAATTCTGGGTCTGGAAGGGAGCCCAGCTTTTTGGTTTCTGATTCTGGCAATATTTCGGGGAAGGGAAAAAAAATCAAATAAAGGCAAACATTTTGATCTTTTCTTTTTCTTTTTCTTTTTTCTTTCTCTCCCTTCCCCACCGGCCCCTCCTTTCCCACCCCACAGGCAGCCCCGGAAGCCCGGGGGACGTAGGTGCGAATATTTCTCTCCCCGATGCCTGGAGGGGCAGAATCTGCGCTTTACAGCGCGTTTCTGGTGGATCCTTTGAACAGATCAGCTGGCATGGGAACAGAGAGCCCGCCCTGGCTTCTCTCCGCTCTTTTTATCCCCTCTCTGCCGAAGCCCCGGCGCCGCAATCACTTCAGCGCCCTTCTGACCCTCCCTCCCCCCTTTTCGGGGTGAAATGTGGGGTGATTTCAGCCTCGGGGGGTTTTGTTTAACCGGTTCTCGCCGTCCCCGCACCTTCCTGGTTTTCCCTTCGCTCCCCAGGCTGGACTGGAGGCTCCTTCCTTCCCTTTTCCTGCCTTTTTGAGGAACCAGAGGAGCTGAGCTCTGCTGCCGTGCTGCTCCTGGGCTGTCCGACCTGAAACCCCCGGTCTGGTTCCTCCTTCCCCTTCCCAAAAATGGACCATGAGGTCCCTTGGTGGCTCCTCGAAGTGGTGCCCTCTGCTCCCAGCTCCAACCCCCCTGGAAAATGCCCCCCCCGAACCCCCTGCCCACCTCCTGCATCCTCCCCTCCAGCCCCAGCTCCCCCCAGCCCAGGGAGGCTGAAACCCCAAAGGGGACCAACCCTGACCCCTCTCCTGCCTCCGGGAGGGGAAAAGTGTGCTGGGAAAAGTGTGCTGGGAAAAGTGTGCTGGGAAAAGTGTGCTGGGAGTCAGGGGTGGTTTTACCCACGGGGGGGGGGAGAAGCCTGGAGGGGATGAGGCCTGGGTGCAGAGAAATGCTCCTGCCTGGGAGCAGAGAGACAAAGTACAAGTGTGTTATAATTCCTGTTTGTGTTCTATCTCTCTGTCTGCCCCAGACAGAGACATCTGTGCCTCCTCCACCTGGGAGCAGCCCTGGGAATGCAGCTGGGGGTCCCTGCTTGCCTTGCTCCGGGTAAAACACAGCCCTTCAAACTCTCTCTCTGTAGATCTGGCAAAATGTGAATGTCTGCCCATCCCTGCCCATGCACTGTGCCCTGGGCTGTGCCTCCATCCATCCCTCCATCCATCCCTCCATCCATCCCTCCATCCATCCCTCCATCCCTCCATCCCTCCATCCCTCCATCCCTCCCTCCCTTTGGGAGCAGCCCCTTCCCCTGGGCACGTTTCCCCTCCAGCAGTGCTCGGTCCCTGCACGGCCCGGGGCTGGCTCTGTGTTCCCCCAGCTCCTGCTCAGCCAGAGCAATTCCTTTCAGCTGCTGTGGGAGAAAAGGGGAGTTGCTTCAGGCTTGGTTTTTAAGCCCTTCTTCTGATGTTTCATTCCTTGGGGGCCGTGGGGATCCTTCGTGCTTCCCGGGGGGACCCTTTGCTCTTCCCGGGGGGATCCTTTGCTCTTCCCATGGGGACCCTTTGCTCTTCCCAGCTGTTCCCGGCGCTGCTGGAACCTGGAGCTGGCTCTGGGTGGTGCCTGAGGGGGCACAGCACGGAGGGGCTGGAGGGGAGACACGGTTTGGGTGGGATCAGGGGGATTTTGAGGCCTGTTATCAAAACTGTTCCGTGCAGGAGGTGGATCTGGGGGTACCCAGCCAGGACAGGAGCAGCTCTCCCGTACCAGGCTGGCTGGTACCCGGGGCATGGGGCATCCTGGAGGTGGGAACCAGAGGAATTCTCTTCCCTGGGAGTACAAACTCATAGGGGAGACCACAAGCTGCACTGTGTCCCTGCTCCAGCACGGCTCTGCTGCTCTGGATGGATTGTTGCTCTCTTTTCTGGTCTCTCTGCTGGATCAGAGATTTCTCCCGAGGGTAGAATTTCCAGGCTGAGCCACGGATACCACATTCCCACCAGGCCTAACTCACTGCCTGGCACAATTCCACGCTCAGAGAACCCTCACTGGGCTCAGCAGGACGGGTCATAAATCACAGCAGGACAAGCAAAGGCTGCTCCTGGTGCCAGGCTGGGCACAGGGGTGCTCAGGGCAGCAGGACAGTGACTGAGACCTCCAGGCCTCCCGTGCCATGGGAATTTTGCTTCCTGCTATTTATGGCAAAACATCCCCAGGTCTTTGGGATATTTTTCAGTACAGGTAAAGTATTGGGGTGTGAATATCCTCAGTGCAGCCACACTATGGAAATGCCCCCTGGAGGTGTCTGAAGTGCAGCATTCCTGCTTTTCCAGCTAAATATCCTGTGTTTCTCTCCTGTGCTGCAGGGACACGTCTGTGTATCCCAAAAAAACCCGGCCAAGTGCTTCATCCCGGCTTCTTCTGCCTTCCAGAGCCTGGTGGTGGATCCATAACTCCTAAAAGGAGTTCCCTGCAGGCACAGGCATTGCACAGGCACAGCAGAGACCGTGGCAAGAGTGCTGGGAGATTTTGGGATTCACGGGTTGCCAGGACAAACACTGGGAGACCATCCATGCCCTGCCCTCCCCACTGGCACTGGCACTGGCACTGCTCCTGCCAGGCCAGGCCTTGGGAGGGCTCTCCTGCCTTCCCTGCCCACTGCACTGTGGCTTGGGGTGATTCCCAGTGGGAACACATGGATGCACATGGAAAGGCACCGAGAATCCCTCCTGGAGCATCCCAAAGCTCTGGGGTGGTCTGGGCTGTGGCATCCCGGGGGACAGGGAGAGACATCCCCATCCCTGTGGGCTTTAGTGCGTTTTTACACATTTCTAATCACTCCCTAATCCAAGGCTTGAGGGCAGGGGCTCCTCCCTGTCCCTCCTCCGCCCTTGGATCCAGCTGGAGATCCCAGAGTGAGGTGGGAAGAGCAGCAGGGAAGGACCGAGAACAGGACACAA
>NW_021938808.1:393023-401287 GCF_001715985.3 Manacus vitellinus
TAGTGCCGAGAGCCAGTGGGTGAGTGAGTGAACTGTTTGTTTACGAGAAGCGCCAGACTCCATCAAATCCCACGCGTGGGTACAATGCCGGGATTGTCGCTTTACGAGAGGGACAGGCTGCTTTGTGTTCTGCTTCCAGGAGCGCGATTCCAGCCTTTTCCAAAGGGCCGGACACGCGGAGAGCACATTCCCCGACCCCGGCGACCGCGGTGGCTTTTCCTCCCCTTCGTTCCCACTCCAGGAGGGAGAATTTGGGCTCCTGGCCCGGCCCGGCGGGTTTTGGGGGCCAGCGGGGATTTCTGAGGTCCGAAGAGAGAGAAGGTTCAAAATCCCGCGGGTTTCACACCGGGAGAAGCCGGACCAGGAGCTCGGGTGGGAATGGCAGGAGAAGGAGTTCTTGGTGCAGAAAGAACTTTTGCAGGGCTGAAGAAATCGCGTCTGGACAGTTGCAGTGAAAGAAAAATGCGGTTGTGGCTGCCTGTCCACCTGATAAATAAATCCGGCCAGGGAATCCGAGTCGGTCGAGGCAGAGAATTCCCATTTCCATCCCCTCCGAGCGGGATAAAGGGTTTGATATTCTCTGCTCTGACATCCTCGCGTTCAATAAGGACCGTGGTCGAGCAGCGAGGACTTTGCAAGGCTGAAATCTCCTGTCATTGCGAACATCAACTCCACGAGCCTTTTCCACTCGTTTTCTCTAAAAATTCCCCCGAATTCCCTGTGCTGGATAACAAACCCCTCAGGCGAGGCGTGTTGCAAGCCAGGCAGAGCCATTACAACGGGGAGATCTCCAGAAATCTTTATTTTCTTTCTTCGTTTTCTTTCTTTTTTGCCCGAACACCTTTTTGGGTCGGTACAGGATCAAAACACCGGCCCAGAGCCCCCCCGAGCCTGTTCCTCGCCCACGTCCCTCTCCCTGCACTTGCTGCTTTTCCCGGTGCTCGGGACCCGGAGCAAAGCCCGGAGCTTCCCACGGGGGCAAACCCAGGGAGAAATCATAATTAACACCTTCCTTCTACAATCCAGACCCGATATCCCCTCGCGAGCCTCCCCGAGAGGTTTAAATATCAAAAGCGCATTTATCGATATATTATGTTAATAAATGTACAAAGAAATATTAGCGTCGATAATTTAGTATTTTTATTTATACAGTGACAACCGTACTGATAAATGTTATAATACTAACGCATTATTTGTATTAAAATATTAAGAATGAACAAAATATCATCCCGAAGACCTTTTTATTTAATACCTGTATATGGATATATCCAAAGGAACGTGTGGAAAGGCTCTGCCAGGGCAGCAAATTCTGGAAGCACCGAGTAACTAAAGTCACAAATATTCCTTTTCCCTGTGGCAGTTCACGCAGGGGACAGGAAAAGTTTATTTCCATCCCTTCCATTGGTTTATCAGTCCGTGCCAAACCGCAAAAAGAAACCCCCAAACCCTCGAATAACCACCCAACGACAACCACAACGAGAAAACCGCCCCAAACTCCGCCGACAAAGCCCCGAGATAACACTTGAAAACAGAGAAATCATTATAAATTATTTTTTTTTTCCCTTAGCCCCTGCGCTGCCCGGATTCCCGAAGGGAGAGGAGATTTTTCCTTCCTCCCTGTAATAACCCAGCGTTACCTGGTGGGTTTTTTTTAGCTGTCCCGGGAAAAGGGATGATTTTTCCTCTCCCGTTCTGCTGTCACCGATTTTGAGGCTCCCCTCTGGGGGTGCCCCGGCCCCCCAAAAAGCCTCCCCGGGGCGGGAGGGGCGCTCGGAGGCGGGGAAGTGCCGCCGATAACCGGCTCCTCTCCTCCCCCCGCGCTGACAAAGGCATCGAGTTCCCACCCGCGAAGGAACTGCTCCCTTTTACCTCCATTATTCTATTTATTAATGTTGAGCCAAGGCTGGAGGAGCCCCCAAAATGCCCCCAATCGGTTGTAGCCGCCGATTTCAGGAGAGGTTTGTCGGCGAACACCTCCGCGGCTGAATTGTGTCTTATTTCGCTTTCGTTTTCTTCTCTTTTCCTTCTTCCCGGCAGATTTATCCCGTGGGGTCCGGGGGTCCTTGAGATGAACGGGACAGACCCTCGGCTCCGCTTGGAAAAACCCCGAATTGTCCCTCTGGAATCACTCGTGTCCTCCTGAAAGGGAATAACGCGGCTTTCAGCGACCTTTCCCAAGATATTTACACCTTTTCACACCCTGATTTCCAGGCGATCTCCACGGCTTCTTGTCCTCCAGCGAGGAGAATCCATTTTCTTCCCTAATAATCAAATAACAGGGAGGTAAAAAAATGACTCAGGTTCCGACAGAATCATCAGCTGGAAATTAAATCGCACGTGCAGAGTGTTGGGAAAGTTGTGTACAGAGTCGATATTTGTTTTTCTAGCGTTTATCCCTGTCTGCAACCGGAGTTATTTTTCCTTGTTCCCACTGTCAGGAATATTTCTCCTGCCCAGAATTCCCTCAGAGGCGGCTCCGTGCGCCTTCACACCGGGTGGTTTTGCGCCTTTTGGGGTCTTCAGACCGTTATTTCCACTCGAGAAATGTCCATTTTCAGAATTCTGATTTTTTTTAGGTTTTCAGGCGTTCTCAAAAGCCCGGATATTGAACCCCCGGTGCCAACGTTTCCAGAGGAGCCGAGGGTTTGGTGTGTCCGGGCACAACCCCCCGAGCTGGTCCCATCTCCCCGCAGGGACATCGCCCGGGGCAGCCCGAGGAACCCCCCGGAGCATTTTGGGGCTCTCAGATCAAATTCTGCCTTCTTATTTCAGTCCAGTCCCTGCTGCTGGTTGGGGAATAACTCAGATTTCCAAAGCCTGATCCAGGGAAAGGAAAGATTCCCCGTGCCAGGGTTACTCACTGGCACTCTGGGAAACCCTCCAGGAGTCACTCTCGGTCCTTCCCGGTGACAAATGTCCTTCCAGCATCGCCCACAGAGTCACCCTCGGGCATTCCCGGGGACAAATGTCCTTCCAGCATCGCCCACAGAGTCACCCTCGGGCATTCCCGGGGACAAATGTCCTTCCAACATCGCCCACAGAGTCACCCTCGGTCCTTCCCGGGGACAAATGTCCTTCCAGCATCGCCCACAGAGTCACCCTCGGGCATTCCCGGGGACAAATGTCCTTCCAGCATCGCCCACCCCGCTTTGGTTGGGGCACAAACAGGCTCCTGCCCACCCCCCCAGCAGGAGGCTGTACCTGGCCGGGCCCTTCCCTTCCCATTTCCCAGATAATCCACATTTCCCAACGCCTTTACACCCCCCGGCAGAGGCAGACACGGGTTCTCCCCCCTCGTGCAGCGTCGTGGTGCTTTGAGACCCCTAAAAATCCAATTTCTGAGTCCAAGCCCCCCTCCCACAACCCCAGTGTGAGAGGGGTTTTCCCAAACACAACACAAGACTCAATACAGAGGGAAGGGAATTATATTACAATTATTACACAAATAAATATTGCAATACATTATATACACAATCCTAACTATCTCTCCTATGATAAAGCAGTATTTACATTGCATCAAACCTCTTCTCCCTCCAATAAAAGCCCAGAAGGGAAGAAGGAAAGGTCCTTTCCACTCTCAGGGCAGCAGTGTCTCTGTTCTTCCATGCAGCAATCGTGGTTGGATTGTTGGAGCTGGAATCCCTCTCTCTATTACACACAAGGGGGTCTCCTCTCACCCCTCTTTTTCCCCCCCACCAGCATGTTCCCCACACCAGAGCCCTCTCCAGGCACTGCTGGTTCCCAAGGAACGTTCCCTTCCCTCCCTCGTCCTGTCCAACCCTCCTGCTGACTCTGCTGTCCCACAGACCCGGGCAGGGCTGGAGCCCCTGAGCAGTGCCAGGGCCCACAGATGCTGTTGGGAGCACTGGTTCCAGCCGTGGGATTGCCTGGAATCCCCTGTTTCTGCCCCCCTGTTCACACAGGGGGTGTGACTCTGCCATCAGCACCTTCATATCCTCCATCCCTCACCCAGCACGGGTCAGAAATGCCACCAGTTGATGTTTAAGGGAAGAGATGAAGAAGTAAATATTACTTCCTCCTGGTTGCTTTATTTCCTTTATATATATATATATATATACTTTAATTATCTCTTTTCACTCAGATGTTTTCCTCAGACCGTCTCCTGAAGGTAAAGGGATTTTATCTTGGGTGTTCTAAAAACCATCTCTACTGTCTCCTCCTTATACCTACACCTCCTGGATTTAACAGCCCAGGATTTCAGCCCCAGGGTCTCTCCTGGCTCTGCTGTGTGGAGGGAAATGCAGAATAATTCCAGCAGAGAGGAGTCAGAGCACTGCACCAGCTCCAGCCCTCCCCGGCTCTGCCAGGATATAAATCTTCAGATATATGTTGTAGTGAAAGATGCTGCCCCAGAGGCACTGGAACTAATTAAGATCCCAATCCCACGTTCCCAGCAGAGGGGATGTGCCCTGGGAGCAGCACCAGCTCCTCCACACAGCCCAGCAGGGACTTGCACCTTTATCCCAGCTGGAATTACAGCCCCCGAAAGGTGCTGAGCGAATGTTTTGGCTCCTGAGCCGTGTTCAGCCACTGTTATCCTGGGTTTGCTCCTGCTCTTCCCTGTCCCCAGCTGGGGGTGGGAGTGGGGGGTGTTTCCTGCTGCCACACTCGTGTTTTCATTTGTTCTGTGGGTGTTTATCCCGAGAATTCCACCCTGATCCTGCAGCAGGTGACCCACGAGCTTGTGCTGGCCCACAGCTGCTCCTGGCTGTGATAGAACTGGGTTAAAATTGTGTTAATTCACGATTATTTGGAGGGTGGAGGAGGACTGACCATCAGCAGCTCCTCCCTGGCAGCTCAGCTGTGTCAGAAGGGCTTCTCTGCACCCCCAAGGCACCAAAACTCTCCCGTTTCTTCCAGGGAAGCAGCAAAAATGGAAGCTGAGTCTTGCTGTCCCACCAGCCCTTGAAATGAAGCTTTCAGAGGATGGATATTATCCACAGCAGCTGGAGAGCAGTCTGAGTGGGAAGTGATGCAGTTTTCACCTGCAGACAAACCCTTTAAGCTCATTTTGCACAGTTGTGTTGTCGCAGAGGGGACTGGGCACCACTGAACCCCCAAATACCCCCCAGCCTGCCCCTTTCTCAGGGCCTTCAGCCGACTGTGCTGCTGCCCAGAGCAGTTCTGGCTCGGGATCCCCTCACCCTGCCCAGCTGGTATTGATAGAACTCGTCAGCCAGACGTGGTTCTGAAAACACACCAGCAATAAATGCCAGCGGGAGCTGCGAGAGCACCAAATACGAGGGAGGGAACAGTGATAATAAACCTGCTCCAGAGAGGAGCAGAACAAAGCAGCACCCAGACCTGAGAGCCTTCCAGGCAGGGGCATCTGCTGCAATTGCTTCCAAAATATTCCCCTTCGGAGTGGGTGGAATGAAGGAGGTCTGGGGGTTTCTCCTGGAGGAGATAATTTGGGAGATGATCAGGGGAATCAAGGTGTTGGTGTTTGGACACAAAGGAGGTTTGGGGGTTTCTCCTCCAGGAGATAATTTGGGAGATGATCAGGGGAATCAAGGTGATGGTGTTTGGACACAAAGGAGGTTTGGGGGTTTCTCCTGGAGGAGATAATTTGGGAGATGATCAGGGGAATCGAGGTGTTGGTGTTTGGACACAAAGGAGGTTTGGGGGTTTCTCCTCCAGGAGATAATTTGGGAGATAATCAGGGGAATCAAGGTGTTGGTGTTTGGACACAAAGGTGTCTCTGAGCTGTTTGCAGCTCCTCAACTCCCCGGCTTGAGCAGCACCGAGGTGGGGGAGGATGTCTCAGTGCTTTATAATAGATGAATTAATATAATAATTAATAATAATGAATGATTGAATGTCCTGTTCTTCAGGACCTCCCCCATGGAAACACCCTTTCCCCTCCCTTTCCTGCAGCTCCTCTTTCCCAGCTCCTGTTTCCCAATGAAAAATCGGGTTCAGCCTCCTCCTGCCAGTTGGATTTTGGAGTGGGAAGGGCTGGAAAAGCTCTGCCCCCCCTGCTCTGCCCCCCGGGAGGAGCAGCAGGGACAGGAGCAGATCCTGTCAAACATTCCTGCCCGGCCCAGGGAAGGGAGGACACACGGACCTGGGCCTGCCCTCAGCTGAAGGGCAGCACCAAAACTTCATTTTCTTTCTGATTAACTCCCAGATGAAGCAATTTGAAAATGGAAGGCGAGTGATTCTGCTGAGTGACACTAATTTCGGTCGGATTCATTTTACGGTGTTGTAAAAACAATTTCGTGCCTGGCACCCTCCAGAACCCTCTCGCTGCTCAGTGACCAGCACAGCCACTGAGACGAGGCTGACCCAGCCTGTTAGAGCAGAAACTCAGCGAAAATGGGCTTTGCAGCCAGGCCAGGAGGACAGCAGCTTTTTTTTTATTAATTTAATGTAAGCTTGGCTGCTTTCCCTCGGCTCAAAGAAGAAGGTGAGGTCGCTCTAATCATTTTTCTCACAGCTTTTTCAGGGGTCTGATTCTCGTTCGGGCACTTCATGGCATTAATCTGGTTTTTCAGAGGCATTAACAATCTCTAGGATTATGTNGAGGACAGCAGCTTTTTTTTTTTTATTAATTTAAGGTAAGCTTTGCTGCTTTCCCTCGGCTCAAAGAGGAAGGTGAGGTCGCTCTAATCATTTTTCTCACAGCTTTTTCAGGGGTCTGATTCTCGTCCGGGCACTTCATGGCATTAATCTGGTTTTTCAGAGGCATTAACAATCTCTAGGATTATGTTTTAGGGGCTTTTGAAGAGCTAAACTTTTGGAACAGCTCGGGGGGGGGGGGATTTTTAAGCCTTCAGTAATTATGGAGCAGTCAGAAACGTCCAGCTTTGTTTTAAGATGTTAAATCAAAGTGAATTCCCAGTGCAGTTACTCCCAGGGATTCCCCTCCTGTCCTTACTCAGCGGTCAGGGCTGCACAGGCCACACTGAAGAACCTCCAAAAATCCAGTTATTTGGAAAGCAGACGCTCTGATTTGCTGTTTCCTGCCCACATTTACAAATCCAACCCTTCTAACACCTGCTCTGATCTCGCTGTTCAACCACCAAATACATCAATCCATTAGTTTAATACCCTTTTCCTCATTCCAGGGTGACACAGGACAAGGGAGAACTGCCCAGCTCAGCAACTTCCCTTTGCAGACACAGATCCTCCTTTATCGAGGTTCTGCTCTTGGAACAAACGACTCAGGAAAATAATGGCTCTGTGGAAATCACTTTTCCAGAGTGGGGGGGTGAGAGGTGATGGATTCACCCCCACAGCACCACGAAGGTTCCCCATCCACGCTGGGATAAGCAGGGAAAGGCTGGAGAAACGAATATTCCGGGATGTCCCCCTTGATGCAGAGCCAGGAGGAGCTATGTACATTTATTATTTTTATTATGTTGTTACTATTAATAACATTCATAATGTATATTTGTTATAAAAGCAGCATTTTTAAAATGTGATTCCCCAGAAGGAATTCCAAGTGCTGGACTCCCAGCTGGCACAACCAGCACCCAAACCCGAGGGTGGAGTCGGGCAGGACGAGCCCCTGGATTCTGTTGCTTCTGTTTGAGAGCAGCTGCTTCTCCCACCACCCCCAGGCTGCAGAACAGACTCTTTGGAAGAGGCTGGAACCACGGGAGGAAGGAAAACAGGACCTTCCCCGGGACTCTCCTCCCATCAACCCTGTGCTGGGACCACGGAACAACTCCCAGAACAACTCCCAGAACATCCTGACCCTCCTCTGCCTGGCAGGAGATTCGTCCTGCAGTGCCCCCAGTAAGGACACGATGGTCACAGCCCAAGGCAGGTCCCTCCTTGCCAAGGCTCTCCCTGCCAAACGTGGCTCTTCTTCAGCCCACAAATCACCCGGGAGGCAGATTTCATACGCTCAACGTTGCTGATGGATCGTCTCACCCGCCTGCAAATCGATTCCCCTCCGGGCAGCCTTCAATCCTTCGCTCCTAAATCACCTCCGAGTGAAAATGAGGAGCATTTGGGTGCCTCTCCTTCACATCTGTGACCAGCCCACAGTGCTGAGTCAGAAAATCAGCTGCTGAGTAACTCCCCCCCCTCCTTCCTGCGGGGTGGAGCCAGCCCTGGCAGTGCCCCATTTTTCATGGAGTGCAGGCCACTGTTTGTGGAAGGTGAGAGTTCTTGGGCTGATGGATGTTTCCTCCCGGCCTTGCCTCCTCCTCTTACTTTGTCTGCAGATTTATTTGCAGCTTCAGCTGTTTGTGACCAAGGCCACGCTGGGCTGTCTGTGTTTGATATTCAGC
>NW_021938808.1:402212-403455 GCF_001715985.3 Manacus vitellinus
ATAATAATAATAATAATAATAATAATAATAATAACAATCCTTACAAAAACCCCAGTAAATATGTGATCATGTGGCAGGATCAAGGAGAGAACAAACTCCCCTCCCCGGAGTTTTCTTCCCAGTTTTGGGGTCTGTTGCTCACCTGGGTCCCTTCCCTTGATTTTTCCAACAGCAGAACACGCAGGGAATTGTGGAACCACAGAGGGATGTTTGAGAACTTAGTCAAGCAAACGAAGGTGCCCAAGGACAGGCAAACACCACCCCCTCTGGGAGCACCTCAGGGATGTTCTTTCTTTTTTCCCTCTCCCCTCCCAGAGTGTTTTTGCCTGGCAGAATTAACTCTGGTCTTGGTTAATGGAATAATTTGCCAGCTGCACGAATACATTACCCTGCAGATGAAGGACCAAGCTGCAGGGTTGGGAAGGTGTCACTCCCCTCCCCTCCTGCCCCCACCACCCCGGTCACACTGCACCGTGTACAAAGCATCTTAATTAAGCACAGGAGATTTAATGGCACTAAATATGATCAGCCCTGCACTGATCCCATTACTCTAAAGAACCCAATAAATGAGGCTCAACAGTTTCAATCTCGCTGGGCTGCAATCTCATCAGCATTCCAATTCCATCACTCCCGAGGAATCAGCACTTTCAATGGAAGATAACCCTCTTTCCAAGTCAGGTCCCATTCTCCAACCCCTTATTAGTTGACTTAATTCCGTGCTGGAATGATCCAGAACTGCCCGGCAGAACCTTTCCCAGCCAGCAGCTGAGCCACCACTGCTCTTCACAAAGAAGTAAAACAGATTATTTTACCATTTAGGACCTTTTTTTTCTTTTTTTCTCCCTCCTTCCAAAATTTCTTTTTCTTATAACTGTCTGTGTGTATTTCACGATAATGCTTCGTGAGAAATAGAACCAGAATAAAATAGAGATTTAGTTAAGTGTGTGTGTGTATATATATATATATATATATGGGGGGGGGAAATTCTCCCCTGTGAGGGCAGTGAGGGGCTGGGATGGATTTCCCGGGGAAGCTGTGGCTGCCCCACCCCTGGAAGTGTCCAAGGCCAGGCTGGAGCAACCTGGGCTGGTGGGAGGTGTCCCTGCCCATGGCAGGGGATGGCACTGGATGGGCTTTGAAGTCCTTTCCATCTCAGTGCAAACAAATTTATCCCATAAAACACAGCGTGTCCAACAATAAATCAAAGGAACTTAAGGTTTTGCTCCTCAATATATAGAATTAT
>NW_021938808.1:407230-408419 GCF_001715985.3 Manacus vitellinus
CCCGTGGATATTTCCGAGGATTCCTGGAACAGAGCTCTGAGTAATGCTTTGTTTGGGTTGGGAACAGAGCCACTCACAGTGGTTCTGCCTGTTCTTCTCTCGAGGCACGGCTCCAGAAAACGCTGGCAGGAGCTCACAGGATTACATTTTGACTCCTTGCCTGACTTCAGTCATTATGAGGGAAATGTGTGCAATGAGCACGAGCCGGATTGAACTTCGGGGAGAGAGGAGACTCTCAAGGAGCAAGTGTTAGAACAACAGGGGCCACTCTGGGGCCAGTAAAGGCTCTGATTGATGGCTGGTGGCACGTCCCAGCTCCACGGGATCCGTGGGGGAACTCCAGGACCAGGATCCATGGGGGAACTCCAGGAGCAGCTGCCAAGCTGTGCAGAAGGAGCCCCACGGACAGCAGAGCTTTTGTTTGCCAAGCGATGGGTTAAGACGATGCTGTGACCCCCCCGTGCAAATGGGAGCTCGGTGGTTCTTTAGGAGGGTCAGGGTGGGTGCCAGGGAGGGATTCCTGGCTCTGAGGGTGCTGGCACAGGGTGCCCAGAGAAGCTGTGGCTGCCCCTGGATCCCTTGGGGTGCCCAAGGCCAGGTTGGACGGGGTTTGGAGCACCCTGGGCTGGTGGAAGGTGTCCCTGCCCATGGCAGGGGATGGCACTGGATGGGCTTTGAAGTCCTTTCCATCTCAGTGCAAACAAATTTATCCCATAAAACACAGCGTGTCCAACAATAAATCAAAGGAACTTAAGGTTTTGCTCCTCAATATATAGAATTATGACTTAAAGCTGTGCCAGGGGATGGTCAGGTTGGACATCAGGAGGGATTTCTCCATGGAAAGGGCTGCCAGGCACTGGAAGGGGCTGCCCAGGGAGGTGGGGGAGTCCCATCCCTGGGGGTGTCCCAGGAGGGCCTGGATGTGTCACTCAGAGCTCTGGGCTGGGCACAGGGTGGGCATCGGGCACGGGGGGGGCTCCACGATCCTGGAGGGCTTTTCCAACACAAATGATCCCTGGATTCCATGATTTGCAATCTGCTCTCCATGATCATCTGGGCAGTTACTGCCAAGGCCCAGCAAACCCAGCCCCAGCCCCTCTCTGCCCCGGGAGCTCTGCAGCACAAACACCCCGTGGATATTTCCGAGGATTCCTGGAACAGAGCTCTGAGTAATGCTTTGTTTGGGTTG
>NW_021938808.1:410192-411486 GCF_001715985.3 Manacus vitellinus
TACACGAGGCTCCAACCAAGTAATAACTCCCAGGAATTAAAAATCCATATGGCCCTCTCAGCTGTGCAGCAGAACCTGTGCAGCAGCTGCTCTCAAAAACACCATAACTACCATCAAAAAAAGGAATTAGGATCACTGCACGGCTTAGAAATCAGCAAATTGTTATCAAACAGAAGCAAATTTAGTGTAAAAACCCCTCCAAACCTCCACGTCCTTTGTCTGCCCCGTTGCCACTGTTTCAGGTTGCATTTCCATGCCATAATCAGGGCCAGGGCCCCTCAGGAACAGCCATTAGGAGATCCCAGGCAATATTCCAGGCTCATCCCGGCCCAGGGTCCCTCAGGAATAGCCATTAGGAGATCCCAGGCAATATTCCAGCTCAGCCCAGCCGAGGGAAGCAGGGAAGGGACCAGGGGACGGGAGGGAGGTGCAGATGCAGGAGCCTCAGGGCCTGAGTTCTCTGAGTTCCAGAGTTATCAGCTCCCCCCCAGCAGCTGCTCCCGCTGGCCAGTCCCTCCTGGCTCAGGCACAGCCCAATGAACCCCCTCTCAGCCTCTGCAGGCTGGGAAAACCTTTGGGAAGGGTTAAAACCCCCCAGGGTCCCAAGGGCATCAATCCCTTCTGGCAGCCAGCCCTTTGCCCTCCATCCTGGCTCTCTGGCTTCTCCCAAAACGAAGGTTAAACCCGGCCAGGGGGGATTAGAGCACAGCACACATTTTCTGAGTGGCTTTGGCTGAATTCCTCCATGTCTGCTCATAAGTGTTTCCCTGCAATATTTAATTAGGGCAGAAGCCTCGCGAGGCCGAGTTCTTCAGAGCCGGTCATGTGGGGCTGTGGTGTGAGGGGAGCTGTATTTAATGCCATTAATTTGGGATCTGTGGGGCTGTGCTGTGAAGGGAGCCATATTTAATGCCATTAATTTGGGATCTGTGTGGCTGATGGCTTTGCTGTGTTTCAGACTCTCAGTGCCAGACTGGTAATTATACAAAACTCTGAGCCCCGGGCACTCTGCAGCAGGAAGAAGCTTTGTCACTGATGTAATTTTTAATTCACATTGACATACATACAAATACATAAATGCATGTGCTAAGCCAGGGTGCAAGCCCATGTTTAAGCCTAAACTGACTCTGCACACGAATTTTAATGAGCTCTGGTGCCTCAGAAGGCAGAGGGTCCACACGGCCTCTGACACAGCCCCATCTGCTCTGGGAGTGGGGTGGGCACAAGCTGGGCTGTGCCAATCATCCCCTATCCCAAAATATCATTTAGCTGATGGGTGAGAGAGCTCCAGCTC
>NW_021938808.1:412856-426643 GCF_001715985.3 Manacus vitellinus
TTATTGATTCTGCTGTGCCTTAAAATCCAACTGACCCATTGAGTGCTGAGGACAACCACCCCATCTGTGCTCTCCTCTCCCTCCTTTGTTCACCTCAGGGTGGTTTATTCCCTGGGAATCACTCCTGAAGGAGGCTGAGCCACCACAGAGCTGTTCCAGCATCCCTTCAGACCCTCTGGCTGTCAGGGCTGAAACAGTTTGTGTTTTACACCCACAGAAATGGATTCATTGGGAATGAAGTGCCCTGGACAGGGACAGATGGATCTAAAATATCCTCTGGGTGACTGGGAGAGAAAACCCAAGAGAAGAACCAACTCCTTGGAAAGGGAAGGAGGAGCAGAAGGAGCTCCCTCAGGCCCAGTGTTTTTTCCTGGATCATAAAATCCCTGAATCATGGAATGGTTTGGGTTGGAAGGGGCTTTAAAATCATCCAGTTCCACCCCCTGCCACGGGCAGGGACACCTTCCACTAGCCCAGGTTGCTCCAAGTCCCTTCCAACCCGGGATATTCCATGAAAATGACGTATATTCCCAGGGATTTTGCCCACAGAGTGTGAGATCTTCCTTTGAGAACCATTCCTGATGAATTCACTGTTCAGATGTTCCCTGGCTTGGGGTATAAACGGTGCCAAACCCCCACTGCCCCTCCTGAAAATTTATCTCCAGGTCCTTGTCCAGCACATGCCAATGTAATCCTGGACCTCATCCAAAATATGACTATATCTAATTATCAGCCATTCCAGCTACTTCTCTATTAAACCATAAAACCGAGAGAGGATTGGAACCTCTCCCGACTCCAAAGGCCAAATGCAGTGGTAACATAAATAATGCCGTAAACCGCAGCCAAAATGAAAACTTGCTCAGGAAATATATGATGTAATTTGTGCTCGGGGGTAAATTGGTCCCTGGCTGGCCGGGGTGGGGAAGGTGTGACCCGGCTCAGGCCAGAGGGGATGGCTGGCAGTGGGAAATCGGGGTCATTATTGCAGAAAAATGAACGGTAGGGCTCAAAATGCTTCAAAAACCCGGCGTCTCTGTGAGATTTATCGCGGTCTGACCCCCTCTGCCGGTCACCTGCCTCTGTCCCAGCGCCGGCAGCTCAACCCCGGCACCGAAATCCACGGAAATGACGGGAAAAGGCCGCTGGAAAACCACAGGGAGCGGCGGGAAAGGGCTGGGGAGGCAGTTCCAGGGCAGGGACAGTGGAACCGGTGGCTCAGGGACACGGAGAGCAGGGAAGGAAGGCAAGAGGGCTCAGAACTGGGCTGAACCAGCAGGGTTTCAGTAAAAAACTGCTCTTGTGTCTCTCCAGGTTCGACCTGTCCCGCTGCAAAGCGGCGAAAGGAGGAAAATGGAATTTAGGATGAGGATGTGCAGGAAAACGTTAGGGGGGGGGGAAGTGTTCTCCTGGAAAAATATGGGACAAATGACCCTCATTTTGATTGTTTAATTGTCAAAATGGGGACAGAGCTATGCCAGGAACATTGAGATTTAATATAGTAATAATAATAATAATAATAATAATAATAATAATAATAATAATAATAATAATAATAATAATAATAATAATAATAATGGCAAAACATGCACAATAGCAAGTATTTTTAAAATAATATTTTATCCTCCCAAGGAGGTTTTCAGGTCTTTCCTCCTGGTCTAGGGAAAGAGGTGTTGACATGCTGGACATTCCTGTGATGGTTGGACTCAGTGACCTTAAAGGCCTTTTCCAGCCTTAACAATTCCATGATTCTGTGAGGGAGGAGTTCATCCAGCTCCAGGTTTTTACATCAGCACCACTGGAGAGGATATAAATAAACAGATCCCAAAGAGCTCGTTTCACTTCCCTGGTTTGTTATCCCACACTCTTCCTTGGCCTTCCTGCCACATTCCCAAGTTGTGAGGATCAACCAGTGCCCTCAGGGGACACCACCAAGTTATTCACAAGTGCTTTTAAGTACTTTGTTATCCAGAAGCTTCAGCAGGTAATTGAAAGGCTGCAAAGAGCTCCCTGAAGAGCCCAGCAATTCCTCCAATTTAATTTATCCCTTCAAGGATGAACAGACACTGAGACATCTTTTTCAAAGGTTATTTTTTTCATACAGCTTTTATTTTTCTTCCTGGTTATTTCCTGTTACAGGTTGTTAAATAAAGAAAGCTCACCAGTATCAGACATCTCAAGGCAGAAATACTCTGTTTAAATCCAGCCTGATAAAAAGGTTGTGTAGAACTGAAGCAAGGAAACATTATTGTTACTCTAAATATTTTTAAGCCTCTGTGTAAACTCCTTAGGGTTCTTCTATTGCTTCAGATACCCAGCAGGAAGCACAGTGTGATACAGCTGGATAATAAACCTTTACCCATCTGTGTTTGCATGGAAAAAAAAGGGCTGTTAATCATAAACTGAAAATGCTGAAGCAGAAATAAAAATAGTCACTGGACAAGGTGTGCACAAAGCATTGGAACGTCCCAAGGCACTTAGTTGTGATTCCCAACGGTTTGGTTTAAGAACAGGCTCTTCTTGGTAAATCAAGAAGGCTCAGAAATACATAAAAATCATCCAGAATCAATGAGGTTCTGCTGAGAGGTCATTTATCCTCAGCCACTGCTCCCCTGTGGGTTCCACGCCACACTGACCTTCCCTGGCCAGAAATTCCAGGTTTTCCCCATCCTGGAATGGTGAGGGCAGGATTCTCACCCTCCAACGAGTCATTCTGTCCCCTTTGCTGGAAGAGCAGCCCCAGACTTTGAGTGCAAACAGAAATTCCACCTCTTTATAAATATCTCTCACCTGCTTTGCAGGGTGAGGTGAAAGGAGATGTATTTTTATTTAGGCTTTCCCTTGTTAATTCTGCATTCCAGAAGCTGGAAGTGCGATCCTGAGAGGTTCTATAAAATGCTTCTGGGTCTTTGGTTACCCATCAGAATGCTAAAATAAAGAATAATTACATGGGAGGTGCATCAGCCAAGCACAGAAAACTGCAGTTCTATGTCCCATCACCTGGGTCCCCGTTACTTAGTCAACTAAGTTACTAATTTTGGGAGTTGTAAGTTGTTTAAGAAGCAGATAGACTTTGCCCAAGGCAGGGTTTGAGCTTGCTGAGGGTGACTCAGCTGCAGGATGTGGGTGTTTGCCCTGATTCATGTGCTGGCTGGACCAGGGAGCTCAGAGTGACAGTCCCGGGGGAGCTCAGCACGAGTGGAGCCTGCACAGGGGTTTTGGGCTGTTCTCACCTATCCTACAGAGAGGCAGGAACTCAGATCTATTCCAGCCTGTGGCAGAGCAGATGGTCCTCAAAGACCTGCTTGTTCTCGAAGCTCTCTGTGCACATGGGGCAGTCCAGGAGGTGACTCCGCACGTGGGCCTCGTACTGGCTGCTCTCCACGTCCCCAGGGAACAGCTCCCCACACAGGGGGCACACCCTCAGAGAGGCCTGAAGGGGAAAAAAACCCAGATAAACTCAGTTTAAAAGTTATATCCAAAGGGAAGCAGCAGGGGGGTTCATCAGACAGGTACCATCACTCTGGGACGAGTGTTTTTTCTGGCCTGTGACGCCCTCGGGTTTTCAAATGTCTCCTTCTCTAAATAGCACTTCAAAGTCAAGAGCCCCTGAGAGGTGCCCTAAGTTTCCATCCCACAGAGCACATGGCCCTGTCTCAATGTGAAATCAGGTATTTAGCAGCTGCAAGCTGCTCGTTCTGACCTTAGGAGCTGCCAAGAGCCAGCCCTTACAAATTAAGGTCAAGGGAGTTTCTTTTCCACAAGACACAGAAATCTCATTATTCTGATGTAATATTACACATATTCATATTCTTCTCATATTACTAATTCTCCATTTTGTTGTCTCCTGCCTTCCCAGGACCAAAGCAGTGAGTAGATAATTGGCCACAGAGCTGAGCTTGGAGCTCTTCATTTCCAACCACCGACTCCCGTCCACAAACCACTAATTCCTGTCCACTTTACTTACTTCAGCTCCTGCCCCCAGGTTTCCTCCTGCAGCTGGAAAAAAAGAAAAAGCCCATTTAAGCCACAGCAAAATGATTACCAATGTAATGTGCTGGTAACCAGTAATTCCTGAAACACGAGGATGTGGCTCTGGATCCAAACCTCGATATTTAGGACTCTGGAATCTGGATGGAAGCCACTGGCTGTCTCCCAGCTGAATAAACCAGCTAATAGCTGTCTGTCTTGGCAGAAAAGGCACAGCCTGATCACTTAAGCCCACTTTTAACACCTGGCAGCATTTTACAGCTGCCAAGTCCTCTGCACACAGCAGAGGTGCTGCTGGAAATGGCTTTTCTGCAGCCCTCAGCTGGACAGGGAGGGCAGTTTGCTGGGGTTTAACTGCCACAGCTTGGTGGTTTCAGCCAGAATGCCAAGGAATCTCACCACTGTATGGATTTCCAAAGAGGAGGTCTCCTGCTCCAGGGACTGGAGCTGCAGCTGGAGCTCGGGGAAGGGCAGAGAGCTCAGTGGCCTGCGAGAGGTGCCTGAGGAGAGCGCTGTTCTCAGCCCGCAGCTTCTGCACAGGGACACAGGACACTGTCAGCCCTCAGGGAAAAAAGGCCTGGTTTGCCCCAGCACAGCCCCTCTGGCACGAGAACCTCAGTTCCCTGAAGTGTGAGGGAGCTCAGTGTGGGTCCTGCTGAGCAAAGGGGAGGTGAGGAGGGGAAGGGTCAGCAGGGACAGGACCCGGGGAACGGCTCCACTCCGACTGAGGGCAGGGTCAGCTGGGATACTGGGGGGAAATCCCACCCTGGGAGGGTGGGCAGGGGCTGGGATGGATTTCCCAGGGAAGCTGTGGTTGCCCCTGGATCCCTGGAAGTGTCCAAGGCCAGCTTGGACAGGGCTTGGAGTAACCTGGGAGAGTGGAAGGTGTCCCTGCCCAAGGTGTCCCTGTCCCTGCCCAAGGGACTGGCTGAGTTTAAAGTCCCTTCCAACCCAAACCATTCCATAATTCCACCTATTCTGTGGCCTCACAAAGGCAGATAGGATGATCACAGCAGAGTAACACACTCTAAAAGACAGAAGACTGTCCTGAAGTCACTCAGAGTGAGGAACAAAACTGGGCAGCCCTTGCTTAGCCTGGACTAAAGGCCATGTCCCTTTAAAGGAGCAACTCCACTCATTCCAGAGGCATCAGAACTCAACAAACCTCAGGAGATTTTAAACATCCCTCGTTATTGGGGCTAAAGCAGCCTGTGGGGTGGGGAGGAAGAGTGTGGGCACACAGGCAGCTGGGGGGGCTGCAGCAGCCTGGCTGGGGTGATGGTCAGTGTTTGAGGGTTAATGGAACTGGACACCAGGCTGGGAGAGCAGTGTCACCTTCCCCTCAGCAGGGAGGTGAGGGAGCTGTGCCAAGCTCTCACCTGACTTTCCTCATCAGCTTCATCCTTCTCTGCCTGCAGGACCTGAAACAAGTGCTTCTGCTCCTCCAGCTCTTTCATCAGGTCGTGTTGCTGCGGAAGGGAAGGGGTTGGTAAATCAGGGGGAAATGGCAAATCCAAGGGTGGCAGCCCCAAGCTGGAGCTGTCACACACTTGCTGCCTCAGGCTGCATTTATTACCCACAAATAACCTTCCCCTTTCAGTGGGGGTGTTTCCATCCCAGAGTTTGTCCCTCGGGATATCTCCATGTCACCACTCACTTGTTCTCAGGTGACACAGGAAGGGGAAGCAGACAGGTCAGACAGAGAGGGGAGGATGAAGAAAAGGAACCCAAACTGCTGAGAAATCCACCCTGGCAGGCAGGAGCTACCCCAGCCTGCAGGATTCCTGGAGCTGTGAGACCTCCACGGACAGCCAGGACATCCTGAGGAATTCTCTTCAGCTGACTCTTGAATTAAACCAGCAAAGGAGTATTCAGGGGCTCTGCAGTCACTCCCCAAGCATCCCTGTGAGAATCCCAGGCATTTGGCATCCCAGCAGAGGTAATCACATCACCTATTTTAGGCATCTGGCTCTCGGTGCCAAAATTAGAGGGGAGCCTCCAAAACTTCCTGAGGAGCACAGGGGGAGAGAGAAGCACCTCGGGAAGGTCACTCGGGACACCAGGCTGGAGGGGATGTGGGCTTTGCAAAGGTGGGTTTTTTTGGGAAAGAAATGCCAGGCATGGGTTTTTCTTTGGGAAAGGAATGCCACAGGACGCTGCCCTTTGCCTTTGGATCCTTCCCATTCCTCCCAGGAGTGTCGGGGGGGGCTGGAGGGGCAGAGCCTCAAACTGCACAGCAGGAACTTCGTGTTCTTTGTGGCTCATCTTGGTGCCCTCTGAGCAGGTGGCATCTGTTCTGGTGATTATTAAATGGCAATTTTGGGATGTTAGAGGTGAGAAAGAGACAAAAAGAGAAGGGGAAAGGGAAGGGGAAGGGGAGAGAAGGAGAGAGAAGGGGAGACCAGCAGGGCTATCAATGCACACCAATTACTGGCCAGCCTCCTGTGGGAGGCAAAAGGCACAGAACCTGGGGCAGATTTAGGGTAACTTCTTTCATCTACCCCTAAATCCGAGTCCTGAAACAATTTTGCTTTGATGCAACAATTCTGCAACACTCTATCCAGCAAATATCAACCCCAAAGTGCCCCGGGCTCCCTCCACCCCTGGAGCTGGCTCAGGATGCACCAGGGCAGAGCCCGAATTTTCCTTGTGCAGAGGACCAGAGTCACAGTGCCTGCTTAGAGAAGAGGTTTCTGCCAAAACTAAACCCTGTGTGGGTGGTATTCTTATGTATCATCAAAGCACCTGTGGGCTGTGAGGGTCTGGGGGATTGTCTGTGCACAGAACACACGCCCACCATTTAATCCTGGAATTCCTCGGATTCTCCTCAGGCTGAGCAATATTTACACCTGCTCTCTGCCACAGCCCCTCCACCTGTGCTCCCTGGGGCACTGAGATGGTCAGGAAAGGCTCTACCTTTGAGCTGGGCTTTACCTTTGAGCTGGGCTTTACCTGCTGGGCCGTGCTCAGGCGTAGCTGCTGATTCTCCTCCTTTAAGGTTTCCAGCTGCTTTGTCTTGTCCTGGTCCACATGAGACAAGTTTTCCACTTCTTTCTCATAGTTCAACACTTGGGACTGAGGAAAAAAGATTTGTTTGCTCACCTGATCTCTGAGGAGCTTCCTAAGTTTTGACATGACATTTTTGGTTTGGGGAGTCGGGGAACAAATTAAAAACAGAGACTCCACAGCCAGAGGGTTTATCCCATTGTTCTGGGTCTCCCATGTCCCAGTCCAAACTAGTTTTAGAATACATTCTCCCAGCCTTGTTTTCACCCAAGACCTGAACACAACTTCAGGCTGTTTTTCCAAACAGGAATGTTTTCTGCCTGGATCCTCGGCTGGCAGGAGGGAAACAACACTCTGGGCTTGGTCACTTGATGAACACAGAAAGGGGGTGTTTTAGGGAATAAAATCCTACAGTTTCTCTCAGCACATCCCCCTCCACCCTCCCTTAGAACAGATTTCTGGAGGTTCAGTCCCATCGAGGGTTGACATTTTCCTCAGGAACTCGTGTCAGCAAAAAGGAAGCTCCTGCCCTGGCTCAGGAGCCCTCAGCTGTGGCAGGAGGGAGGGGATTCCAGCAGGGACAGCCCAGAGGAGCAGGAGGGGGTGGTACCTGCAGCTGGTCCATGTGATCCAGGGCAGTTCTCAGCCTGGTTTCCAGGCGCTCCTTCTCCGAGGTCACGCTCTGGATCTGCTCTTTGAGTCTGCCCAGGACAGAGCAAAACACACCACAGGCTTTCTCAGGAGGGAACTGAGCTGGGAAATCCTGCCTGGAAACCAGCTGTAAATGCACTTACTGCTGCAGCTCTGCCCCTGTGCAGTCACCCTGCTCCTTCAGGTGCTTATTCTCCACTTTCAGGGAGTTCAGCTCCAGCTCCAGTTTCTCTGTGTTGCTCCTTAAAGACTCCAAACTTTTCTGCAGCTCCTGAAAAATCCCAGGGAGGTTGACAGGAGGGAAAGGGGACCCAAGCAATAATCCTGCTCTGCACTGGCCCTGCAAAGCCCCTCCAATGCAGCAGTGCCAGGCAGCTCATCTAAGGGGGAAAATCCCTCCTTTGCATCCTCTTTCAGACCCTTTTCATTTGTATTAAGCCCTGAGCAAAAGTGAAGGAGGAAAAGATAATTGCCACGTGATTTTTCAGCCTGCAAAGCATTGTTGAACACTCCCCTTCCTTCCCATATGTTCCCAGCTCCTGGGTGTGCAGATGCCTCTTTTCACCATCATTGTTTTTATCACAGTTGAGTGATTTGGTGAAGGATTAAACAGATAACATGGGGAGAAAACCCTTCCAGCTTTCTCCTGGAAGCACTCAGTGGGACAAGACTCCACTCAGTTCCTCGTCATCTTTCACACTTAAGGCTTCTGCCCTAACACATTAACTTTTTGGTTCACCTGTGTCTTCTTGAGCTCCTCCTGCAGCTCCAGGTTCTGCTGCTGGAGGTTTGCACAGCTCGCCTTCAGCTCCTGGTTTTCCTGACGCAGGTTTTTGTTCTGCAGCTCGATCTCCTCCACCTCCCCCTGGCAGGAGACACAGTTGTTTGGTCACAGCAGAAAAGCCACACGTTCCAGAGGGCACAGCAGGGAGTGGAGAGCAGGGAAAGCTGAGCTGGGCAGAGGGAACGGCGTGTGCTGCCCTGACCTGAGCTCTCCTCACCCCCCACCCAGGACCCAGTTCCTGGACACTGAGCACACCCTGAGCTCTGGGGATGCTCAGAGCCTTCTGTGGCTGCAGAGGGCAGAGCTTTGGGGCTGTCTGGCTGGTCAGGGCTCTGTGTGCAGTGCAGTCAGGAACCAAAGGGCTGCACACAAGACACTGAAATATTGTGATTGGCTTCACAGCCCCTCAGGCATCAGAATCGGGGAATCAGGAGGAGCTGGGCTGGAAGGACCTTAAAGCCCATCCAGTCCCACCCCCTGGTTGCTCGAAGCCCTGTCCAACCTGGCCTTGGACACTTCCAGGGCTGGGGCAGCCCAGCTGCTCTGGGCAGGCTGTGCCAGGGCCCCCTCACAGCGAAGAATTTCTCCCTCACGACTCATCCAGACCCCCCCTCTGTCACTTTGAAGCTGTTCCTGCCTGTCCATTCCCATTCTTGTCCATGTGCCCGCCCTTTACTCCCCTCTGTTGGCAGGCTGGTCCCATGCAAACCCCATTTTCATTCCAAAACACCCAAAATGCCCCGAAAGGCTCAGTCCTGAGTCCCTGGAGCTCAGGATTCAGGTGGCAAACGGCAGGAGGAGAAACAAAGGCTCAGACTTGTGTGACTGCTGAGCAGCAAAGCCAAGAACAGAATCCAAGTCTGCTGAGCTGCAGCTTGGCACGGGGATTATGGGATGTTAAACATGTGTCAATAAAAGCTGAGGCAGTGAAAAGCAGGGGAGAGAGGACACAGACCTGTGTGGTGACCACCAGGATGTCATCCTCAGCCTCTGCCCGGAACTGGAAAGGGACACTGGCCCCCCTGACCATCCCATCCTGGTCCACGTAGCAGAACTGGTAGTACTCATCATCTTTGGGCAGGTAGTAGGCTTCAGACAAACACAACAGCCTCGTCACACATGGCTTTTAATTGTTCAGGCCTCTTAATTACAGCACAGAAAGTGAGAGGCTTGGGAAGCTCCCACATCCCAGCTCAGTAATTCCTGCACTGTCAGCAATTCCTCGTGCCAGGGGCAACAGCACAAACATCACCCAGCCAGGAGGGTGGAACTCAGCAGATTCAAGGTTTTATGATTTATGAGGGGATTTGAAAGAAGGCTCCCAAACCACAGTCCCCCAGCTCTCCTGGAATTCCAAATGCTGTGTTTACTGGTGGCAGCAAAGGGCACACACACATTCCCAACGGGATCCAGGCTCCCAGCTCACCTTTGAACTGGATCTTCTGCTGCACAGCAGTGTCCCCGTGGCCAGCAGCAGGCAGGGGGGCCCACATGAAGGTGTAATATTCCCGGGTTGTTTTCCACCCCACCTGCAACAGGAAAACTGTCACGTGGCATCCCTCGGGTTTATCCCATGGAAATGGGGCTTTACTTCCACGTGGATCAGCTACTGGGAGGCTTTTTGCCTGGATATCCTGATTTTTAAGGGTTGTGGTCTGTGCATGAAAGGTTAATCATGGAATCACAGAACAGTTTGGGTTGGGAGGACCTTAAAGATCATCTCGTTCCAAACAGGAATGAATTCCATGGGCAGGGACACTTTCCACTGTCCCAGGTTGCTCCAACCTGGCCTTGGACACTTGATCTGAGTGGCTGATTAGCCCTGAACCTGTTCAGGTCACACTTTGTCCCTTGGCACGACAAAGATACTCCATCACACAGAGTTATTAATGAAAAAAATCCCCCACCCTTGTCGTGACAAAGTCCAAGCTCTTTGGTCCTGCCTCCTGCTCCTTCCCCATGCCCAGCACACTTCTTCTCCCAGCACATCCCTTCTCCCAGCACACCCCATGCCCAGCACACCCCATGCCCAGCACACCCCATGCCCAGCACCCACTCACCCTGAAGATGCCCACCCAGTCCTTTGCACGGGCAGTGATGTTCTGGGTGAGGGTGTAGTGACAGGTCACGTCTCCTCCAGGGACATAAAACTTCTCCACGTGGTTGAAAAGCACGTGGGAGAAGTGGCAGCTGTCCAGGAGCACGGCAGAGGTGGGAGGGTCGTCACAGGAATCCTCCATGGTGGGAGGCTGGGAGAGGGAGGGATGGGGGGGTTATTTCACCCCTCTGGCTGTGCCCATGGAGGGAGTGAGGAGGTGTGGGATGGGAATGACCCAGCTGAGCTCCAACCCCCCCTCAGCACACACAGGGGCTGCTCAGCAAGGCACAGGAGCTCAGTGGTGTCCCTGCCACCCTGGGACACCCGGGGCAGCTGGCAGGTCCCTCAGCAGACATGGGGAGGACTCTTCCTCCTGCTCACTGCTCCCAGGCTGCCAGAGTGGCACAGCAGCCCCTCTGCTGCGTGGGAGCCCAGGGAGCAGAGCCCAGGAGTGTCCCACAGACCCCCTGACTGTCCTACAGACACACTGAGTGTCCCACAGACCCCCTGACTGTCCTACAGACACACTGAGTGTCCCACAGACCCCCTGACTGTCCTACAGACACACTGAATGTCCTACAGACCCCCTGACTGTCCTACAGACACACTGAATGTCCTACAGACCCCCTGACTGTCCTACAGACACACTGAATGTCCTACAGACCCCCTGACTGTCCTACAGACCCCCTGAGCTTCCTACAGATTGCAATATTTCATCCTCATGCAGTCCCAGCCCCACCACACTCCACCTTTACCTCCACTCAGCAGCCTCCCCATCTTCTGCACTCAAATCCATAGAATCATAGAATAAAATATCCTGAGTGGGAAAGGACCCACCAGGATCATCCAGCCCGACCCCTGGCCCTGCCCAGGACACCCCAACAATCCCTCCCTGACCCTCAGAGTGTTGTCCAAACCCTCCTGGAGCTCTGGCAGCCTTGGGGCCGTGCCCACTGCCCTGGGGAGCCTGGTCAGTGCCAACCACCCTCTGGGGGAAGAACCTTTCCCAAAATCCATCCCAACCCTCCCCTGGCACAGCTCCAGCCCTTCCCTGGGTGCTGCCCCTGCTCACCCAGAGCAGAGGTGGGAGCTGCCCTCCCTGAGGAAGCTGCAGACCCCGAGGAGTCTCCCCTCAGTCTCTTCTCCAGCTGCACAAACCAAGTGCCCTCAGCCTCAGCTTCCCCTCCAGACCCTTCCCCACCCTTTGGATGCTCTCCAACCCGACGACTCGACCCCCCAACACCTCCCCTGCCACCTTCAGCGTCCTGGCTCCGAGAGGGAAGAGGTACCTGGCTGAGCTCTGCTCCCATGGGAGGAGGTGCTGGCTGGGCAGGCCCTGGGGGCTGTGTGTCCCAGGGCTGTGTGTCCTAGGGCTGTGTGTCCCAGGGCTCTGTGTCCCAGGGCTGTGTGTCCCCAGCCTGTGTCCCAGGGCTTTTATAGCCTCCCTGCACGTGACAGCAGAGCTGGAGCTGCAAGATGACTCCAGCACTGAGAGGGACCCGCTGTGTGACAGCAGGGTCAGCAAACAGCAGCAGAGCTCCTGGAGTTCCCCACGTGGAAAATTTCCCGGCCTGTCCTGACCTGACGAACCCCCCGATGCAAATGTGACGTGGGGGCATCAATCCAAGGGGGATCCGAGCTGCCAGGCTGGGCACAGGCTCCAAATCACCCTCCTGGCTGCCCTGGCAGCCCGTCAAGGGGCTGGGAAAACCCTGCCGCCAATCCCGGAAAATGCCATCCCAGGAATCCCGAGCAGGAGCTCCTGAGCTGATCTCAGGGATAAGGAATGACCTCAGAACAGAGGGAAAGTTCATTGTGAGCAACCATCCCACCGGTCAGGGACAGTCATCCCACTGCAGCACACAGAACAAAAATATCCTGAGCTGGGAGGGACCCACCAGGATCATCCAGCCCGACCCCTGGTCCTGCCCAGGACACCCCAACAATCCCACCCTGTCCCTCAGAGTGTCACCCAAACCCTCCTGGAGCTCTGGCAGCCTTGGGGCTGTGCCCACTGCCCTGGGGAGCCTGGGCAGTGCCCAACCAGCCTCTGGGGGAAGAACCTTTTCCCTGAGATCCAACCTGACCCTCCCTGGCACAGCTCCAGCTGGGTTTCAGGTCACCTCCAATCCAGAAATTTCCCATGGAAATGAACTCCCTGGAACCCTGCTGGGTTTTTTATGGCATCACCCAGGAGATTGTCTCTATTCTGTGCCAAATACCCTGAAAAACAGGCCGAAGTTCAGGTTGGGATTGCAGGGATGTGCTCGGAAAAGAAAATGTACCCACGGCTGGAAGGAGCAGCAAACACTGCACTGACACAGGCTGCCCTAAGGATGGGAATTCCTCCTGCTGGGAGCAGAGGGCAGGGCAGATCCTGGCCAGGGACATGGGAGGATCCCCTGGGCCATCCGGGGCTGCACTTTCACTTTGAGTTACCTCAGGAAAGGGTAGGACAGGGCTTGAGATTCGTCCAAATCTCAGCTTTATCCGGCTGATGTCAACCTTCCCTGCCCTGCTGTGCCTTGTGATCTGCAGTTCCTGAACACCTTGAACTTCCTGAGAGCCGCCAGAGAGAAAAAAACAAAAATAAAACCGAAAATAAATGTCAGAACAGCAACTTACTGGTGTTATTGCATCGCTCTGGGACGGCACGGGAGCCCTCCCTGCCAAAAGCAACTCGCAAAGAAAACAGAAGAGTCGCTGTTTGGATGCAGGAAAACGATTCTAACGAGAAAAAAAAAAAAAAGTTGGTTTTGGTGAAAACAGTTGTGATCCTGAAGGAAACAAAGGCAGAGGAATGTGCTGCTGGCAGCTCATTCCCAGGAAAAGCCGGCAGGAAACGGAGCAGGGAGGGCTTTTAATCGTCGTTACGGAACAGCTCGGGGGTTATGGGGGTGGCAGGAGCCCCCCGAGGGAGCGGGACACAGCTCGGGGGTTATGGGGGTGACAGGAGCCCCCCGAGGGACCGGGACACAGCTCGGGGGTTATGGGGGTGGCAGGAGCCCCCCGAGGGAGCGGGACACAGCTCGGGGGCAGCGCCGCTCCCACCCCGGGGACGAGGCACCGCCGCATCTCACCGGAGAGGAAAACCCCGCGTTCCCCGGTCCAGCCTCCCCCCGGGGGCTCCCCGGGCGTTTTCCTTCTCTCGCGCTGGTTTTATTATCCTGCAGCGTCCCCAGGACGTGGAAACCCGGGGGATTTCCCCTTCTCAACGGGACCGACTTCCAGCCGCGCTCGGGCACCGGGACAGCGGCTCCG